>NC_047557.1:99277613-99578382 GCF_012275295.1 Melopsittacus undulatus
CCACTTCAATTCATAAACTCTTTTCCCACTGGAAGGCTTCAGGTTTTCTGGCTGTGCTGAAAGTAGCATTTGGCTACTATCATAAGCCCTATTTCAGACAACTTAATCTAGTCAAAATAGTGCTGAAAGGAAAAAGAAGCACTATTGGAAACAAAGGCTTGTGTATCCTTATCTAAGGCTGAGAACCTTATGGCTATAAGAGACAAGTTTTATCTTTGGATCCAGCTGTAACACGTTAAGACATTACTACTTCAGCTCTTTGCCCTGTCTGCTCAGCCTAGAGTACAACTGGCTTATGTATGCCTTGTGACTGCAAATGCATCTGAGTTAGTGAAGACGCACTTTGTATTATATAGTTCCTGAGACAGCGAAGATGCTTGAAGTTCAGAAGAGACATGAGATCAAGTCTAACCCTCGGTGCACAGCAGGCAATTGTATTTCCCCTCTTTGTTGAGCCCAGTGGTGTTTTATTCAAGCAGCCATTCCAGAAAGAGAGCATTCCTGCTTTGTGTAGCAGAAGAAATGGTGAGTCAATTGCCTTGACTGTTTCTTCCAGAGGTTAAACACCTTCCCTTATAAAAATGTGTGTCTAGTTTGCTGTTTCAATTTGTCTTCAGCCTTCAGCCACTGATTCTTGTCCTGCCATGCTGTGCTCAGCTACAAGATACCAGGTCAGCCCCCAGCAAAACATCATCCTCTCTCTTCACCCACAGCCCAAGGCAGCATGGT
Source organism: Melopsittacus undulatus (assembly GCF_012275295.1). Lineage (NCBI taxonomy): Eukaryota > Metazoa > Chordata > Aves > Psittaciformes > Psittaculidae > Melopsittacus > Melopsittacus undulatus. The sequence continues at coordinate 99,278,343 of NC_047557.1, forward strand.
TCACATTTCTATAGGTTGATGCCACATCACAGTAGGTTTTGTTAATTGGATGCAATTGTTCAATCTCCTCTGTGTCCCAGGTCAGTAATTCTCGTACTATGCCATCCCATTCACTGCAGTTAAATCACCCAGGGCAAAAAATGTGTTCAATTTATGACTGACTCCTCCGTGCACTCGTGTAATAATCCTCAGATAAACTGATCATGAGATTGTGCTGCTTAAAACCAGTGTTTATCTTTCCAAGCACTTAAGGCATTAAGTATCAGTATGAGAGGAAAATGAAATGCTGGCAGAGAGTTGCCAGAAACAAACATGAATTGGAATATTAAAAGGCTTGATGCAAGGAGGGCCATCTACCAGATTTGTGGTTTCATCTGACAGGTCCTAGCTTTTAAATAAGGAGGAGGAAGAGAACAGATTTTGTAGTGTGTCTGATTTACAGCTCTGATGTGAGATATATGGCTCTGTATAGATCACAGTTGACATTCTCTATCAAATAACTCCATAATTACATCCACATTAGCCCAGTGGCAGCATGATTCTGGAAGCTTGAGGATATTCCTGAAAGTTTGCCTAAGTATGTAAGAAAGAAGATACAGTTTGATGCAAGATGCTTCCAGGAAAACAGCTTACCAGGGATAGGAAGTGCTGATTTCTGTCTTTGTTTTTCATGACTCTGAAATGTTTCTGTTAACCCTGTAATTCCATCTGAACTGAAGGTGTTTAGGGAAAAGAACTCTAATCAGTTTAAAAGAGAATATGGTATCTGATGACAGCCAGCACAAGGGTACTGCAAACAGCTGCTTGTCTCGGAAGTACAGAGAATACTGATACCTTGATAAGGATACGGAAACTCTTTCATTGCAAAATGGACAAGAGTCACTTTTTAGCTAGAAAGCAGTGTAGTACTGCTCTCTATTCTTACTGGTTAAGTTCAAATGCTTTCGATAGCCTACAGAGAATAATTTGGCACTTGATAGCATGAATATAATTTTATGCTAAAGAGTTATGATTTTTTTTCTGAAATTAAAAAAAAAAAGGCTAGTAAATTTTTTGCATAAAACTTTAGGGGTTTTGCACGATTTCTCAAGAATTGTGACAGCTTTTATTTTAATTTTAGTTTGGAACTCAGCAAAACTGAAACATTGAAATTTTAAGTTAGATACACTTTTCATGCTCTTTGGTACCGTAACACACCATTTATTGTTACATTCTAGATGGAAAAGAGCTGAAAATTTAGACTTGGTCAGAGCACACTTTAATTCTTTTCTGAGCCCTGTATTCTGTAGTGAGATTTCATGTTTTCTCACTTGAAACGTTTCTTGGTGCATAGTAACCTAGAAATCAGTGTGAGAAGGCATCCTTCCACCTTTGCAGGGGGGTGATCTCACTACAACTTTTTTGCTCTTGGAGTCTCTGACTCCATCGAGGACACCCCTGAGACCTGTTGGATTCCTTGATTTTGGCAAAACACTTCCATGAAAAATGATGTCAGAATCAACTTCAGTGGGACAAGATTCAACCCTTATTATTTTTAACTCACATCACTAATATACTTACTGGAGTCTTGCCCTGTGTGTAATAAAACCTAGCTTAAATTGCTGGGTTCAGCTGTTGCCTTGAACAGATGCATTGCTGTAATTTGCCAATAGGATGTATTACATCCTGATTACAGTTTCTGTTGAGTGATAGGCCAAAATTACGAGGCAGAAATGTGGCTAATCACGATAAAGAAGATAAGTCTATTAATCTACTGCCCACATTTAATATTTGCAGAACAGATGCTGTTTGTTGCCCTTCTGCAGCATTTACATGGAAATGGGCTTTCATTCTGAAGACACCTTAAGGTAAATGAAAAACCTTATTGGACATTTTGATGGAGGAGGGAGAAAGCTGAAATATCTTGGAAGGTTTCTTTCTGCTTCCCAGCCCTGTTAAACTTACACAAATCAATCAGTTGCTGTAAGATGAGCCAAGTGAGCTACTCCAGACCAGAAACAGATGTCTGTGAAAGCTGAAGTGACCATTTTTAGCAGATGGATGGCCAGCATAGGTGCAAATCATACTAAGAAAGCCTGTACCACACCAGAGATTAAGGCCTAAGTGGGCTGTGAATGGTGGTGTTGCACCCATTCCCACCAAGCAATATGCAGTTCATCATGCTGCAGTCGAACCATCTCTCAGTGTTTCACATCACTGGACCACAAAGCCAAGCTTTAGATGAGGGCTGTGTTAACACATTGCCCCCATTGTACACTAGAGAGGTCCCAAAAGTCTGAGGTCTGAGGGCAGAGGAGGTCTCACTTCATAGCTCAATAAGAGAGATTCCACTTCCACAGTGTGGAATGGTTCCAGTCTGGGGAAATCTGTGATTTCCCTGCTTTCAGCCCCACCAAGCACTACTGCAGCTCTAAGAGATGCAGTGCCAAGAGCAAGCGGAAGCGCGTCCACTGGGGACGAGGCAAGAAAATGAGCTTCTGTCGTCACACTGAAACGGAGCTTATAGCTCACATATTACACTGACAGGGATTAAACAATGTCTCTTTTTGTGCTGTGTCCTGGAGCACTGAACTGAGATAGACTCATATTGTAATGCACAAAATTCCTTGCATCTCCTCTTCACCCGTCTCTGCAGCACCTCCGGTGCCTTGCTGCTAAATAACAGCAACAATTCAAACTGGAGAGATTAGGTCACCCCAGGGGTCTGTGCAGCAGAGCCTACTTAACACCAGCCAGTAATCTGGCATCATGCACTCTTTGGGACAGCAGGCTATAAAAACACAGCGGCGGTTTCCATGGGCTGCTCTGTGCAGCCAGGGTTGCCTGGTTCAGCTGTTTTATATTCTGCAAAGGCCCACTTACTCCTCAGAGTGAGAATTTGCTGTTCACGTGTTGCAGCTTGCTATGACTCAGAGCAGCCTTGCTGTCTCCCATGCTCAAACCACCATTTTGCCCCTATATACAGTTTCTCCCTTATGCCTACCGTGGTCTCCTAAACATGTCTTGGTGTGGTTACCCATTCACCCCATCCCCTACCACCATCTGACTGCACTGCATAGAAGACCGCGAGTCTGGGCTTGCTAAATTGAAGTCATCTGCCGTGTCTGACTCTGCATCAGAGGATTTTGGAGGATATTTTGCTGAGTTCTGTTGCTTTTTCCCTACTAAAAGTGGATGCCACCTCATATCTGCTGCACTCGTAATGTGGGGGAATAGAAAATCCTTTGGTGATGCCAAATATAAAGCAGCCGTTGAACAGTTTCAATCTGTTCCTTGCCAGACACAGCCCCCGTAGTGCTCTTGCCACCACTGATGCTCTCCTTTGCTTTGCCAGAGGCAGAGCAGAGTCTCTCCAGACCCAAGACCTGACATACGGCAAAGCCCCCACTGGGCTGCCACACGAGGAACACCGCAGGCTCCTGTAATGCAGCCCACAAGCCTTTGTGCAGCAGCGGGTTTTTAAAGCCTGATGAAAGGGCTGATAAGGCCAAAGCAGGCTTTGAATACCAAATGGACACAAAACAGGGCTCCTGACTATATCGAAAATACATTAAAAATGAAAAGGAAAGACCATGTCTCATACAGTCATTAGCATAAATCCTAGGATGGGGCATTATCAGCACTGCTCTGATAAGGTGAGGAATGCGTATTTTAAGAGGCTGACTCCCCAGGCTGGGTTGTGGGGCCCTGTAACACACAGGCTGCTATTTCTGCTTCGATTCCATTGTAAAAGGCCCTTGCCTAGACACAAGTATTATGGTCCAGGAGCAACAGTATAATCTGGTTTATACTGATCTTTCTGAAACACTCTGAGACCTCCTGATGAGAAGTATTACAATAAAAATAGGTATTCTTGATTCCTTTTTTGTCTCCACCGCTCCGGTACAAATGCAGTCTGTAACAGAGTCCCTAATACATCTGATCAGAGCATCAGCCACTTGCATTCAGCTACATTAATGTGCTGTGAAGGATGATGCTGAGGAGGCCTGGAGTCTAAAAACAGAGACAGTTTCCAATTTATGTTGTGTTATTGTGATATGCCAAGCGTGAGATCCCAAATGAACCAAGAATAATTGGGTTTACGCTTTCAATCCTCATGTCCCAGTCTCTTTTTCTGCTTAGTTTTTGTGAACTGTTTCCTGTATTCTTAATTATTAGCAAGGAAGGATAACGCAAGTAAACACCATGGAGTAAATGCTTTTCCAGCAAAGCAATAGCAGACCCCAGAGATGAGTTAAGTTTCAGCCTGCAGAGCAGGTTATGTGTTACACCGGGCACATACACCCCTGTGACTAGCTGCACTGCTCCTATTACAAACATAAGGGTTTGACATGATACCGATAAAGTCACCCTCTTGAGGAAAATTAAGACCATTTGGTAATGCTGAGGTATAATCAACATTTCAAAAACAAAGCCATTTAATGGTGAATTCAGATGACTCTTGCAATAGTGGTGAGTACAGAGGGTGGGAAGCATTGAATTCTTGAAACACATTTTGCCCCACACGCTCCTAGGCAGCCACTTGGGATGTATACTCATCAGCTTGGGCTGGGGTCAGGGCTGGATGTGCTTCCAAGACATTCTTTATGACGAAGATAATCTTATATTTGACTGAGGGTTTGACAAGCATGGATTTGATTAACTTGGCCGTTGCAGTGTTAGGGGAACAAGCTTCCCTGTGGGTTTTCCAGAACAGACCCAACTGTGCTCCAGTGAGGCCAAAGACAGACCAGCAGTAATGCTTTTGTACATCTCGTGGTGGTTTTCCCCCACAAAGCTCTTCAGAGCAAGATCACTAGGTAGCCTGTCTGAGAAGATGAAATTGAGGCTGGAAACAAAGCAAAACCCCACTAAATTCTCCATTATTAGTATCATTTGTTAAGCTACTTTCTCCAAAAGGATTTATCCTGATGCCTTATCATAAATGACTAATTCCTTCTCTTCCTCATTTTTCTCATGCGTGTCTAATGCTGCTCAGGCATCTGCTAATATCAGATGGATATTCCTATGATCAAAACAAGAATGTGCCAGTGTACCATAAAAGCAATTCAAAGAGGGAATATGAGACCTTGCATGTTGTGCAATCTGGACTGACTAAGGGCAAATGGGGTGGTTATCTTGCATGAGTACTTTGGAGTTCCACTTGAGACCACTGCAGGAGTCAGGGGAAAATCCATAGGAAGGACAAGCCCAGGGTCTCCCATCCCAGTTGGTGCAGATCCTGCTGATGAGTCAGCCCCGGATTCAGGGCACTGGGCCCCAACAGCAGTTCTCAAAGAGGGCATGGAACAGACATGCCAGGAGTAGTGACCTGGAGGAGACAGGCATAGAAAAGATAATATACTCCAGATAACATACAGAAATATACTCTGATAATATAAGAAAAGATATTAGAAAAGATAATATAGTAGATAATATACAGAAAAATACTCTGCAAGAGGATAGCAAAGCCACTGAAGAGGTCAGGGTGATGCCTTCACTTACCCCATCCCAAGAACTCTGCTTTGACTCACTGAGATGCCTTTGAGTGGCAGAGAATGCTGTTTGGGCTCTGTGCTGAGCTCTTCCTTGAGCAGTGCATCAAACCCCACACCACAGCTGGTGCTGATGAATTTCCCTCGATACTGCTGCCAGGCTTCAAGACCAGACTGAGATTGTTGTCTCAGTACCCCACAAGCTGTCAAATCAAAGTTTATCATGGTCACTGAAGCATTAAGGCAAAGTCTCTGAGCATCACAAGCAGTCCGCAAAGCTCTTTCCCTTTAGTTATGCCTGTCCCCACTGTCAGTCCTGTGAAATATAACCATATTTCTTCTTTCAGGGGAAGTTTCAGTAAGTTCTGCCCAGAATTGTGACACCCCACGTAACCCTGTGCAGGAAGCTGGAAGTGTTGTTCTTGCTCCCAAATCTGTTCCTGACCTCTCTACATTTATTTTATGGGGGTGTGAAATTCTTTTTGACCTAATTACAATTCCCACTTGGTGTTTTGGTGCTGGAAATTTAGAGGTAGAGCTGCTGAACAAAAAGTGTGTCAGATGCACTGTGGTCACCACTATGTCCTTTTAGAGTGGAGATGAGCAGACAAAGGGCTGCAGGCACCGAGATCATTTTACATTTAAGCCGGTGTTTAATTCTCCTAATAGCCCCAAGATTGCCAGAGCTCAAAGTCTTACACACAGGATTAAGAGACTTCCTAAATATAGGCTTGTTGTTGCATGGAAGGTAAAAGAACAACAGAGTTGCTCAGAACTGTTTTTGAAAAACATTTATTTCTGTCATGGGTTTATAGCAAGACTCCCAAGCCCCAGTACAACATAGTTCCCTTCTACATGTAATTCTGAAGACAATTACATTTGATGAAAAATGAAAAAGCCATACAAAGAAGCCCCCCAGACAAACAGGTTGATACAAAACAAACAGCGCCCAGCTTCTCTCTGGGTCTTTGCTGTTGAATGTATTATCCCCACATAAATAGAGCTGCTGCGCTCTATCCCGTACTCATTGCTAGAGGAAAGTTCACTTCCTAAAGGCCCCAGATAACTGAGGGTGTTGTGTTTAACTGCTTAAAGAGCAGGGAGCACATGGGCAAGAAAAGGCTGCTAGGATTCAGTGGCTGCGCTGTTTGCAGACTCCATTTAAAAAGGAAATCTGTGCATTTCAGTTTTACCTCCTGAGCCCCAGCATTAAGAAAGTCAAATATAAACCCAGAGACCAATGTACACAAAATAGTGAACAAGTGTTCAGACATTTCTAAGCCACTCGGTTTACTGTGCCTTGATACCTCTGAAAATCAACAAAATCCCTACATCTGGATCATGATGGATCGTATTTTGAAGAGGGAGGGATGGAGATGCAGCACAGAGCATAGCAACTGTCAAGCAATGTTTAAGGCAAACTGTTTCCCATTTAGGAGCTGAAGAATTTTGTTTGCTTTGTTGTTGAAGCTGTTTGATAACATCTCATAGAATCACAAAGGTTGGAAGGGACCTCGAAAGATCATCTCCTCCAACCCCCCTGCAAGAGCAGGGTAACCTAGAGTACATCTCAGCTGGACATTTAAACTTAGACAATTTAATCAATGTTTCAGTGAAGTTGGCTCAAGTTGATCTGAGCACAGCAGAGCAAAAAGCATTATCCCCAAGAATATCAACCTGAAGGAATTTAGAAAAATTAATCGATGTTTAGAACTCCCCCAAAACTTTCTTCCCTCAGAAACCAGGTTTGAGCCCAACTAAAAGACACAGACATGCATGCACAGGAAGAAGGACACAGTGGCAAGCCTCTACAAACACAATGCTGAAAAACACCAAAAGCAGATACAAACCTAAATTCCACAGATGTGAGAACACCCACAGAGTTATGAGTAAAAAAAAAATGGAGAAAAGAGAAAAACAAACACCCCAAGAGTGACGTTTCATGATATGGAATGGAAAGTCCACCGTATGTGAAAAAGGGAGTTCTTGTGTGCACACACAGAAAGCTGGGGGGTTCAGTTGCCTCATCTCTCAGTTGTTAGCTTGTTGTGCCTTTCCTCCCCCTGTCAGACCCAGGTGATGGTGCCAGGAGGTTGGTATGTTTACTCATTCTGTGCATCATAATTAGCCCCCCCGGCTTTCTTCAGCTCACTCTTGATGTAATTCTCATCCAGCTCTTTGTGGTCACTGATCACGAATTCTTTGGCAAAGTTCTGCAAGAGATAAAGGAAAGGGTTGTTAAAAAAGGAGATACTCATCCAAGTACCTGAGTAAAGACAGTTATCCTTCTTCCATGGCTTTATGTGCTACATATGTATTGTGGTAGGGATGATAACAGAAATCTTTGGATGAGACCGAAGACTGATAAAATCCAAGGCTTATTCTAGAAGACTTATTGATATTCTATCCTATCCTATTCTATTCTATGAGGAGGGAAGGGAAAAAGCCCAACTATGTGTCTACTTCTACAGTCACTGGCTGCAAGACCCAATCCTGCCCCATGCAACAGCTCTTCCTACCACTAAATGCACAGGCTGGCTTAGCTCAAGTATGCAAACCAAAAAGCTCAAAACTGTTGAGCTTCTAACTGTCACTGACCCTCAGCATTATCTGGGGCAAGTCACTAATCCTATCTGTGCCCTTTTTAAGACCCCTTCTTCTAAGAAAAGAACAGTGCTACACCACAGTACACTACAGTATCATAACCCACAACCTAACACAGGAGGATGCCTCAATTAAAGATTGAGCAACTTCAGTAGATTTACTAACTCCTCCTCTCAATTATCTAATACATATCATGGCCAAACCGAAGATAACTGCACCAGTCAGGCTGCTGGCGTTAATAGGCTCCACTACGCTCTGTGGTCTAATGATGCAAAGTGACCTTTAAAGACACGCTTTATTAATACACTTGTGTGCTATCTAGCTGCTTGAATGCTTTCTGCCACTTCTGGGAGCTGGGCAAGCCCAAGGCAGCACGCTGTGATGTGAGGCTGTGAACAGAGAAAACCTTTCTCAGAAGAGATGGCTGTGAATGGGATCCCACAGTGCCTTTGGGGCACTTGTCAGGGCAGCATCGCTACAGTCAAGGATTTGTTCCTTTGTGGGGGCTGTTCCTCCTGTCTCACAGCAAGGGTGGCATGCATATGTGTGCACAAGCATCCACATTTGCCTCTTGTAGCGTTTTCCTTCCCTTCCTAACCACAACTGAAAGCACTGCATGGGTCCTTCCCTTCCCACCCCCCCAAGAGGTTTTAGACAGCATAAAAAACACGAGCATCCCCTGTTCTCTGCAGAGCCAGGGGCGAACTGACGGCAAATGAACACGAATCAGAATCGCAAGAGCCCTGCTGCAATGCTCGGCTCCCCGTGCAGCAAGAGCCCTGGAAGGTGACCGGGGCTGCCTGAGAGAATGAGGCGATGCTTTTGGGAGAGAAGCAGTCATCTTGTCCGGGTCTCCCTGGCGCTGGAACAGCTCCGGCACAACCGTGGAAAGGGGGTTTCTAATTGATTTCAGACTCTTAAGCCATGGGAGAGCTCTTTACTTGGCAGCGTCTCAAGGGTCTCCGTTTGGGATCAGAGTCGGGTAAAGGAGGGGGTGGAGAAGGTTTCAGCTTGAAAGAGACTCAGCACCTCTTTCATGCAGTGGAAGGGATGGAAGGGAGAGCAAAACAGCTCCCTCCCCCTCGCCAGTCTCCCAGGCTGTGGCTGATCCTGTTTCACACTGCAGGAAATCCTCACCACCGAGGAGCTGCTTGGCTGGGGGGGGGGAAGATTATAGCAGCTATGAGAAGCCTTGTCCACTCTGCTTTAGTGTGTCAGCAGCTAGACAAAGTCCTAAGACATAACAACTGCTTCGTAGCACCATTTTGCTCCATGCTTCAATGGTCAGCTTTTCTGGTGTGAGAACAGATAGACACTACAGGCATTCAACTGTGTCTGAGCAGGGCTCAGGGAAAATAGGAAAGAAACTGTTTATTTAGAGGGAAAAGATCCTTCTTTTGAGATGGGAAATGAAGAGGCAAACTGCCCAAAACATCATGCTCACAAGTGTCCCACTTCCAGGTCTCCTGTGTGAGATATCTATACACAGCTCAGCTCTTGCTAAGACCAAACAAATGGTTTTCAGCTATTTGATGCTCACTGAGATGTGTTACCTATATGGATTTTGAGCTGAGCCTTTTCAATCTCTGTGCTAACAGGTTTAACACATTTTCCTTCAACTCAGGAAGCAGGTTATTCAGGACCACTCAACTTCAGTGCTAGCCTTTGCCTTGGCTTTACTGAGAACTGAGATGCAGGTGCATAAAATCACTTCTGAGAAGGATCCCATGAAAAGTGTGTGTATTTTATAAATCCATGGAGGGTTTCCTGCAGCGCCCACTCTGCAGAATCCATCTGATTCTGAAATTAAAACTGCAAGTGCAATCACGAATGAACAGAGAGGAACTGAATTATATGTTCCACAAACTAATTATAATTACTCAAGTGTTCTTCCTAACTAGACACTTACTCAGATGAGTCCTGCATGATGATCTGTGGGCACCAGCCACTGTTTCGTGTCTGTGCCACCAAGACACCTCGCAAGGTTTGAACAATCGCCCCTAGAAGTACCCTGATGGGTGATGCTCCCAGCCACTCTGAAATATCCCCTTAGCTGCCTGGGGCCACCTCTTGTGCCAGGTTTGTAGCCTCAGAGTATGGGTCACTGTTTAATAACTCTTTGCTTTATTGGTTTCTGCTGTCAGGGGCTTCTCTGGGTCTTTGCACCAACTCTAACCCACCACAATGTCTCATCAAGCCTGGCCCCAAGGTGAGAAGATGCTTCTGGTGAGTTTGTTGCCTGCAACACTTGATTTCAATATCCTGCTTGACCCTTCTTCAGCCATAGCTTTCCTTGTAATTCTGAATTCACTGTTTGAGCTCTTTGGAGCTGAGCTTTTGTCCAGGATGCAAATCATAAGATGAAGGGAGGCATATAAGTACTTTAGAGATGGTTGACACTGGCTCCTGTGTCATCAGGGTAGGATGACAGGAAGGACTGTGGCCCTTAGATCTGGCAACTGGGCACTCATGATCAACAGTAGCACTTTTCAGCCAAGGGCCATCTTATCCAGAGTTCACACGTTTTCACTACCAGAATGTAAAACTGCTCACAAGTGATCTAATTGGGTCTGATGTTAGCTAGACCAGGCAATGGTCCTTATTTGGCATGACTGTCATCTGCAATTATAAATAACTGATCACAGCAAACTGGCTCCTGCAAAGCAACAAGAAAAATCCCAGCTTCAAGCAGCTAACAGCAATGCCAACAGGCATCCAACTTAAGACAGATTTCTGCTCTGCCACCAGATTTTCTTTCTGCCCTTAAGAGACTGGGGTGGAGAAAGTCCCTGCTTTCTCTTCTCTCACATACACCAGTATCTAATGCCTTTCAAGAGCACTGCAGAAGTTGTAACCGCCTAAGGCACAGTGCATAACCGATGCTGAGGCCCTTGCTTTGCTGACATGCATCCTTATTTTACATCCTCCACTTCCTTTTCTCTTCTCCTCCCCCTATCCCCAAGCTTTTTACAACCACAGCAAGCCCTGCAAATGAATTCTAGCCTTTGTATTCACCCCAGAGTCACCAGCAGCCTACAGATAACAAAAACAATGATGCCATTTATCTTTATCACTCTCACACACAACAGTGACCAGTCTCTTTGCTTTGCCTCTCAAATCATTGATTACCATGTAAAAAGTAAGGTTTACTCATGGGTCTTCAATCCACCTATCTAGCACGTGCTTTACTTTGTGCCTGAGCAGCAGAGGGTCATGATTTTGCAATCCAATCTGTGCGATACTACAGAGAGAAAGGGCTCCAACCACACAGGTCAGGTTGCCAGAAGTGAGCCTGCATCTCTCCCTGGGAAGCATAAGATTTGTACAGCAAGCTCAGTCCAGCCTTTCTGTTCCAGACAACTTTATGGGGGAAAAAAAACCCAAAAAGGTGGAGTAGATTTCTTCCTGTTCCAGGTCCTGAATGTTTAGCATATGGGGCCATAAAATTTGCCTAAGTTGCACAAAGGAAAATCTGGGCGGTGCAGATACTGTACCAAAAAGGTCTGCAGAGGCCCTTATAAACCCCAGCATGGGTAGGCCTGAAGCCAGAAGGAAAATCCTTGTATCGTCTACTGACATCCAGCTAGGGATGATGCCAGGTAGTTGAGCAGCTTCCCACTGGTTTTATTTACACTGGGGCTTGCAGCAGCCTCCACTGATGTTCAGAATCCTCAGTTCTACTGTGCTTAACGTCACCAATCGCATCCACTGGTAACCTTATTTTCAGTGCAGATGCAGTACAGTGGAGATGACATCTCCTGTGTTTCTTATGAGTCCTATATCTGAGGTCATGGGGAAGAAAGGACATATCCTATGGCTGCAGCACAGGTATGTTCTTGCAGGGCCTCTCTGAGTACAAGGAGAGCTATAAATTGAGAAGTGTCTATAACAATACATTACCATTGTCCTCTACTCTATTCTGGCTACACCAAATCTGGTCCTGTGATCAGCTGTCATAGTCCAAGCTATCAGCAAAAACTCTCTCTTCAAGTCTACTTCTTGCCAACTTTTACATGGATCAGCTCCAGCCACTGGGAGAAGTCAGCCCAAAACCTCTGGCAAACACATCTCTCAGCAACGGGAGCTACATTCCAGCTGATCTGCAAATTCTTCCTATCTGTGCTGCATCCCACTGGAAAAGTCACAGGGCTGTGTGTCAGATGGGGGGGGATGAGAAGAGGCTGCTTATTTGGGTCTGAAGAAGTTACTTACAAAATTGCCACCTTCTCTACACTAGGGCTAGGAGTTCTTGTAAATCCATATCCATTTGGCATGGTCATTACAGTAAACCATAACAGGAAAAACAGTCAAAATGAACAATCCTGCTTACTTTCCCAGCAGGATCTCACTCACCATTCTGAGAAAGACCATCTCAAACCTATTACCATATGAGTTTGATTTTCTGACTGCTCTAACAAAGCTATTAAACCAGCTGTGCTAACATGAGAAACCCAATGCACATACATGGAGTTGTATGTGTTGTCTCTGTCCTGCGACCAGGGACAGTAACCCCTTAAGTGCATCCTCCCTTAAGAGGTAGCAGCATCAGTGCAGTGAGAAATACAGAGGAAAAGAGAAAGGTGAACAGAAAGAGATCTGGCCATGAGCTTGAAAGCAGGAACTCAGTAAACTTGTTGACATCACTAAAGCCAGTCCAATTCCTCACTGAAAATAAAAATGAATAAAATTCCATGAATATTTGCTTGCAGAAACAGAGCTGTTTTACCCTGAATATGCAAATAATAGAGCATATGACTCTGTGGGGGCAGCAGTGCTGACGAAAACAGGGAAGAGTAAAAAGTCGTGGAAAACAGACTATCAAAGGTGAGGCAGTCCCTTTGCTGTAGAGGAGTTCAGCCCCTTGAGGAAAAAGACATCCACGTTGCCTAATGAAGGGTTAAAAGCTCCTGGTGGGAAATGCAGTCATGAAGGGCTACAAGTTCACAGAGAGGAAGCAGCAAAGGGAAAACCAAGTCCTGTGTTCAATTCTTCAGCATTCACATCAAAACCAGACTGCTTTAGCATTTGCCACTACCAGCCCCACAGCCGTTGTGCCTGGGCTTGTCCTTACTGGAAGAAGAGCACCAAAACACCATCCCACTGCCTCTCACTGTAAGGCCTCATGCTCATGTGCTAAACTTCCCAGCTGCCAGGTTTCACCTTGCAGGAATGTTTATGGCTGAACCGAACCACATGCTGGCAGCCGTTCCAGCCCTGACAAGCAGCTTACAGCAGCCTTGATTTCTGTGCTTAAGCTGACCGACCTGTTTCTCCCGTGCCTTTGGAATAAAACAGGTCAAAACAACAGCCCCCACAGCATAGAGAATCCCCTGGATGGATTTGTACTGAGGGTGAATGAGCCACAGCTTATGCATATAAAGGAGGTAAAAGCAGAACCGTCCTTACTTCCAGGGACATAAAACATGAGTTTAAGACCAGCTTTGAATGATCTCCTTTTCAGCCAAGTAGAAAATATGCCCAAAGCCTTTCTTTTCAGCTGGTACCTACTGCCAGCTGGGTACAACTCTGGCATGACAACTAGTGGTTCCCAGCGATCAAACAGCAGCACAGGGTACAAATGCTGCTGCAGGGTCTGCTGCATATGTGATGCTCTGTAAGCATCTGCCAGTTCACCCATAGGCACAAGGTAAGACTCTACTGATGATGACAAAATAGATGCAGCCTTAAGTCATCCCATTTTAATCTTCATAAAGTTCTCCAGCTGTTTAGATCATTCTAGATTTTGACTGTACCCCAGAAATAAACTCCCTAACATCTTAAGCAACAGTCTGCAAAGCATGGGATGTTGTGTGCTACTACTCCCTACCCCTAGGTATGTCCTTGGTCTAAACAGAAGCTCAGTGAGAAAAGATTTACACAGGAAAGTCTCTACACTTTAGTACTTGGCCATACCCTTAAGAACATAGAATCATAGAATAGTTAGGGTTGGAAAGGACCTTAAGATCATCTACTTCCAACCTGGCCTTACTCCTAACCTACTCTCAACTAAACTACTTGGACCAGGTCACAGACTTGATTCAGTATTTCCAGCTAAGGTAAAGAGGAAAGATGGACAATAAATGGCTATGGGGAAAAAAACAAAAGGAAAAGCTACTGAATGTTCTTTAGATGGAAAATGCATTTTTCTGCAATCCAAAATAAACACAATAAATGCAAAACCCATTTTCCAACAGCATTAAAGAGGTAATACGGATGATCCCAAATAAGCAAGAAGACTTAATTCTCAGCTAGAACAGATCAGAAGAACTATGGCCGTTTCCACCAGATGAAATCCATCCCTATAATTTCACAGTTATCACAGCTGAAAATCAATTGTCCTTTCTTCCTGACAGATTTTCTGGCAACCTCCTCCACTGACTATCAGCATTGCTTCCCAGGCCACCTCCCTACAGATTTCACAGCACCTGCTCCCCCTTCCAAGGCAGGAATACAAAAGCGAGGGCAACCCACTTCCTTGCTTTATAATACTTTATCTTTTTGTTCACAAGCCCAGAATCTACTCTTCAATAGTTAATATCCCTTGTGTTTTCCTTATGGCAGGTGTTTCTAGGAGACTGCTAATAATCACCATGTGTGAGCATTCCTTATTCTAAAATGCAGCATGGTAGGGTTTGCTAGGCAGTATTCCAGCTGACTCCCTGTCACTTGGAGTCTCAGCGGAAGAACATTTACTGGCATTTGTTCAGCATTGAGCAGAGTTCAATCGTAGATCATCAGTGCATCTACAACACAGCAGAGGATAAGGAGCAGGCTCCCCTCACACCCCATCTTTGGTCTTAAATAAGAAGCCACATCATCTTTTGCAGCTATTACAAGATAGTGAAAGCCCATCAAGTTTTACTGAGGGCTTCTCAGACCAAAGAGCAGTTGTTCTGGCATCCAACCAACCACTTCTACAGATGACAAGATAAAAGCTGTTGCCTGCTGTACAAAAAGCCTCCTTATACCACACTTCCTTGCAAGGAGAGCCATCTCACACAGGTGAAGTGCACCCATAGGCTATGCACTAAAGCTGCAGAAAGCTAAACTCCATCAGTAGTCTAGATTCTCTTCAGGGTTTGTAAAGAAGAAAATTCCCACTTGAGGTTACTACTTATTCCAAATGATGAACCAATGCTGTCCTATTTGTAGTTTATCATTACAGCAAACACACAAATCTATTTTTCTATGTGTAACTCACATCTCAGTCTCTATAAGAATCAGCAGCAGTGGGGTGACTGGGAATGTACTTGAAGGTCAAGAGAACTAGTCAGAGTGAAATAGCCCCGAGATAAATTGCCTCCACTAAATTTCAGTTGGATGTTCTTGTCCTTTTTCACTTTGACAGATTACCTGCAAGGTTACATGCATAAAGAAGAAAGCAGTTTTGCTTTTATCCCATCCACTCAGAGGGATTCAGCTGCATATGTACAACCATTCAAAACAGTGGCCAAGATAATTTCCTATGGAAAGGAGATGACCATTGACATTACTTTCAGAAATGCTTTGGAGTGGGTTATAGACACAGTTGCTCAATTGTGTATGAAGCAGAAGTTGTACTGTTTTCACATTTTAGTAAGATTAATTGGATTATGAAAGCTTTCAAGTAACACCCAAGAATGGTTGAAGTTCCACCTTATTATTAACTCATTGAGACTACTAAACAAAGATGAAATAAGTGAAATTCAAACTTAAATACAACTGACCTGAGCAGGCACAGATCTTACAACAGCATTCAGGAATGCTATTCAACTCAACAGGAATAAATTGCCTAAACATATTTTTTTCTAAGTCTTGGGCTTAGTGACGCTTCTATGAGTCATTTATTAGCACTCTATAATTTCATCTTCAGCTACAATTACACAGTTTCAGCTACTTCACATGAATAGAGGTTTGCTTTCCTTTCTTCAGGTGTCATTATGGAAGTTTCTTTTCAGAATGGACCCCTCTGAATAGCTGTCATGTTGAAACATTTAGCAACAGTTCTTACCTTCTGGAAGGATATGATTTTATTATATTATTCATGCTTCTTATCTAAATATAATCTTCTGTATCATTCAAACAACCAATGAATTGAGAGAGACTGCATTCTCCATATTATCCTACTGGGAGATTTCTTTACATAGGCAAGAACACAATTATTGAGGGAGACTATTCCAATGTGCAGCCTGTTCTCCAAGCACCTAAGAATGACCATTCCTCAGGCAATGGAGAGCTGGCCCTAGGTTTAGTTGAAAGAGCTAATCTTGCTTTGAATTCCTCATGGGAAACATGATAAATACTAGTGTCTTCTCCAATAAAGTCACCTTTTCAGCAGCAGCTCTTTGCAGCCTTACACAATTCAATTCTCTTGTGGCTGCTGCTTGAACTGAGCCCAGCTCAGAGGACTCTGGGAGGCCTTGACAGAGTTAAATGATAAGCACAGTTGGGGCAGACACATTCAAGTGAAGCCCTTCCAACGCATGTACTAAGATCATTTCTCTTTTTCCCTGGTAAGTTCAAGGCCAAACAGAAGACTGTTCAAATCTAGTTAGTTACCAAAAGCTGTTAGTTAATTGGTACTGATAGAGACTTCAGACTTTAGTCGATTAGGTCCATGAAGTCATTGTGCAGAGACAAAAAGCCTCAAAAGAAGTTTAAACAAGGGTGTGGATTTTTATGTTTATTTTACCTCCTTAACTTAATAATGCCTTGTTCTCTATCATTCCTTATGTTATTTCCATACAAAGGAGATGGGAAGCAGCTTAATGGTGACAAGGGTGGGAGTGCATATATTCCCTCCTCATGAAATAGTTAAGACAGCCTTACACTCAAAGGTGCTTCTTTATGCCTGAGTGCTCAAAGGGCAAATATTAAGCCTTAGGAAGTCTTAGGAAGACAGGCAATAGGGAACTGTCTTCTTTTTAAAGGATTAACTACAAAGTTGAAGGATGATCCAATCCCTTCCCCTCCCCATCCTTCTGCTGGTGCTTGTAGAGCTGAAAGCAAAGCAAACTGGTGGTTAAAAACAGAAGGAATACGTTACCTGTACTACTTCTTTGACCAGAGTCTTATCAGTCCCAGTTTTGGCTCTCTGCAGGCCACTGACATCCTCTCCAATCCAAGTGATAAGGGCAAACTTGACTCGCTTGCTCATGGCATCCCCGGTGGTGAATCGGACAAAGCCAAACAATCTAACATCATCTGGAGAGATAAAGCAAAAGGATAAAATGATTAAACCCAGAAACATCCCTGCTTTGCTATTTTCCAGGATGAAAATTGAAGACCAAGCCTAGGCACTGATCCTGTGTTACAATTCCATCATTTGGGATCAACAGGAGCTCTGCTCTTATGGCCTTCACAGTGGCCATTGTGCAAATCTGATCCTTTCCCCTTCCTCCCTTCTGCAACATTTCTGGCTCACTTGTACTATGAGTTCAGAAGAAAAAGGGGAGAAGAAGGAGTGAAAGAAAAATCTGCAATTACTTCCCCAGATGTGTTTCAGTACTGCTTCCAAAGCTCCATGGAGAAAGGCCTTGGATTTTAGATCTGATTCTCTGTTTCACAGCTGGTTTCTGCTATATCACATCAGACTAGAGCTGTTTAGCCTGGCCATATGAGTAAAAAACCTTGCAAGCTCGTTGTCTCAAAGAGTTTATTCCTTCATTCCAGGGTGACTCACCAGCTGCAGCATTCGGATGCCTTCATGATCACAGGCCCTTAGAACATCATAGCATCCACTCATATTCCCAGCCTTAGTAGCATGCACGATGCTGGAGCCTCCAACCAGGATTGTGCAGAAAAGCAAAGCAGATGGACAGTTGTGCAATCATGAAATATACCTAATCATAGGTACTTCATCTGTTACAGGTCACTCAAGTCCTTTTAAATTAAGATGAGTCAAAATAGAAGAACAAACTTGCTGTTTGACAAGAATCATGTTAAACCTGGTTACATTTGTTGTGACCAGTTCAACATGCTTTATAGTTATTTATTTGCTGCCTTGACTACTGCCAAGTGAAGACGAAAGCTCCAGGTGTAGTAACATTCACCAGCCCATCCTTGGCTCTATTACAGGATGCTCCATGAACAGTCAGGACAGCCCCAGGAGCTCTGGCAAGAAGCAGCTCTAAATTGCTCACCCCCAAGAAATAAGCTGCTAGAAATCAGTGCAAAAACAAACCCCAAAAGGGGGATGTTCTCTGAAAGCTGACAGATCCCAGAGCTTATTTAGCACTTTGTTTTGTCAAAATGTGAGTAAAGACAACTTCCCCTTGATAAAAGGTAAGATGTTTTTAAATCTGGAAAAACAAATCTACTTATGCTCTCTCTATTTTGTTCTGTTTCCTTCTTTGACACTGACAGAAGACTACTAAGGAAAACTGGAAGATAGACATAGGGGGTGTGTGAGACAGTTCAGGGTTTGAAACAAACTCCTCTGAAGGCTTCAAATTTGAATCAAAGAGAAATCTCACTCAAAGGAAAAATCCAGATGGAACTTTGAAAGGAGAGTAAAAGTCATGTGTATTGACACTGCAGGCAAATACAACCTCTCTCTCTGATACCTATTACTGGCAACTACAAGAAATACACAGAGAGATTCCTGTTTCTGACAGTAAATCCTCTTCACAAGATTGATTAGAACCATAAATGAACCGACAGCCAGGAAATACCCAAGGTGAAGAGAGGCAGTAAATCCCTTAACGTTACTATGAAAAAACCTTGCTTTCCCAGATCTGACAGCAAAGGAGGCCACGCTCTGCTAAGAATTGTGCTGTGGTTCCCAGGGGAACACAGTGCTGGAAGGCACTTTAATGTCATCCAGTCCTGGCCCCTACTACACTGTAACCGTGTCACAGCCCTTCCTGTGGACCCATCACTTTACACCTCGAGTATTTAGGTGTTTCTTCCCCATCCCTTCTGCCAAAACGTGTTGCACATCCTGAAGAGAGTTCTTTGGAATATGCCTCTTTATAATAAAGATAATGCAAAAATAAGATGAATGTGAAAAAGCAGTGCTTTTTCACAGCAACACAGAAAGCAAGTTGAAGGAATTTATCTGTCAGCATAAACTTTAACTTGACATGGACTCACAAATCACTGACAGCAGCAGGATTTGCTTCTCAGCAAGAGTTTTAGTGCTTCCCCATCCTGTTTGGAAGCAGCTTGACCAAGAGATCCAATTCCACATGGGCTTTTATCTATTAGCTCATGCACTACTCAGTGACTACGAACAACTCTTACTTCATACTGAGTAGCAAGAAGTTTAACGAGCAACTGAGGTAAGATGTGAGGCTCTGAGTCACTGTCTTGAGCAGAATTTACCTGGGGCTGGTGTACTTGTGGGGGCTTGAAAGGCTACACCCAAGCTGTATGCTTTCTCCTCCTGTTTCCCCATGGAGATTGCATCCCCACAGTAGGCAGAACAGATTCTTCAGTAATTTTCACTCAATGCACTTAACATAAAGTACCAATATGTGATGCTTTAACTTGAGGAGAATTTCAGCAGCTGCAGATAAAGCCAAGAGGGAATGTGAACTGGAGCCCTTAGCAATTAACATGCCTAATTTCCTAAAAAGGCCACAAGGACAGATGTGGAGGTTTTTAGCACGAGTTCAGCCTGGGTATGAGCACCTCTGATTGCAGGGCAAAATCCCTGAGCAGAAGTGGTTGAGTTTCACAATTAGTCTGAAGCATGTTCAGAGTGATAACGGTATCAAAACCCAAGTTCTTTTATACTCCCAGATTTCCTCTTTCACAGTTAATCAGTTCCACCCTGCCAATCACATCACTGCACTGGAAGTCATCAGTGCCAATCAGTGCCAACTCCCCTAGAAATATCAAGGGATTAATACCCACCCCTCCTTTTCACACAAACCCACTTCTAGTGGGCTTTAGTAATTTACTCTGTGTGTGTGTGACAGATCATAGAGAGACAGCAGATTTCCTCTGAAAGAGGAAATCCTGCCTAGATCTACACAACCACCATCCTAGTCACTAAGCCATGAATTTCAGGGCAGAAAGAAACAAATAACA
This sequence comes from Melopsittacus undulatus, assembly GCF_012275295.1. NCBI lineage: Eukaryota > Metazoa > Chordata > Aves > Psittaciformes > Psittaculidae > Melopsittacus > Melopsittacus undulatus. The sequence goes on from NC_047557.1 coordinate 99,298,436, forward strand.
TATCTGGGTAGAACGGAAATAACAGCTTTATTTGAGCAAACAAAGAGCAGAAATTAACAAGGTTAATTCCTACTAATAGCACTACTCCTTTGACCATAGTTGTACAGCAAGACGAGGCTATGCAAACAATTAAAAGTACAATGAATGCCTTAATGAGCATCACTTAGTACTTTTCTCCAAACCCTTTACTTATCAGTGGGCAGGATTTTCCAAATATACTGACTAAGCTGCCTTTGGCTGTCAACACAGCTCGATGCCAAGCTGCAGAGATTTCCTTGATGGTATTCTCCTCTTTCTCATCCACTCACACCCTTTGGTTCGGCTGTACTAAAAAATCCCCCATTAGATTAGAACGCCCTGACTCATCAGTAAAAGATAATAGCTCCAGGAAAGAAATACAGTCAAAAGCTTCATGGTTCTCAGTCTTCTAGCTCTGAATGGCCAAGCCAAGGATGTGCTAAGAGAAGGCCACTGCTTCCAGCTTCACCTGCTTGCTAAATCAAGGTCACGTACAGCAAGGCAGCTGCTGGAATGATCTGCTTTTGTGTTGTGTCCAACAATGAGTTGCTGATAGTGCATGACGGGTTTCATGAGGGTTTATTTTATTTGCTTCAATTGGATTCATTTTAGATTAATTTGTCAATTTTCCACCTTGTCAGTCACCCCTGTAGCCACGTGACTGGAAGTGAAGACAGAAAACCTCCCCTAACTCTCACTACACTGTTTTTTACCTTTTTAACCCTGTACCGAAGCCTGCATCTCTGATGCAGTGCTGCCTTGCACTGTGCTGACATATTCATTAAGTCATCTGAGACAAGTACAAGATGTTTGACCTCAGGACCATAACCCCAGGACATGCTGTAGCTGGGGCACCCAACCTTTTGCATGTAACCTGGCGTGACCTACAGGGTACTCAGGACATGAGAACACAGTGAGGATGACCCCATGCCGACTTCTCCAGCTCTTCCTGCTCCAGAGGAACCCCAGCAGGGGTTCATCTGAATGAATCACTGCTATCCCAGTGGCAGTGGTCCTGTAGTGGTCTCTCTCCTGGCCTGGGTATGTACTGGAGGGCAGTGGGAGGAAACGGGGCATCCAGCTAAATTTTGTTCCCCTTTCCTGAAGGAAGGAACAGCTGTGTTAGTTGGCCAGAAGTAAGGGCCAGGCAAGCCCCAAAACAAAAAGCATGCAAAAGGTCTAATGCTGCTCTTTACCTGCTCTGAAGTCAAGCACAGGATGGTAAATGCAGACCCACAGCCATGTTATTTTGGTCAAGCATCACAAAACTAAACTAAACTAAAGCAAGAGCTACTATTTCAGTGCAGAACTCAACCTGATGAGCTGCTACCACAAAAACTGATGAGAACATTCCTTAAAACAACCTCCTGTCCACTGCAAGCGACAACCTAAGCCACAGGTCAAGCTGGCAGCCTGGAGATCACTGTCAAACACACGCCACTTGAGCTGAGCCTCCCAGGAGCACAACTTCTACAGCAAGCAGGGAGGGCACCGGAGCAGGGAAACACTGCAAAGACAGTGCGAAATTCCCATAAGCCACTCATGGCCCCAGGTCTTCATTTATAAATAGGTATTAAGGGAAAGCAGGCAACACGCACATGAAAGAGGAAAAACAAAAGCAGTAAGAGACTGATTTAAAAGCCCATTTTAGCAACTTAAGATGTTGCCAAATGCAGATAATCACCTATCTCATTATATGTCCTCCTGCATTTTTACAAATCTTTCCTACAACTTAAGGTGCCAACATAATCTTGGTGATCTCCCAGCTCTTAGATCCTAAACTTTGTATGCAGGCCAGACCTTATAGGACAACTGTCATAAGCCCAGAAGCATTGCATTTATCTTCAGAACCAATTCTATTTCTATTTCCTTCCTAACATTTTATGTCAACCAGAAGTTATTTTATAGGGTATTTATTTTAGGCCAAAGATTGTCAGTTCTTCCTCGTGCTGAATGCACGGTGTGGTTTTGGTCTGATCTTTTCAGACACATGAATAACTATCCCATTTCATGCTGTCACTGCAATTATTTATCTGGACTGAGGCATTCCAAATAAAAGGCTCATTATTTCTTTAGTCAGAGATGCACTGAAAAACAACTGTTCACATGTGGCATGGGGGGGGGGGGGAAACAGAGTCTTCCGACCTCTCCACTACTTGATGGCAGAATACACACTTCTAAAACAATAAACCACAGACAGACACAATGCATTGCTCTGCTGCTTCATAATACTGAAACCGAGATATAACTGACACACACAGAAGTTTAAGTAGGTGTTTCTGGACAGACTTTTAGTTCAGTGTCTCAGTTGACTGTCATTGTACTCTTCTCAGTAATACCCCAGGTATGAGACTTTGAAATTAAACACAACAACAAAAATACCCCAAGACCCTTCACATCCTTCCTTAAAATAACCTTCAACTCTTATCTGTGATGCTGGATTCAAATCCACCAGCTCAGCTGTTTGGGGTTTTTTTTAAGTGTACTGATGGCACGTACTACTAAGCACCAAACTAATGCTACATCTGGATCTGTGCCATCTGCAGAGGCAAGAGCTGTAACTGTGAAGTAAAATGGATCAAAAGCCTCGAATTAAGTCCTTGTTTAATGCAGAAGGAATCTGTGCTGCTAAACCAAACCCAAGCCAGAAGACACAGGGGGTGTCTATACTGTGTGTTTAATGACCTCGACACAATTAATACCCTCAACTTTAGTCTCCAGAATCTTTGGGTCAGACAAAGGCCAATACAGTCACATGCATTGATCATTACATAGGACTGCAAGAAGTGCCATTAGTAGCCACCTCCCAGTCACATAAGGACTTCACTGCACCAGTGGTTTAAGCCAACCTCCTTGACTTTACTTTGGGATTGGCTGGAGGAGAGGTGTTGGTGGAGAGGTGGCTGGTCTTTGGATGTCAGAGAAGACTAAAGCAGAGTCTCCTATCTCCCAGCCAAGGTGCCTGAGTTGTCTTATGGCCTGACACAGACCTGAACAGCAACAGTGACTGACATGCAGAAGTCCAGGGTTCAGGCTGTGTTTGCAGAATCATCCTGCACGATAAAGAAGCTTTTCTCCTCGTGTTTTCTTCCTTTAAGAGTGGCAATTGCTGTCTCCAAACAGTGGAATAGGAGGAGGACAGTCTGCTTATGTAGTTCCTTAAACTTTTCTGCTAGTACACAAAGGTCAGTGAATAGCTTAGGAAGAAAAAGCCTCCACCCCAGGGTACACTACATGTGGGTCTGATGTGCAAGGTGTATCCAAGAGCAGAGCAGGGAGAGTAATGAAGCCTGCCCAAGGCACTCTGGGTGCTGCAGCAGTTCCTGGCTCAAGGCATGGGCCTCACTGCCCCAGGAGCTCAGCATCTCAGGCTGTCATGTGTTCCCCCAGTGGCAGCCCACAGAGCCTCGCTGGAGGCTTGCAGAGCTGGTTCTAACATGGTCCTTTTGAACTGCTACTTCCTTTAAAAGAAGCAATTTCAGTTTCTTGCTTTTCCCTTTGTCCTCAGCCACCCTCATTCCCCGAGGAGGTTTGCAGAATCAGCAATAGGTCGGGCCATGGTCTGCATCACAAGGGCTATGTATGGGGGGAAGAAAAGGCAAAAGTACAGGCCTGTTAGCAACAACCCCCTCCAGGCCTTCCTAACCTCCCTTGTTACACAAGGCAGGTTCTCCACCACTGTCAAATGTCTCCCAGACTGGTACAAAAGACCTTCTTGATCTCAAAGCCACAGGAATTAGCACACACTGACACTGCCTGCTCTGTAATTTAATGCCCTGGAGGGGAGCAGTATGTACCACATGCCAAAGGTGCTTTTAATAAGAATGGTTATTAAGGAAAGCAGGGGACACAGATGTTTGCCACTCAGAACAGCACTGAAATAGATGGTGCAGAAAGTAGAACACAGCAAGCCTGACGGAGGGGCCTGGTGACACTTCACATACTGAGGTTTTCAACTCCAGCTCCAGCTCTCACCTTCAAGCACAAAATTAGGCCCAGCTTCCACCAGAGGCAGCTGCAGTGTTCTGTGGCTTTCAGGGCAGTGCTTTTCACAAAACAGGAATTCAAAACAAGGAAGTTTATTCTGATAATGTTTTTTTTTTAATTTGCTAATCACATTGTCTGAAGCTCTTTGCACCTACAGTAGCTCTTGTCCCCTCCAGCAATATATAGGAGATGGGGTGTGAGCCAGGAAGGAAGAGACATTACCAATAGAGAGGGATAATATTTAGCTTCTCTTCCCATCCCTTCCTACTATTTATCACTGGTTTTGTTTCAGGAGAAACATTCCAAACAGCTCTACTTCATAGTAACACTTGGCACCTTTCTTCCAGATGGGAAGGAAAGCTCTAACTTCCCTGCCGACACATTCCTTGTTTTGTGACTGTGTCTAGTGGTCCAGGAGAAGATGCTGCACAAATGGAGGCACTGAAACTTGTGTCTTTTGCTTCCCCAATTGCTGCATCAGGTTCCTGGGTGGAGCAAGATCCTTTCCAGTGCTCAGCCAAGGGCCCAGTACCTGCCTTTGCCTCCAGCAACTGTGCTCCAGAGGTAGGTTGAGATGAACCTCTTCCCCTGATCTGCCAAGGAGCATGAGAAGGAACAGGGAAAGAAGGAAAAGGAACAGAGAGCAAAGGAGCAGCTATAAGGGATTTAGTTCCACATTAAAGGTTAAGAACGGTCCACCATCAACCCCACAAATGCTCTTCTAACTCTTCCCTTTCCATGCTTATGCCTAAAATATGCAAAAATTACTTTTTGCTGTAAAAATGCTTCAGTACTGGGCCACTTGGCACTTTGCTTGTATAAAACAAGTTTTCCTTAAACTGTGTTTTGATGCCCTGTTTATAAATAAGGATTTGGCACATGAAAACAATAGCAAGAAAACAAAACTGGTAATCTTCCACAGTTCAGTATGTGTCTCCATTAGTTGTTATATGCCTCCCACCCAGCCCAGCTGGTGCCTGCTCTCTGCCTGCTTAGTCTATTGATAAAAGTATTCCCCTTGCTACAGAAGGGAAGATAGGAACTGTTCTTGAGAGTGTGCCACTCCAAACAAAACATTAAAAACCTGTTCAAACAGAATAAGATATGGAGTCTTTATTTTCTGTCCTTAAAAACAAGGACAGAAAACAAATGGCAAAGGCTCCTCTGCAAGCCTCAGATGTCTGGAGATGCTGTTATTTTGGCTACAAGAGGAGACAGAGAACCTTGGCACTTAGGCACTGAAGCAGTTGACCTTTAAAGAAAACTGCTAATCCTTTAGATAAGGTTGGTGTGAGCATCAGAAGTGCTGAGGCCTGAATACTTCCCTGTATGCCTGGTAATACTTCTTTCCCACTTGTTGCCCATTAAAAAGAGCTGAGTGGGAAGCAGTTCTTGCAGGACAGGGCATCAGCTCTTCTGACATGAGCTCCAAGAGGATTCTTTTTTGTTTCGAGCATCTCCCTTGCCAAGGTCTCAAGACCAGCTACAAACAAGTAGGTGTGTTAATCCTAGTAAGACCCCACTGCAAATGCCATAGCAGAGCAGTCTAAACCATCATGATTTAGTGGCTGCTTTCCAAGGACTAGGGTGTATTTTCCTCCTAGGATATTTACAGGCTGAGCAGACTGGCCCTGCCCTCACTGAAGTTAGTGGGAGTTCTCCCCTTCACCTCAGTAAAATACAGCCAAGCCCTAGGACTTGACAGACCAAATTTGGACAGGCACTGGTGTTGCAATAGCTGTGGTACTCTTGAGCGCAGTGCTCCAGGACTCACCCCACCTTGAGAAGGGAGAGACTGCTCAGCATACAGCTCCTCGCAGTACAGATACGTAAAGCACGGGTTAACTGCAATACTCGATTGTGGAGAAGCTCGATGAGGGAGGGAGCTTTGTTATAGTCCAGTATTAGTTACAAACACTTCATATCTCATGCCACTTTATGACATTGTTAAACAGCAGCCAAGGCAGAAGCATAAGCTATAAGATCCCACACCTTCCCCCCCCCCCCCCCCAAGCCTCATTAGTTACTTTGAGAAAAATCACAGCCCACTTTTGTAAAACACATTAAAAGTTAAGATTGGATGAAGTTAAATATTCCTCGGTTTATTTTCATTTTCCCCAGGCTTTCTTTCTCCTGTTAATGTTCCACAACCAACAGTTCAACAATCAACTGCCACGTTTAAACCCAAAGCCACAACTGTTGCGGCTGTGCAACGCCACAGACACGGCTGCTTTCAGGGCTGTATTGTTCGAGCTGACCTTCGGCAAAACCACTCTCTTCTTGGGTTTAAGGTACCTAAAAGACCCAAGCGAGCCTTCTAACTGCAGCTACTTTAGCGTTATGAACACAGAAGTGTTCTATTGCAAAATGATCTGCATGCCTGCATCATTTTATCTACAAAAATGGAGCCTTTTTTGCTTCGGAACTGCAGCACTGACCAAGGAAACCGATGCTAATCAAGTGTTTTATCTTGCTTACAAATGAGAAGCGAAGAAAAACTGTGCAAAGGGGAGAAAATAGCCCAACAGACCTGAAGTTAAGGGTAAGACAAAGGACAGGCAGGACGGTGGACTTCAGCGAGTTGCACTCGGTGGCGGCTGGAAGCCCATCGTGCAGGACAGCGCAGACGCGAGGAAGCAGCGCCTCTAATTCCAGTTTACCCAAGTTTTTCCCCATCCTTTCCCCCTCCCTGTACCATGCAGCGAGCAAGATGAGAAGGTGCTAAAGGGAATTAAGACAGAGCTTACCCGTGCACTTCCTTTTAAAGGTTTCATAGTCTACCCCTTGGTCTCCGGGGACGATGGTAGAGCCGTTGTATTTAAAAGTCACCCTTTGGGAAGGGGAAAAGAGAAGGGGAATGATACGTTTAACAGTCAGCCTTTGGGACGGGGCAAAGGGAAGGCGAATAATTCATTTAAGAGTTAGCCTTTGGGAAAGTGGGAAAGGGAGCGGGAATAATACATTTAACAGCCTTTAGAAAGGGGGAAGAGGAGATGGGGAAGAATACACTGAAACCCGTCCTTTGGGAAGAGGGATGAGGAGAATGTCTATCAAAGTCACCCTTTCGGGAGCGGGCAGAGAGAAAGGCACCGAGCGCCGCGCTCACTTACCAGTTCACGTCGGTGGCATCATCCCTGACGAGGTTGTACGCCTCCCTGCACGCCTCTTTGTCGATTTTGGTGGCCATGGGACCGTCTGTGCTGGGAAGGGGGGGGTGAGCGGGGCGCGGAGCTGAGCGGGGGGGTCCGCTGCTGATGTTGATGCTGCTGCTACCGCTGCTGCGCTGCACCGCACCGCCCCGCGCAGCGCCACGCAGTGCCGAGCCCGCCGCCGCCGCGGACCGCCCCGCTGCTACCGGCTGCCAATGGCTCCGCGCCGTGCGCTGGGACGGGCGGAGCGGCCGGGGTGATGCAATAGGCCGGGGACAGGGACCGGGACGAGTGTATTGGGGCGGGGGGGGGGGGGGGGGCACCTGCCTTGGGGCCGCCGCAGGGATGCGCTTTACCGGTATTGCTGCAGCCCCCCCATGTGTTTGCAGCCCCTGACGGCCGGGACGAGCAAGGAGCGAGAAGTGATGCGCAGGATGCTGCAGCCGCCGCGGGCGCGGCGGGGCCGGGAGCCGGGCTGTGCGCACGGGAGGTAGCCGAGCCGGACAGCAGGTAAGAGAGCGGCGGGCGAGGGGATGGAGACGGGGACCGTGCCAGCGGCGGGGCCGGGTAGTGTGAGTGAACACTGCACCGCGGTGGGAGTCGGGGACCGCTTCGGGCTCCCCACATTGTGGGCGGGGGGCGTGTGGGGGACAGTGTGCGCTGTGACAGCTCGCTATTGCCCTGGCTGTGTGTGTGTGTGTGTGCCCGGGTGTGTGTGCTCATAGCGTTTGAGAGGCAGCGATCTCCCCCTGCCGGGCTGCTCCTCCGGGTCTGCCAGCTGGAAACACGAGATCTACCCCAGGTCAATGAGTTTAGGAGGGATGCTGGGGTTCATGCAGTAGGATACGGGATGCTTGTAAGATCAGTCCTATGCCCATAGAAACAGAGGCATAACGTTGCAGAGCTCAGCTCGGAATAAATGTCAGCGGCTGCTGTTGTGGCCAAGGATCAGGGTTTTAAACACCGGTCCCTATGTGTGTTGGTGGGTTTCTACCTTAAACCAGGGAGCTGCGTATTGCAAATTTAATAAAAACTACATTCTAGGATAGAAAAGTATCACTTTTTTGTTGTTTTCCTAAAGTCTGCAGTGAGATGTTCATTATTTATCTCACATCAGTACGTTGTAAACACAAAGCCTTAACAGTGGAAGCCTCCTTACATACACAGCTCCTCGGTGCTCTCAGACATCCCAAAGAACAAGATCACCCGAGTGTGAATTAAGCACCAGGCACACAATTTGCTGCTGTACAACACAAAGCCCTAATCCTGAACGTGGCTTATTCGTGAATGACGTGAGGTTCCCCGAGCATCAGGGCTCAAAACATGAGCGTGCTGCTGCAGTGCATCTCCGTGGTGTAGATGAGGTCATAGGGAAAGGAGAAATATTCCTGAAGTCAGTACAAGGGTAGGACATGGTGAATCATGCCCAAGACTGCAGGCTGTGGATGATAATATAATCACACATTAGTAGTTCTGAATTTCTATTGATTTTCTTTTGGAACTGCCTTTAGGAACACTTTTTCTTCTTTTAAAAGCCTTTATGCTGACCATTATCTGCTCATAAACATATTTTATCCCCTGTAGTTACCATTTATCGTCCCTTTGGCACCACCTTGCTGCTGTAACACCGGTTGTCCTTGGCCTTTCAGGCTTGATCCTCAGCTCTAGATGTTCACTAGGGTAGAAGTGGGTGGCTGAAATGTCATTTCCCTTAAAAGGAGAAAATCTGAACCTTGTTTAGGTCTCTGTGACCCTGTGGTTTGATTTATATTTGCAAGGAACTTCACGCCTGATGCTCTTGTGCCAGATTCAAGCCTCAGAAACATGTGTCTTCCCTCACTTCTCTTTGTCTTTGGCACGTTTTCATTTGTCTTTTCATTCATCTTTTAATTATTAATTACTTTTAAATTTTAATTATTTTTCTTTTAATGCATGGAAGAGTAAACACTTCACTAGGTTTCATGAGGCTGTAACTGGAGAGGGAGAAATACCTACTTTTCTGGCTTTGGTGAGTTCTGATTTGCTTTTCATATAGGGGTTCTGAGACCTCCATCTTCTGCATATGAGTCTTTCCATCCCTTGTCACCAGCAGAAGCATCTTTCCCTCTCCCAGGAGTCCTTATAGAGAAAGTAAAAGGACTTAAGAGAGGGCTTTTAGGCTTTCTCCAATAGCTGCCTCAGCACTATGAGGTGTTGGATTTCTGAACTGACATTTACCTGTCTAGATTGCACTAATGACGCTCAAGAAGGGTCTCGGAGAGGGAGCTGAGCAGACAGGATGGCTCTGCACAGCCACAGTGCGCCAGGAGGCTTAGCTGTCCTAAAACACACTGCTAGTGCCTTCTTCCTATAGCTCTTTGCCAGCACACCTTTTTGCTGCCTTTCTGATCTTTCCATATGGTTGTTCCCTGTCCTGCTTCTTTATCCTTGTCTTTTCTGTGCAGAGAAGATAATGGAGAGAATAATACTTTCTCTTTCAGGAAGCGCTGCTGTGAATATAGGGCTCGCAGTCAACATTAGGGATGTCAGTGAGGTAGGTTTTGGAATCGAGGGTCTTTATCCTGGGTCCGAGCTGGGGTGTCCTTGGTGGCAGATGAAGCTCGGATCCACACACACACAGTCTTGATGTCCTTACGAAGCTTAGCACTGCTGGGTTAACAAAGAGTTGTTTGTGTTGCGGAGACCATTGCACTGAAACGGGTCTCGGTGGGGTCCCCATACAACCTCTTTGCATCTTCCCGTATCCCTGCTATTCACCGAGGTGTTTTTAACACGTAACCCCGCCGGGCTCTAAGGAACGACACAAAGCCGGGCAGCAGCAGGAGCAGGCACTGTGGGAGCGGTGCAGGCTCTGCTGGTGCGACAACCTTCACACCCAGGTAAACCAACCGCGATGGCAGCGGGCTGCTCGCCGTGCCGTTACCACAGGAGAACACCACAATCCCCGCCGGCCCTCAGCCCGGCCGCCATTTGCTGCCGGCGAGGCCACCTCCTCCAGCACCGCTTCCCGCTCCGCCTTAGCCCCGTCCCACTCCGACCGGCGGCATTTCCTGTGCCGGCCCTGAGGGGAGGGCTCCCGGGGCTGCTGCCGTGGCCTTCGGGTCGTGCTCCCGTTTCCCCCCCCCGGTGCTGCCGCTTCGTCCCCGCTCTCTCTTCTCCGCCCCGGGGGACGCGGCCGGCGCGGCTGCCGCAGCGCGATGAGGGTGCGCGGCCGGGGCCGTGCCGCAGGTACCCGGGGCCCGGTGTGTGCCGGGGATGAAGCGAGTCCTGGTTCGGCCGTGAGGGAGAAGCGGTCCTGCCTCTGCCCGCTGTAGCGAGCACTGGTGAGTAAGTGACTTCCATCGGGCATACACGCGGTGGTCTTTGGTTATACCCCAGCAGCCAACTTGTTGACACAACCGAGCGTTAATAACACCACCAGGCAGCGATAAAACATCCTTTTTTACCTCAGATTCTCAGGTTAGGGTGTGCACGCCTTCTTAACTGTGTTATTTATTCATCACGCCGTGGTTTCAGCAGCCTGAAAGGATTGGTATGCTGCTAACAGCTTTGCTTTTGTTGCAGAAGTACTGCGGAGCCGGCTGTCATGGAGGGAACCAGGCAAACCAGGATCTGTCGTCCACACAAGATAAGCGAGTCTTCAAAGGTTTGTATGTTTTGTGTTGCAAAAAGCCCCCCAAATTACACAAATAACAGGAAGGATCGTGAGTGTATGCATAGTAAAGGCTGTCCCTTGAAAAGAAATGTTTTGGAGGAATGTGGATGTTGAGAGGTTTAAAAAGGGATATGGAAATGGTGATCTGCTTGCTCAAATATTTTGGTAGAAAAAGTTGCTACCCAGGGTTTTTTTAAAAAAATAGGAAAAATCAGCAGCAAATGGGCATCTGCTCGTCATGACTCATAACTCAGAAAAGGAACCCACATCATTGCAGCACAGTGTTTTTGCTGCACCAGAAATTCAGTCATTGAAGGCAATGCATTTATTTTGGGGATTTCTCACACTGATCCATCTCACAAAGTCCAGGCGAGACACAGAGGCAAAGCTGGGATTACTCTTTAGATTTAGATTCACATGAAATTGAGTCTAGATCCTGCAAATAGGGGTTATTCCAGTGAACTCAAGATGTTTTCTTCGAGTTGCGAAACTGATTTTCTTTGCATAGCATCTCTGTCTGAACAAGTACATTGATTTTAGTTGGGAATCCTCAGAAGTCCACCTTAGGAAGGTCTTTATGCAGGTAACAAGAATTATGGCCTAAGGCATATAAGATGTTGATATCAGCTGCAATTATTATGTTCACTTTATGCCAGTAGAAACTGCTTTTCTGTTCTGGGGTGAGCAGTGGGTTACAGAAGCCGCAGGGCAAGTACCTTGTACTACCAACAGCTAGAAAAGAGAAACTTTTAGTACCGGTATCTGTCTTACAACAGTTGAGTGAAACAAACATCATTTACTCTTTCATCACTGATGGGTAGTGGTACTGCATTAACGACATGAAAGAAATTAGAGCTTTGAGTCTGAAAAGAAGTTAAAACACTGCTCTGATACGATGGATAAAATAGGGCTAATTTTTAAATGCATCTGTACTAGTGTAATCTGTCCTTGAGCACTGATCCTGTCTGCCATTTAAGTGGTTTAGTCTGAATGTAATAATAATTCACTGCATTAAAAATTAATTAACTAGACAGCATTGTTTTATTTTCTTGCTGAGACAGCAGCTGTCACTATCTGTTAAACTTAGAATTACTGGATAAAGCTAAAGCTGTTCTACAGAGTATAAATAGCTTGAGAAAGATGTTCATGTTTAGTATAAAACTGGTGTGGGTTCTGGAGCATGTAGCTTTCAGCTTCTGTCACTTGCTCACTGAACAAATGAACTTGGTAAGAGGCTGAAACATGCTAATGTATTCTGAGGCCATCCAATGCCATACATCATGATTTAATGCTTGATTCCTGAAGTAGCAGCAGTTCTACATGGTAACAAGGCTTTTAGGAGGACAAGTTGTCGGGCGTGTTTGCGGTAAGGATGATGCTGCTGACTCGACATCCAGCCAAGTAAATGGCGATCTCTGGCAAATCTTATGTTCTTGTGTAATCTTGTTATGCATGATAGTGTATTAAGAGAATATTAGAGAGAAATGATCAGCCAATTTACAGACGAGAGGGAATACGTAATCCAATAACTGTCCTCCAGGAGGCAGATGCACAAGAGGGTGCTGTAACATGTTAGTTATTGTCTGTTCGTCCACTGTCCTTTATCATAGTTGACACAGATCAGTGATTTGACCTTTTCCATATTTATTATTCTTCCTATTTCCTCCATCTGCTCATCTCTGCTTGGGCTCCTGTATGATGCCACCTTTTCTCAACTTCAAAAAATGAAGGTAAAATACTTTACAGTCCTTAAACCCCTGTCCTGGGTTCAGCAGTAGCAGTCATTTTTTCTCCTTCTTGGTGGCTGGTGCAGCACTGTGTTTTGACTTCCAGTCTGGGAACGGTGCTGACAGCACTTATGTTTGTAGTTACTGCTCAAATGCTTACTCTGATCAAGGACTTTGTGAGTCTCATGCTCTGCCAGGGAAGGAGGGGAGGCCGGGAGGAAGCAGAGACAGGACACCCGATCCTAACTAGCGAAAGAGGTATTCCATACCATAACACATCATGCCTGGGGAGATAACTGGGAGTTCGCTGGAAGGGCTCTAGCTTGCTCTCTTCCGGGCTGGGCTCGTTTCAGAGGGTGGTATCGTATTCTCTCCCCTTGTTATTTCCCTAATCATTATTATCATTGGTGGTAGCAGTAGTGATTTGTGTTATACCTTAGTTACTGGACTGCTGTTACCTCAACCCGTGGGAATTACATTCCTTCTATTCTCCTCCCCATCCCTCTGGAGCGGGGGGGTGAGAGAGACAGTGATTGGGTTTTAAATCACGACATTTTTCTGATACAGGTGTCTGGCAGTTTTACTCCTCAGTTGAAGTTACTTTGTTGTTTATCCCATAAATCCCTTTTTAGGCTCAGAGATTTGATGAGGCAATGAGTATAAGGCAAATTTGTTAATTTTGCCCAGGAAACTTATAATTATTGAAGCCTTGTCACTTACATTGGTGTAACTCTGCACCCTTGCGTGTACGAAGCTTCTGTACAACAGAAGGCTTTTTGGCAGCTTGGTCTCCATTGTTTAGAGAACAGCATAAGCAAAACTAACTGGGTTATCATGCTAACAGCAGCACATTTGGTTATTAACCTGGATCTCACCATTGGTGGAATGCGTGTCACTGTACCACTGACTGCTAAAAGGCAGACCTAAGAGGTGAGCTTCCCAGTGGTGGTGTTAGCTCAGGAAGATTGGCTGCCATCACGTCTGGCCAGTGGTGAGCTGCGTGCCTCAATCCTGGTTATCTCATCAAATAGAAGCACAATTACCAAATTATATACACAAAGCACATAGCTAAAGCAAGGGTTGCATGCAGGGGAGAAAACTTGGCTTTACGACTTGAACCTTTCCCACCCAGGTGGCTAGGAGGTTTTCTCGTTGTGGTTTAACCAACCCATTAATGGCTTAGCCAGACAGCAATAATCATGTGCTTTCTGTTTGGGAAACCAGGAAAGACATGGATAGTTAAGGGTTTCTAGGAGAAGCAGCAGTTTGGTGAGGGAAAGACTGAATGCCTGAGAGCCTTGAAGAGACCTCAAGTCATCTCTGTGACGGTTTGCAATGTAGATATGGGCTGAGGTGTCTTTCAGGATGTCACTTCAGGAAATGCAGCCTGAGGGTAGAGAACTGTGCAAGAGCCAGGGTCTTAAAGCCAGAAGTGTTCAGAGATAACTTAAAGATGTGCTTCCTTTCCACCTCCTTTCGTTTCTCTTGCGTGTTCTTACAGGCTCTGCAACTCTGCCTGGTTTGGATTTGGTAATTAAAGTTATGTATTTGCATTTAACGTAACCTAACTTTTATTAAGAGAGATCACAAGGTAGCTGACAGCACCATCAAGTATTCCATTCCTCTGGAAGGAAGGCCCTAAAAGCTGCATTGCCTGACATACTGGGGTGACCAGCCCCTTCAATACGTGTTCTGCAGGACATTCAAGGGGTAACAAAACATCTCCATTTTGGTTGTTCTTAAAACTAGTAAGGCAAGTCTGTGAGAAAGAGGCAAACACTGTTTGCCTCAAAAGCTCTGTGGCATGTACAGAGCTGGTGGAAAGAATGTCTGGACCAGAGGCATCCCATAGGGACACTTAATGGACATGTTCTGGGGGCATTTTCCCCTTTCTTTAAAAGAAAAAATACTTTTTGTTTTAATGAATACGATTACCTTAGCTTCTGGAAGCAAGTAGAAGTCTTATGGGAATAAGTTATCCACATGTGTGGCTTTGCACATAAATAAACAGCTATTATTTTTTAATGCAGTGTGTGTGCCTGTAATAACACAGAAAGAGGGATTTTACCCTAACAAACTTGGAAATGCAGAGTTCTGAAAAGATTTAAGAGGGGGTAGCTGTCAAACAAGCACTAACCCAAACAATACATTTAGTGAGTAACCCAGTTGAGAAGAACTCTGTAAGGAGTCATTTGGGGGACAAGTAAGAAAGGAAATGTCAGCAAGATGTCTCAAAGACAATGAGTGGAAGAGTTTCAGAAAACTGTGCCTGTATAAATCATCAGGGAAGAGGTTTAGATGCAGCACTGTGGAGTAGGTGGGAGTAAATTATATATATAAGGGGAGTAGGAAGCAGTGAAAGTCTGCATAGGCCTTTCAAAGTTAAGGTGAGGGGGCTCGTACTATGTTGCTTGCCAACTGCTTCAATCAGGATTAATCAGAAATGTGCATCACAAATGAGCTTTCTCTAGTGATTCGATGGGGAGATGCTTTTGTACACACTGAAGTTTATCTTGGTGATAACACCCATCTAATAGTGTTTGTTCATTCCAGGTATACAGGTGGGATGACCACTCCAGTCTGGTTCTTCAGAGCCTGAATGAGCAGAGGCACCGAGGCCTCTTCTGTGACATTGTCCTTGTGGTGGATGAACAGAGAGTCCCTGCTCATCGGAACCTCCTCGCAGTTTGCAGCGACTACTTCAACTCTATGTTCACCATTGGTATGAGAGAAGCCTACCAAAAAGAGGTAGAACTTTTTGGAGCCTCTTACATTGGACTTAAGGCTGTGGTAGATTTCCTTTATGGCAGTGAGCTGTCTTTAGATGGAGGCAATATCGACTATGTGCTTGAAACAGCTCACCTGCTGCAGATCTGGAAGGTGGTTGACTTCTGCTGTGAGTACCTGGAGAATGAAGTCAGTGAGGAGAACTATTTGTACCTGCAAGAGCTGGCCTCTATTTACAACCTGAAGCGCCTTGACTCCTACATTGACTCTTTCATCCTGAACAACTTTGGCACATTGTCTTTCACTCCGGACTTCCTGCAAAACATTTCCTTGCAGAAGTTGTGCCAATACCTGAACAGCAGCAATGTGCAGCAGGAGTGTGAGCACGACTTGCTGCAGGCTGCCTTGCAGTGGCTTACCCAGTACCCGGAAAGGGAGAATGAGGCTTACCAGGTTCTGGATAACATTCATTTTCCTTTGATACCTAAAAGTGATCTCCTCCACCGAGTCAAGCCTGCTGTTTGCTCTCTTCTTCCCAAAGAAGCAAACTGTGAGGGGTTCATAGAAGAGGCAGTGCACTATCACAACAACGTCACAGCTCAGCCAGTGCTGCAGAACAAGCGGACAGCCCTGAGGACCTGCGAGGAGAGGCTCCTCTTTGTAGGTGGGGAGGTTTCAGAGCGCTGCCTGGAACTGAGTGATGATACCTGCTTCCTGGACACCAAAAAGGGGCAGTGGGTAGCAGAGACCCCTCTCCCAGCCAGACGAAGTCACCACTGTGTCGCAGTCTTGGGAGGCTTCATCTTCATAGCTGGAGGCAGCTTTTCAAGAGACAATGGAGGGGATGCAGCTTCAAATCTGCTATATAGGTATGATCCCCGCTGTAACCAGTGGATAAAGGTGAGACTTGAGCTGTATTATTTCCCTGTTTAAAGTCCTTTATGTCTAGAGTGTTTTCTTCTTTCTGGTGGAAGGACAGGGCTCATCAGAATAGCCAAGATAGCAACACTTGCAAATAGAAATTAAAGATACTTAAACTGAAAAAGCAGCTACTTGAACCCTTTGTGGATTCTTTGTGTACACACACAGCAGAAGAATTAGGGGCAGATTTTCAACTTCAGTTGAGATTTGGATGCCTCATCTGTGAAATTCTTGGTTAGCATCCACCTGCAACTCAACGGTACTTTGGAACTAATAGTACAATGGATTTAGAGAGGTCATTGCTTAGTTCCTCTTTCTCAAGCAGGAGCACATATGACTAAATCAAAACTGGGTCTGATTTAAAAAGAATGTCTTAAATTCTTGTCCAATGTCTCTGTACTAAGTATCTCTTAGAACAAGCTTTTTACTTCCAGTCTGCTGTAAAACCCTGCGGTCCGTGCAGATCCCCGTATGAACCAATCATCCCATGCAGTTCAGTTGTGGTTTTGAGTGATTCCAGTAGGGTGGTGAGGCACTGGAATGGGTTGCCCAGGGAGGTTGTGAATGCTCCATCCCTGGCAGTGTTCAAGGCCAGGCTGGACGAAGCCTTGGGTGCCACAGTTTAGTGGGAGGTGTCCCTGCCTATGGAAGGGGGGGATTGGAACTGGATGATCTTAAGGTCCTTTCCAACCCTAACTGTTCTGTGATTCTATGTTTCTTTCAGAGTTTTGGAAGGAAGCCTATGTAAGACAAAAATTATAGAGTAATCTGCCTCTTTGGTGCTTCCTGTTGTCCCCTTTTTTGGAAACGAATGCTGTATAACATGCAATTGCAGAAAACCAGAAAGTATTGTATGAATGGTCAAAACCAGTAGCTCTTCTTTCCAAATAAATGGGAAGAAGAACTATACTATCCTTAGACATGAATATACTTCAATCAGCTTGCTTACCAGATGTTTGAAGATATCAGCATGTTGTTCTTTTTGACAGGTTGCCTCCATGAGACAGCGCCGTGTAGATTTCTACCTTGGAGCTGTTACTGACATGCTGGTAGCTGTTGGTGGCAGGAACGAAAATGGAGCTCTTTCTTCAGTTGAGACTTACAGTCCTCAGAAGGATTCATGGTCCTACATAGCAGGCTTGCCCAGGTAATAGACATGTTTGGAAAGTTATCCTGTGTTTGAAGAACACTTGTAAACGGAGGTGATGAATGTGTATCCCTAGAAAGGAGCTGAGGGGATATGAAACCAACATGGTATCTGCAAGTAACAAACCATATCAGCATTTGGTATTTAAGCAACCAGCTCTTGCATGACAACATGCCTTATGTCAGCTTGGTTGGCTGTAATACTTAATGCTGAGGTAAGTCTGAAGAATAAGAGCGAAAATTCTCGGAATTCTGCTCTACTATTCTTAAAATGTTTTTCCTGAGGTCACAAGGAACTGAATCTTTTCAGAGGCACTGTTTAGATCTTGAGCAAAGGCTTTTCTAATTTATTTGGCCTTACTTTGTCACCTTGGTGTGATGGTTTTCCTTGTTTCTGGCTGCTCAGGTTGGCTGTTACAGTTAAACCACATTGACCTGTATTGCAAATAAGTAACCCTGGCAAATGTGACCTCTCTTTCTCTCAGCTTGAATTAAAACTTTGCTGTTCTACTTCCAAAAGGCTTTAGTACCACAGATCTTCTTGTAACAGCAGCACAGGACATTGCTAGTGTTTTTGAATTAATATGTGAGTGGTGACTTCATAAGAATGGTATGATAGCATTTAATTTGCAGAAAGCTATTCAGGCTTAGTAATAGTTGGCATCCATGGAAATTACAGGAGTATTGGCTATGTGAATGGTGTTTTCTTCTCTGAAACTCGCGACAGCAGCAGCAAGACTTGCTTTCTTAATGGCATCATGAACAAGATAATTGCAATCTGATTTCTAAGTTGGGGCTTCTTTCCCTTGTTCCCTCAGCAGCAATGCTGCAGAGTCAGAGGCGCCTGTTACTCAGTTCTATTTTGGGCTGATGCTGCAATGCGAGTGTGATCCAGGCTAACAGCTGGGCTCGAGTGCTCTTCAGAACCAGAGTGCTTTTATTCACTTCATTTCTGCTCACACAGGCAGATTGAGCAGTCAAGGCTAAACAGTCATTTTCCTGAGAAGCTGGGTACAAGAGCATCTTCAGTTCTAAGCCTTACTGTTAACTGGGTGACCTGTGAGATGCCAGTGGCATCTCACAGACATTGTAGCACTGCTCTTCTTTTCTTCTAAACGTTTTTCTAGGAAGTGTAGATGTGACCTCACTGGCTTGTTACAAAAACAACCTTAGAACAGGTATGGATGGTTTTGCTCATAAGTGATCCTGGGGAAGCTTGCACAATTGGCTTAAGCAGCTACACTGCAAGCTGTCCGAAAAGGCGCAGTTTGCATGTTCCTCTTGCTACCTGAGTGCTGGCTTTGGGAATTTTACAGCTGCAGCATGTAAAAGTGAACTTGGACACAGGGCATGTTAAATTTTCATTCAATTGCACAGCTGATCCACTTGGACTTGGCAAAAATCCCCCTTATGGGATAGACCCCACTTAAACTGACTTGACTGGTCACTAAGCTGCAGGGCTGGGCTGTACAGTGACTGTTTTAAGCTATTGCTGCATCCCAAAAACATAGTTTGGCATCCTTTCTTTCTGCCTGCTCTGTCCTCATCCCATGGTAACTGTCCTTTGAGCCAGCTCAAGTGTTTCTAGGGAAGTAGATAGTGTCCCAGACTTCCATGCAGCTGCTCTCTTGCATGTTAATATGTCTTTAGTTAGATCTTAATGGACATTTAGTGCCTTCAGCTTTTCTGTCTTTTCAGCCCTCTTTGTTCTTTTGGAGAACTCTTGCCTTGGGCAGCAGATTGTTTCCAACAACCACTTCCCTCCACAGAAAGAGTAAAGCAAAAAATACATTATGCAGTTTGCAATAGGCAAAAATCAGTGCAGAGGTGGACAGAGGAAGAAACCTTTCTGAATGCAGGGGTAGGCTGCTTGAGCTCAGAGAGTGGAGCAGCTCTGGGAGGGGACCTTTCCTGATGTACCTCACATGGGTGTGCAGGCAGGATAAGAAAGAAATTTGTATTCTGTTCAAGACCAAAAGAAAGCACCTTAGCTACAGCTCCTTCTGTGTACTCCTACCCTCCCTTCAACATGCCCTTGAGCCAATCTGTTTTTCTGCCCATCACATACTTTTGCTTCTCAGACTGATTTTAGTCACTGTTTTCACTCAAATAACATCTTCCCCATCCTTATTCTAGCAGTATTCCCCTCACATGGGGGAAATCAGAAGCTCCAATCCTGATTGCCTGATTAGGCATGTGCCATCATAGCTGCCTCCATAGCTGCCTTGTTTCCTGTATTTCATGAGGGATTTTTCATCCTCTTGAGTGCATGGCCACCAGAAGCAGGGCAGAGACTCATGGAAGACCATTCCCTGGAGTGATGGGCACATCTTGAGGTCATTTTGGTGTGAGGGCTTGTATAGTTCAATTTGAGCTGTGTGGGGTTGGACTTTCGGAGGTCATATTTCTTACAGCTTCTATTCTGATCAGCCAGAAAAGAGTTTAATTTTTTTCTTCACAAGGGTTATAGCTTGCCATGTTTGTGGAGACTTCCAGGGGAAAGGCTGTAGTTGCGTTCTTGACACACGCCTCCTGTCTGCTGCCAAATCCTGTGTCCATGTTGCTGTACCCAGGCACAGTCACACTCTCCTAAAGAGCTTTGCCAGCTCTTCTTTGTCTCTTCTTCCCTCTACCCTCTTCCCACCCAACATGGTCAAACCAACACGTTATTTTCTCTAGCCAGTTTCCTGGTAGGAGCTGAATAGTTTTGATTGAGGTACTGCTGTCTTAGTGGAAAACACAGCCTCTTGAGGCAGATTCTTACTGTGGAAAACTTCACCCAAGCTATCTGAAGGGTGGACCTGATTCAAGTCTTCTACAAGTGAATTTTGCCTGACTCATTAGGGTCCTTGGTTGTGGGATACTTTTCCCATTCTTCAGAGAGGTCCTGTGTTTTGTTTTCACCATTTTCCCAGGCTCTCTGGGAGCATTTGCTGCCATAGTTTCTAGCCCAGAAGGGAGCAGCGGTGGCTGACAAGCTTGGCAGAACAGAAGTTGGTGCAATGTGTTCTCATCTTGAACAGACCATGAAAAGCCTGCTGCAGACATCAGTGAAATTAATTGAGTGGCCCTAGGTTAAAGTTTGGCAGAACAACTGAAAGCTGTTGTGAGAGGAAATGTGTTGGGACAGGTTAAGGAGTGATGGTATCTGCTCTGCTAGTTGTGTCATGAATAACCTTGCAGGGTTGGAGCAGGTGGACACAGAGATTCAGAGCAACCACAGCTTGCCTGGACCTTGGTTGGAGCAGGGGATTCCCAAAGCTATATCCAGCCTGGCCAAGTGTTCTTCTGTGCAAGAAAACTGGTGGTAGATTCTTTAGCATTTACTGAATGGTGTTACTGGGTCAGAAACTGTAAGTTTGCAGCGCTGTATTGAGTAAGTCATTCAGAATCGGCAACTGGCTCTAGCAGCAGTTCTAAATTGAAACTCCTTTCCCCTTAATGTCTCTGTCTTCTTCTGATCACTCTTACTGGTAACACTGGAGAATGCTTGATTCTTTCTGTTGGAGGGTGTCTGTACCCACTGTATTCAAGTTTCCTGTCTTGTTTTATGTTTAGAAATGCCATGGGCTTGCAAGAGAGGATCCCTGTTGATTGTTTTCAACTTGTGTATTATATTTCATTCCATTTTAACGTGAAGGAGGGTATGTGCAATTTTGGATGAGCATTTCAAAAGTCAGGCAAAGTGAAACATCTCCAATGTATTTCAATGAGTAATCTTCCTGAATTGAAAACTAACAAATTGATGGTCGATTTGATGCTTCAGATATGATTGCCTCTTTCAGGTTACTTTTGTAGCTATTGCTGTTCACTAAGCATAGCCACTGATTGAGGCAAAAAGCATCAGCTTTTTCTGTAGCTGTCTATGCTAGGCTGCATTCATGTGCTTGAGTGAAAATGTGTTTCTTGTTTACCTCTACAGAATTACACTTTGCAATTACTGTAGGAAAACAAAACTTCAACAGAAGTCACACAAGTTTCTTTAACTTGCTGCCATTTTTTTTTAATTTTAATTAAAATGCTGAATGTAACGTGATTGTTATCAGCAGCTCAATAATCCTGGGCTTTGTGTTGGATCCAGTGTCATTGCACTGTTCTCTTGGCTCCTCAAAACCATATGTTACTTGATACCGCCTCCGCAGTGGAGCGTGTTGCACGTCCTCCAGGTGGTTTGATGGTTAGATGTGGGTTTAAAATCTGTTGCAATCTGAGAAAGGAGACTAATTCAAGTTGTCCATTCCACTTCTCAGACTAAGGCAGTCTACTTCTTAAGACCCATCCCTGGGTGTATAGATAAGCCAAAGATTCCGGCAACCACACTGAGTGCCACTGGAGACATAAGCTCCTGGTTCTTGTCCATAAGTGACCACAAACAAGGTGGAGCAGCAGCTATGCACACTTCACCTGCACAGCTTTTCTGGGAGGTGTGAAAGCTGGAGAGCATTGCTTGGGATATGTCATGTCAAAGAGAAGCGCTGAGCGTGAGTTACGTGCTTCCATGGTTAGGGAGATTGTGAGCTGTGGAATTTTTGAGTTGCTTTTTGGGATAAAGTCTCATAACTATGTTTAGTCCTCCCTTTTTTTTCTCTCTTTTTCCTGTGTGACTAAGAAGCAGTACAGTTCTGAAGTAATCCCTGCAAGGTCTCTAGGGATGGGGCTGCAGCCCTTGTAGTTGAAAGGTCTGGTCTGGTCACTCAGCATTCTTAAGCCAAGTGTGTCAAGGATTTCTCTGTTTCTTGTAGCAGAAGCCTGTTAAAAGATCTGGTTCATACATCAGTAAGGGATCAGAAGCTTCCGTGGCATCTAGAATAATAAACATCCTTTAGCTTTTCCCAGAACTGTTGTGCTTTTGGGGTAGATGTGGGGTTTCTTTTCTATTCCACTTTTTCCTTCAGCACAAAAGTGCTTGGCGCTGAGGTGTGTGGAAGAGCTTATGATACCATTTGCGTTGCTGAAACTATTACCATGCAAAATAAAAATGGCTCAGGCTTCTATCCACATTGTTTCAAGCATGTTCAGACATGGTTCAAAAGCATTCCAGGCTAAAGTAATGCTAATATAGCTTTGCCTGCCATAGAGATTGAGTCGTCTTGTGTCCTTGACTACAAAGGATGGTGGTAGAAGTTGGTGAGTACAGCATGAGGAGTATATTGCTCTGCAGCCCTATGGGTATTAAATTTGGCTCTTTGTGCCAGTGTGTGAGCCAGTTTGCTGTGGCTGGTGCTGCATCTACATCTTTTGACACCCTGCACACCCAAAAAAAAAGGAAAAAGGCATGTGCAGGAAGGCTGTGTTCAAAGAAGACGATGCTGTTCTTGGCCTCAGCATTCCACTTCTAAGGGAAGGGTTTGGTTGGGAATATCCTTGTGTGAAGTCATAGAAAAGCCTCAAAAAATAGGTTTGTATTGGCTTTATTATAGCTGATCAAAGGGGTTTTCTTTCTGCCCTGTGGAAACAGCACATGCGGTGTTGGTTCTGCCATCTCAGTGCGTCTTGTTTCAAAATGTGGATGCTGAGCTATGATTAACTGAGGTCTGTTGCCTTGTCTTGGGGTGACCAGAGAAGTTTATTACCTGTACAGAAGTGGTAAAACAGAGGGATACTCATGAGAAGGACACTTGCATGTATCATGACTACAGATACACTGGCTCATGGACAGTACTGGGCAAGAAATGTGGTTTATGATCCTGATGCTGTGAAAGGGGAAGGCAGCAGTAGTTTTCTTGGTTAATAACTACTGGCAAGTACAAGAGGTATCATGACTATTTCCTCTTTCTGTCATAGAAACCCTTGCTGAATGTGGATATTTTCCTCTCTGACCTTCTCAAACTTATCCAATCCAAACACTGGAGCAGGAAAATGGGAGTGAAGGCCATGCCAACTAGAGCAGGATGGGTTACTTCTGTTGTATGACACACTGTAGAGGATGCCTTAAAAAGTGATTGTCATACCTTAGCATTCTGCAGCACAGGGTGGAGCACTGTGGATGAGAATAGTTACTTAATAACTAAAAGAATTAAGGATTCCTTTGTCTTCAGTTACTGTTTACTTTGTTCTTTAGTAGCAGTCACTGTTGAACACTGTCTGCCTTGGTGAAATTTGTAAGCACTAAGCCGGATCATTTTTGATTTCCTGTCGTAGGTTTACCTACGGCCATGCTGGAACAGTCTTCAAGGAATTTGTCTACATTTCAGGAGGCCATGATTACCAAATTGGCCCCTACAGAAAAAACCTGCTGTGTTATGACTACCGCACGGATGTCTGGGAGGAGAAGAGGCCAATGATTGTTGCCCGAGGGTGGCACAGCATGTGCACCTTACAGGACCACATCTACTCCATCGGTGGCAGCGATGACAACATAGAAACCATGGCTCGCTTTGACATTCTGAGTGTGGAGTCCTACAGCCCTCAGTGTAACCAGTGGACCAGAGTTGCTCCTCTCCTGCAAGCAAACAGTGAGTCAGGGGTGGCAGTTTGGGAAGGAAAGATTTACATCCTCGGAGGCTACAGCTGGGAAGAAACGGTCTTCTCCAAAACGGTCCAGGTTTATGATAAGGAGAAAAATAAGTGGTACAAAGGAACTGACTTACCCAAAGCAATTGCTGGTGTGTCTGCATGTGTCTGTGCGTTGAAACCGAAAACAGAGGAAAAGAAGAAAAAGACAAAAACAAGAAAACATCAAGATCGAGAAAGATGACTACTCCTGGATAACCACCCTTTGATGGTGGGCTCCAAAAGGACCTCGTATTAAATAATTTCTATCTAACCTTGATTCTTTTTGAGTGTGGGGGGGATATTCTGAAGCCTCATAAAATGTACAGTTGAATGTGGTTTTGGGAATTAAGCTCATGGTTAAGGCAAAAACGACGAAAGAAACAAAAAAACACCCCAGCCCTTCAACGCTATAAGGGGTGAGATGGCAAGAGGTTGTGCTGCTCTCCTGAATGTTAAGGCTCAGTTTTTTACCTCTTGGCTCGTGGCATTTCCATGTAAGTTGTATAATGTCAGTGTTTTCAAAATTAGGTTTAATCTGTGGCTAAATTGATAACATCAAGGGAGAGGAAGGAGGCAGAGTACTGAGCGTCTGGTTTGAAGTTACAGAGCAGTTCAAAGGGATTTAGAAACAGCTGCTAAGAGAAAATTAAATGGATCTTCACTGTTGTAAATCTTGATTTTTATTCTTTTTTTGTAACGTTATATTTCATTTACAGTATGTTCTTGAGTTGTAAGTATCAGATTTCTGGAACACATGTGTGTTTAAAGAGGATATTGCTTTTGCTGGACGTAGGTCAGATCAGCTTGAAGAGCAAATAACTCCACCGTACTCTTTAAGATTAAGATCTTTCTATGTAGCTGAAGAATAGATAGGATTGACTGGGAATTGGATAGACAGCATTATGACTTTGAAATCTGGGAGAGATGACTTTTTCATCCCTTGTTGTGGCACTTTTCATCTCTAAACAAGTTTTTCTTGGGCTTTAAACAGTGTCCCAGATTTGAGAATTTGGATGGAAACTGCACAATTTGCCTCAGGCTTTAAAGCAGGTGGAGCTCATAGAGCCCACTGCAAGTTTGACATTTGCCGAATAGGGTAACTGCAGGAGGATCCCTCAGGTGGACTTGAAGTGGGAAGATATCCCTGCCTAGTCCTAACAGGATGTAGAAGCTGGGATCCACCTCACTAAGTCAAGGCTCACTGCAGTCATGACTAGTAGCCAGTGCGAGCAGGGACCTATACTAGACTTTGCTGTCAAAAAGCTTATTAACCAAGAATGATTAACTAGGGTTTGGTAATCCTGAAGGATAGCAACTTGTTTTTTTTACCTGAGCTGATAGCTCATGCTTTCCTCCTTTAAGTTCAAAATGTCTTTCCTTGAGAGTAGCCTTTCTTCATGGGTTTGGTGGGGACTCACCAGCTGTGCAGCCAGACACCTTCCCTAGCAAGACAGGTTCAGAAGGCAGAAACCCAAAATATATTTGGGCCTGTGTTTGGGGTCCAGACATTGGGACTGAACTGACAGTCGTCTGTGAGACCCTTTGTGTCACAGTATCCTCTGCATACCAAGTAGAGAGATTTCCGACCCAAGTGTTAGTCTACCCTCTACAAACACAGCTGATTCTGCTGCAGATACTAAAATTCCCCGACTGTCTGGGCAGCTTTCAGGCATTCACCCTGAGGCATTTCACAAATGCACCTCTGATTCACAAGAAGTCAATCACCAGCAATCTGATACAGCCACTTCAGTTATTGTAATAATGCCGCAGACTAAATATTCCTCCTTCCCAAGAGAAGAACTTTATAGGCAGTTTTTAAAAACAATTTTTATACTTTTTTATACCACATTTTGCTAACTCAGTCTCCTGTTTGCCATATATTGTTATTTACTGTAGAAGCTACTGCTCTGTAATCGTGGCCCTGCTGTTGCCATCAGGAGCTCATCATTTGATGGCCCTGTTGGTCTTTGTATGGTTGCTTGGGATGCGGTGCAGCTGTTGGAGCAGCATTTATATTCTCAGCATTGTCGGGCAGTCCGCTGTAATTGTGACTATTGTACAGGCTCTTCCCCATAGCCCAGCTCGCCAGACGTGCTGATAAACATGCATTATTTGCAACTAGTGGGGATCTGCAGGGACTTTGGTTTAAAGTCCTGCTGGGGAACTGTTGATTGTTGCTGGTTTTCTTCCTTGATCCTTCTTTCATGTCTCCCTCGTGCACCATAACTCTGTATTTAAGATTTGCCTTCTTTATTTGCATGTGGTGTACATACAACTGATATCCCGCTACCCTCCTTTTTTATTATTTAACTATTTACCTCAATAATTGGAAAACACTAAGAAAACATTTCTGCACTTAATCACATTTGAAGCTCTTGTAAATTGAAGAACTCTCACATAGAATCATAGAATAGTTAGGGTTGGAAAGGACCTTAAGATCATCTAGTTCCAACCCCCTTGCAATGGGCAGGGACACCTTACACTAAACCATATCACCCAAGGCTTCATCCAGCCTTGAACACTGCCAGGGATGGAGCATTCACAACCTCCCTGGGCAAGCCATTCCAGTACCTCACCACCCTAACAGTAAAGAATTTCTTCCTTATATCCAGTCTAAACCTCTGTTGTTTAAGTTTCAACCCGTTACCCCTTGTCCTATCACTACAGTCCCTAATGAATAGTCCCTTCCCAGCATCCTTATAGGCCCCTTTCAGATACTGGAAGCTGCTATGAGGTCTCCATGCAGCCTTCTCTTCCCCAGGCTGAACAGCCCCAACTTTCTCAGCCTGTCTTCATACGGGAGGTGCTCCAGTCCCTTGATCATCCTCGTAAGACTGTATTTGTATTGAAGGGTACTTCTGAATAAATTTCTGGAGTGCAAGGACATTACAGATTTCTTTTTCAGTGCTAAGAAAGGATTTAAGAAAACTAATTGAAATTATTTTTGTGAAACTCCTTGAGGATTTTTTGGTGTTTAAATTAAAAAAAAAGGCCTCTGGAATTAGTCTTACATTTGCATTATTGTATTTCTTTTAAAGCCTTTTTACACTGCATGAGGTAATGGTTACTATTTTGTACCCTAAAAATAAATTTAAATCCAACCAAGCAAACAAAAAAAAAACTTTTTGATTATGACAGACTCATTAATTACTTGAGTTTATTTTATAATCTGTAATCCTTGCTATGTTGACTGACAACTACTTAACTTTTTTTTGATATTTTCATGTGTATAGAACATAAATTTCAATGTTTCTGTTAATGGGTAGTTTGTTCCTATATCCTCCCCTTTTAATGTGTTTATGTATTGCATTAATGTCTGGAAACAATAAATTCAGTTTAGACTATTGCATTCCTCACCATCTGACTTGTGTATTGATTTAAGGGAGGCTTTCCTTTCTGAGAAATTGCAGAAGCAATTTTGTAATTATGTTTAAGTGGCATTGGTAATAGTGGAAACATTTTAAAAAGCAGAAGCTAAATGTAACAACGTGAAGTAGAAAATTAACTTCACCCGCTAATCCACCTTTTCTGCATGGTGCTCCAAACCAGGCAGTCAGAAACTACTTTCCACATCTTTCACAGCTGTGAGCAAAAGACCTGATCCAGTTTATATAGTGGTTTAAATACAGCACTTAATGGGGAGTAAATAAACACGTTAGGACTTCATAACTTTAAACTTAATTGCAGGGGCAGAACAGAACCTCAGTACTCATCAAAGAAAGCTTTATTTTTCCCAGTTCGTTTATCATCCCTTTGAAAACAGAGGCTAGAAGGTGAGTATGGGACATCTCTCACATTACCAGAGGCCACTGGGGTATCATACCTCTTGTTGCCGTAGGCATTTCTCCACTATTATATGAGGAAGTTATTACCATTTGCACCTCTGAGAGCCACAGCAGTTACGCATTGTCAAAAGCACAATCTGGCAGCATGGATTTTGGATGTTATGAACCCGGACATGGCTTATCACTCAGGAAGCATTAGGAGACAGTACATGATGCTTGAAAATAAGTTGAGCTCCCAAGTGCTGACCTGCTCTGTGCAATCGGTGTGCTAGAATTCTACAGAAATGAAAGAATATGTATGACACAAGTGGATTTCTACTTTGATTTTTGAGGTCTGAACAGCTCCCTGGGTGAGTAATTAAAATGGGCAGACAAAAGGCATATTCTCCTGGTCTGTTCTTCTAAGGAATCACTCTGGCTCCTGCACCTGCCTTCAACTGCAAGCTCTATAAAATGTTTTAGTTCTCGCCAGGAAGCACATATCTTTCTTCCTGCCCTTGGGAGAAATAAGTACTGCTCTGTCTCCTCTTAGAAAGGCTCCTATTGCCAAATTGTGAAGAAAACTTGTTTTACCTGACACAGAGCAGCTACCAAAAACCTCAGGTTTTCTCTTCCCACATTTCCATGCCTGTATCTTTGCGTCAGCATTGTCAAGGAGCTGCTGCCTGTAACACCAACGTTAGATAACACAAATCCCTTGAGATACCTTAAGGAAAAATCACTGACATAAGAGATAAAGTTGTTCTGAAGGCTTGAGAAAGAAGCTGAAAATATTTTTGTTAAATTGAGATGAATGTGCCTGAGTGTGTGTTTGTCTGTCTGTCTGTCTCCATAAGATCAAACTGCTTTTCTCCAAATACTGGTGATTTTCCATGCGCAGTTTAGGATTCAGTATTTTTTAAAGTGACAGATTTTATTTTGGCTTCTTGTTATATTTCACTTCTCATGAATGTAATAATGAGTGAGAAGCTAATTACTCCTTTGTAACCTTATAGCTTTGAGTTGTCTCACAGGCACTGGATCAGGGCTGATGTATCCCAAGTCCAGATGGAGGGTATCCTGTCTGTGTGCTGTGAGTCTGAGCACAAACCAGCTCCAGCTACTCACAATTTCCTTCTCCCTTCTGACAACTCCATGATTCAGTGAGAGACACAGGCAGCGCAGCAGCGGGTTTGCTGATCCCACATGCATTTTTTAGTATCACACAGGCTCTTTTTTGGAACTCTGAGTGGCTTTGGGAAAATACGTACCTTTGTTTATATCCTGATGGGGTTGGTGACAGAACATGAAAGGAAAGCGAGACATAGACTTGCAGGTCTTTTTTTGAGACTGCAGCCCTAAAACAGACAATTGCATGAGAGAAGGCTCATGCTGAAGATAAGGATGAGTAAGTCACAAATAATTCAGCCATGAGGTCTGAATAGATAATTTAAACAGAACATAACTGAGCCAAGCCTCCACATGTTCTACTAAAGGCTTACTCAGACTTCAAATTTGTTTTAGGTTGACTTGAAATGGTCCATACTGAAGTTCCTTACATTGACAAATTAAATGTATTTGTTAGAATTTCCCAGCAAATTTAGAAATACAGAGTTTGAAGGCAGGTTTGCATTACTGCATTTTTAGAATGTAACATTTGTTACTGGTGTTCTTTGCTATTTGGCTTATTGTGTCCACCCACTTCTGGCCTCTGCAATTCAGGCCACAGCAAGTTAAAACTTATTCTGTAGTCTTGTTTCAGTGCTCTGGGTACTCCAAAGTATAAGGCTTTGTGAAAACTTCAGGAGAGACTATCCAGTGACAGCAGCTGTCCAAAACAAAAAAGAGGTTCAACAAGAAGGATCAACGCAAGTTCTCCAAAGGAAGGAGAAGCACTTTATCAGGATTGTAAAAATGTGTTGTTATAACCATGAGACGCAAAAGGGACCTCCTTCAGCAGTGACTTCTGTTCCTTCTCACAGGCACCACATCATGTAACAAACTGCCTTTGGGCCCCTATGACCACAGTAAAAACAGCTTTATCTAGCTCCCTCCAGCAAAGCTCACAGCACTTCTTGGACCTTATGCTGGAGGAGCTCTGCAGCAGCTCCGCTTGGCAGGGTACAGCAACAGCACCTCTGGGGATGCTGGCCTAGATTAGGTTCATTTTCAATGGAAAACCTGAAACACAAGGAGTCAACAGACCCATAAGCAAACACCCCTTCTGGCAAGTTGAGCAGGGAATATAGAATCATAGAATAGTTAGGGTTGGAAAGGACCTTATAGCTGCTGCCTGTGAGTACTTTATGGTAGGCAGTGGTGAGAGCAGAGGAAAAATAGCTCCCTCCCCAACACTGTTTTTGTGCCATTATGGGCTTGAAGTTGGCACCACCATGGCTCCTTAGATTCTTGGTGCTTTAAGTAATGTTTCTAGGTTTTCTCTACACAGCAGTCACCTTTGCTTTCTGTGTCTTAAGCCCCCCAAATACAGTACAGTGCTGTTTTCTTTTTTATCCTAATGAATCTCGTTACCTGAATGTCTGGAGAAGTAGCAAAGGCCTTATTGTGCCTGGAAACTGTTGGGATAAAAGTTCTTCATCTCTGAAAAGAAGTCTTCAGAGCTCCTAAAGCTCTGGACACTGGGAGGAACCTTTACATGGACAGCAGGACACCTCCCATAGTGATCAACCAATTCTTGCAACACTCCAGGAAG
Organism: Melopsittacus undulatus; assembly: GCF_012275295.1. Taxonomy (NCBI): domain Eukaryota; kingdom Metazoa; phylum Chordata; class Aves; order Psittaciformes; family Psittaculidae; genus Melopsittacus; species Melopsittacus undulatus. Next base: position 99,328,738 of record NC_047557.1, read on the forward strand.
ATACTCTTCTCCACCCTGAAAGTATAGATGTGCGGGTCCTGGTTGCTTCAGAAAAGTCATACATATAAATCCTTCACCTCCTAGGTGCTGTCATGAGCACAGGTCAGCAAAATTGAGGAGTCTGATTTGGAAGGCTGAGCCATTCACAAACACTCTGCATTTTCTGTGGGATAAAAACAATTACAGCAGTTACTGGGAGGCAGCTAACCTGGGAGTAGCTTTTTCAGCTCACTAGCTAACATCAGACAATCCTTTATTTCCACAGCCATGGACCGCGTTTGTTGTTGTTCACTTCACAAAGTAATTAAGTCAGTACTAAGTTCTTAAGAACACTGCTTTACTCCATGAATCTTAAGAGCATGGACACACGGAAAGAAATACAGCATTTTTTTTTAAGTCAGAAATACAGCATGCTGTTTGTTAGCTGTAATTCATGGCCACTGGCATAAAGGATAGATATAAAGAAAACTGTTTTGGGCACTGCAGTAAGTGGTAACGCAATAACAGACCATTAAAATGACAAAAATGATAAAAGAGAACTGAGGTGCAAACTTCCCAGCAGGTAAGTTTCTGGAAAACAATAATGTTTCTTTTCACAATAAAACTTGCAGAACTTGCATTATTGTAAAATATTGTGGTAAATTAAGAGACTTTACAATGAAACTGTATTAAGATAGGATAATATGGGATGGCGTTTTAAATGTTGCTGAATTACAAGACAGTCCCTTTATGCCCATGTCAGTTTCTGCCATCAGCTACAGCATTTAACAGTATTGGTATTTGAATTAACCAGCTTTCAAGTGGGAAGTACTGTCCTCATTTGTATATCAGCCATTTGAAGGGGCTTTTTCCAGCAAAAAAACAGCCTCTTTATTTAGGCAGCGCTGTGGGCAGAAGGGAATTTTGCCTTCAAGCGGATGAGCTATGTAAGGGTTTTCACTCCTTTATTTACCTTGTAAATGAGATTCCCGAGGGGAGAGGGGGTTTCAGACCTTTGAAATGCTGTATGCAAAAGGCCTATACATTTGTCTCCCTTTTTTTGTTCCTCTTCATATTAAACAGCCGTTTTTACTGCTAGTTCTCTGCCTTGGGACAAAAGAGCAACACCTGCTAGAAACACAAGCGAGCGGCAGCACGGGTGTGCCTGCTGAGGGCAGAGGCTGATAGAGAAAATCATTCGCTGACATGAGCACACACGAAGTGCTGTACTTGGTAAAACGAGAGGGAAATGTCCTTATCGGAGGAAGGTGGAACAATCTTCTTCCCACTGCCTTCTCTCTCAGCAGCCAAAGAAACAAAGTTATTTATTTCCCTTTCTTCTCTTTAACTTTCACGGTAATGTTAAGCTTTTCATACCACCTGCATCCCAACTGAACGAGACTTTTGCAGGATTTGGTAGATTAAGGAGAAGAAAAAAAAAAGGAGTAAATTAGCAATTAATGTAATGGATTCTCGCCTGGGGGTTTCAGAATTCGATTATGAGTCAGTCCTCTCAAAATCACGAGATTGGCTTAGTCACTTGAGGGGTTTTTTTTCCCCAGATATAAACAATGGGCCCATTCCCACTCGTTATTTGGGTCAGAAGTAGGACAGCTTAGCTCTGCCTCACACGGACACAATTACCTGCCGGAGCAATCACTGCCGTGAGAATTCTAACATCTTGGGGTGAACCCTGCATCAATTCCTCTGGGACAGCCTGGCTACGTGCAGCTTTCCAGCTGCGTTTCTCCTGCACCGCTCTCCCTCACTGCAGTAACACAGGGCCGACCGAAGCCAACGGACATGTGGGGCCACCCTGCCGCCGACGGCTTCCTCACAGCAGCTCCCCCTCCCCAGCCGGTGCCCTGGGGCTGAAACCCAAGTGGTTTCCACCGCCTCGCCCATCCTCCCGCCTCTGGGCGGCCCCGCTGAGGAACAGACCCATTCCCCGCCGCCAGGCCCCTACCTCAGAGCCGCCCCTGCTGCCACCGCGCCTGCGCAACCCCCGCCTTCCACCCCCGCCCGACCCGCACACAGGCGCAGAGGCTCGCCCGCCACGCCCCTCCGCGTCCGTGCGCAGGCGCAGTGCGCACCGCCTGCCCGCCCGGCTGGTGCGTGCAAGAGAGAAAATGGCGGCGGCGGGGGCAGCAGCGTGAGAAGCACGGGAGACGCTGAGCTCCTCCGGATGCCGGGCGCCATGGCGGTCAACGGCGCGCAGGTACGGCCCGTGTCCGCGCTGCCGGCTTTGGGTGTCGCGGGGGGTCCTGAGGGGCCGCCGGGCCCCGTGGCGAGGCTCGCCGAGGGGGGAGCGTGGTGGCCGGGACTAGGCCCAGGGTGATTCTGCAGCTTCATTGAATCTCCTGAGGGCGGTGGAGCCGCCTCGCTGCCGGCCGGGACGCCGGCATCCCTCGCTGCCGGCCCCGCGGAGGGAACCCCCGTGCTGGGGCTCGCCCCTTCGCCGCGCCGGTGTCGCTGCGCCTCGGCGGAGGGAAGGGGCGGAGGCGGCATGCGGAGCTTTAGCGAGGTGAAGCCGGTGCTGTGCCCTTGTCTGAGCCAGCGCAGAGAGAGGATGTGGGGGGAGAAAGGCGATAGTTTGTGCTTATTCCTGTTTGGAAGTGGGAAGAGATAGAAACCAGTATATAATGGGAAGGGGATATGGAGATTTGCAGGCTAATTCCCCCCACCCCCCGCCCAAACACTCAGTAAATCTCAATGCATTGGGTTGCAAAAGGCCGAGTGTTACAGGATCGCTGTGCATGGAGGTGTGTGTCCACTTTACCCGTCTCCCACTAACTAAAGCAGCCAAAAGATGGGTGCGCGGAGTAGAAGAAGAAAAGCTGCGGTTTTGGTAGTTTTTCAGTGGAAGTTTAAAGTTCGATTCCTGGTGTAATCTTGTGTCTGCTTAGAGCAAGTGATCGAGTGGGATAACTTTACTATTTCTTTCCTGTAAGATTTCAGTCCCCAAAAGCTTTAAAGCAGAAATATCGGGATGTGCATGTGGTGCACTGAGGTGTGTTTTAAACAAATAATGAAGTTTAGAAAGCTTTGGTCAGCTAAAGATGATTTTATTAAGAAAACATGTCTTTTGCGGTAGAAAATGCCTTCTATAAAGTGCAAGTGGTTGAAACAAAGTTATGCTTTTAATTCTGAGTTCTGCTTTTGTGAATGGCAGTTGAGATACACTGGTGGTCCTGACAGTGATTTTTCCATAAACAAAAGCCTTATTGGTGAAAACTATAATGACTTTTCTTGTCCAGCTTGATTTATTTATATGTGGAAAAAAGAGGGATGTTATTTTGTTAATGTGAGTGTTCTGAGGACAGTTGCAGTTTCTGGAGTTTCTTTAAAATTTTAAAGTGTTCTAAAGTTTTGTGTCGTTCAATTTTTTTTTTACTGTTGAGAAAATGCAGTTCGTTTTGGACATCTTTTTCTAATGAATGCTAGTTTGAATGCACATACATCAAAAGAATTCAGTGTCCGTCTCCGAAGCTGTTTTAGTCACTGCTCTCCCCTCAGTACTCTCAGTACTAGGCAGAAGTGCATGTGGTCGGTTGGACGACACTGGGTTTTACATTGCGGCTGTTTTTTTTTCTGGATTTAGAAAAATTAAGGACATTTTTGTGTCTGTACTTTAATTAAGTTGATGTACCTTGAAACACAAGGAAGTTCAGCTGATGATTTAGTTTATGGTGAAATAGTACACAGCTGTAATTAAAACTAGGCTGTAAAGTCATGTTAGTACTAACTTTCACATAGACTATTTTAAATCAATCTCCTCCATAGGTAAAGGGAGATATTTAGGTCTCATGAGGGTTGCTGCTTAAGTTCATATATCATTTGGAAGCAAATCTGTAGGATATCTTTCTGTTAGTGCTTGTTTGTGTCATTAAACGTAGCCTATCCTTGTATTTTGTTTTATTTTTACATTAGTAAATCAGTTTATTTAAATGCTGTCTGGGATTTAGATGACTGTATATTCTAGAGCAGGTTAATGTTATAATGCTGAAGTAAGGTAACAATATTTTGGATTCTCACATGCCTGAAGATGCAGCTTTTTATTATAGAAGGATAGTGTTGCAGATCAGTAGAAATACTTCGATAAGATTCTGTTCTGAAAACTTAAATTTGGTGATTATGTTTGTGTCATAATGCAGAGTCTGAGGCAAAAGTGCTCAGTTTTCCCTTGTGACTGTAATTTGAGCGTACGGTAATTGAGACATACATTTTTTTTGTCACATGAGGCAAAAAGAAGTCTTTAAGAAAATCATATACTTTTAATAACTAAAATGGGTAGTCAGATTTCTGCCAGTTAATGGATTCATGTAGTAGTGGGCAGAAATACTTCATCAGGCACTTTATATGTTCTAACAAATAAATCATGAAACATGACCGTATCGTTTATTTTCAAAGGGGCATTAATTTTGGATAGCCAGCTAGTCAGCAAGCATGAGCATATGGTAGCACAGGTTAGACAGTTCTGGTCATTCATACCTCTCTATTGCATGTCATTATTTCATAATCATTTAATGAGATACTTAAGTATTGCTGCCAGTTTTCTAGGTGTGTTCCAAGTATATTCAAAATCTGTAAGGTTTTTATTAGTATGAGCTAAAAGTAAACTTTGCTGTATCACTACAGGCTTTGTATGATGCTACAGATGTTGAGCTGATTTAGCATTGAGTATGGTTGAAACCATTTGTCATTAAGGTCATCTAAATTAATTCTTTTTTTAAGACATTAAAAAAACTATTTCCCTGTTTGGAAAGAGTAATGCTCTGTAGAAACTGTATAAACAGTTGTTTTAGCCACTTTTCCTATTGTTTTTCATAGAAAGAATTAATACAAACTCATAATTTATAAATCTTGTGAAAACAAGTTAAACAGAAGAAAGGATACCATAGCAGAATGAATCATTTATGCTTGTTTTGTTCTTTCACCATTACTGTGGTGTCATATTAACTCAGTGCCATTTTAAATGTACCATATTGTCCCCAGACCCAGCTGAAGTAAAAACTGGTTGGGTTTTGAGTTCAGGAAAGGCTGAACAAGCTCATAGGCTGCTGCTCATCCTCACCCAAGCCTGTGTCTGGCCTGCCAACCAGAATAACTGGAACTCAGAACATGACATGCAATCTGACTCCCTGAAATACTGCACTGCAAACTGCCTCTTTTATGGCCACTTGGAGTGTTACTCCCTGGCATGGTGTAGTTTGATGTTCCCTTAAGCCAGCACTGTTTCTGGAAGGAGAAAAAAAAGGCTGCAGTTTGTAGGCATTTGTTCTGTGCTGTCTTTGCAGTGTATTACCTGATGTTTGTGGGTGACCTTCGTCAGGAAATCGATCTGTCTCGAAAATACTCTTAAGAAAACCAGGGTTGCTCTGCAGCCGCATGAGTTTCTTGCTGGGTGAGTGCTAGCTTGCTTGCATCTCTGCAGATGTGTGCAACTTGACAGGGTCCTTAAAGGCCAAAAGAAGTGCTTGGAGAGAGGGCAGTGTGGATATTTTCTGTCAGGTTTGTGAAACACACTGATAACTCAGGAGGGCAACCTGAACAATGAAATGAAAGGTGGCCGTGGGCAAGGGCTGCCAGTAGTCTGTTTGGACGAAGGTGTTGGAGTGCATTGTGTTGTAGCTGCTGCTTATACCCTGACCTGGTCAGTGGCTGTTCTGTGTTTTAAAGGGGTGAAGAAGCGGGATTTGCCTCCCTTCATATTTGAGTCCTGCTTTTGTTGCTCAGAAGGGCGTTCTGAGCAAAAAGGGTTTGTCCTGCTGCTAAAACTTTTGCTGGTGGAGTAAGTAGTTGTAAGCTTCTGTGGTCTTGGGAATTCAGACTGCAGCTGAAGCTGTGAGTTTAGGTAGCCAGAAGGTATCATTTGCCTTTCTAAAATGTGAATGGTGGATCCGTGCAGAGTACAGTGGGTGAATGTGGGTTGGTTAAAAAAAGCAAGTCTGAGAAAACTGACATAGAACTTAAATTTGGAACTATATGGCAGCATGTAAATACTAGAATAAACTCTAGAGGTTTTGTGAATCACTGCTACTTATTCTGTGCATTCTAGACTATAGCACTGATCTGGGGACTTCTTAGAATAGATCCAGCCATTTACCTATTAATAAATCCAATTTCTCTAGGCAGTTGCTTAGACACACTGCTTTTTCTGTGCATGTAGCTGTTAAAATACTTGTAAAGTTAAGTGGGGTTTTGTTTATAGGTAAACTAAGCAGTCTCATTTCTGTTTAGTGACACACATGCAACATGCTGTGTCGTGCAAAACAGCAAAATCTTGTTGTAATAGAAGTTGCTGGCCTTGGGCCATTGGATTATAGTCATTTGTCACTCTAATGCCATTTCAGCAATGTAGATGTTCATTTCCAAAGAATTAAACATGCTAGAACTGCAGTTTTTCTTTTTGATGGAAGTGTTTTATGTGTGATGATTAAACATACAACTGGGGATTATGGAACAAAGAGTTATGCTTAATGATGAAAAACTGCGTTTGTGTGTGTGTGTATACGTGTGTGTATATATGCAAACAGTCCATAATGGGATAGTCTGATACTGGGATTCTAAACCCTATCTTCATGAAATTGTAACATATGCGTTTAAGACTGTTTTAAGTATTCCCAGTAATGGTGCCATGATGATTATTTTTAAAACACTTTAAAGGATTTTGTTACATTAGTGCTCATGTAAATGTATTCATTAATGCTCTAAGAGAGTAAAACTTTGAAGTACATTAGTTTTTTCATTTTGTACTTGACTCCCTAATACCTAATTTAATTGCAGATGTTCTTGATATTTTAAATACACGTAAGAACTTTTCCTCCTGGTTTGACAGCATTAAGATTTGTTGATTTTCTGGAGCATGCTGCAAGGTCTGTTTTCCTTCATGTATAGCTAGCCAGGAGATAGCTTAAATCACAGCAGCTGTAACAAAGTGTTTGTGCAAGGTTTAAGGAAAAGCATGTGTTTAACATAAAACTAACGGCCTTCTTGAGATACCATGATAGTCACAAATACTAGTACCATACAAACTGGAGGAAATTTGCAAGAGTGCTTTTGGGAATTTTTCTGCTTATAGTATTGTATGTGGATTCATATAATGTATGGAAGTTCTAAAAGAAGCGTTGTAAGATGTTTGCATTGGAATTATAGTAGGAAAGAAAGGGATATGGATCAGCTTCTGCTGAATATAATGTTAACACAATCAGGAAAATCGCCTAAGGTTTCTGCAACTTTTTTACTGTGATAAAAAAATAACCCAACTGGAGATGAGCTTTGGGGTGGAAGAGAAAATGTTCTGTCTGTAAGAAACCTTAAAGAAGAGCATATCTCTAAAGGTTGTGTGAAAAAATGCATTAAAAAGACCCCAAACAACGTAAGAAAGTAGGTTTTCTTCAGAGAATTCTGTGTATGAAAGATTTATTTTTGTTTTGTTTGAACTAAACTGAACATAACAGTAGAAATAGCTGTATTCCCTCAGTGCAGCAGGAGTGTTTTTTCATATATTTAGAGCCTGCTGTAGTTATTCACAGGTTTCCTGCCTCGTTTTTCCCCATGAGTGTTGGATGCTGGCAGTGTATTTTCCAGTGTCACTTGTAATACGGAAAATTGTATATCATTGATGCAGAGAAGTGAAGGCTTTTGTCGAGAAAATGATCTGTCTTGTTGGAGTGTGATTCCTCTAGGTAGTGTAACAACATGTTACCAACAGTAATTCTCAGAGTGTCAAGGTAATGTTTGTGTATTCATGAGTACTTAGCAGCTTTGCCATATGCACATGCCTGTCTCAGTGGGAACAGGTATATAATTTGCTCTTTAGCTTCTGTTGCTAAACATAAGTTGGTTAAGAATCACCTATTATAATCATTGAAAACCCCTAGAATGCAGGTGGGATTACCCCAGGTATCAGGTGACTAGAGTGACTTTAGATGAGCTTTAATTGTGTGAACATATCAAGGCTTCAGATGCTGTACGTGGTATCAAACCACAGGTATTATTACTCCTGGTTGTGTGGTGAAGCAGAGTTCTGTAGCACATAATCTGTTTGAACAGGCTGAGTGTAAGTTTTAAAGAGGGAGATGAATTCAGAGCTAATCTTCTTGACAAAGTGGGAGTTAAGTAACAGGAAAAAAGGAAGATAGAGGCAAGATTCTGGTAATCCCTGTGGTTCTTGCTGCAGGCATTAGGATGGATGGAGAGGGAAGTGGAAAAAGTTCAGTTGCTAGTTCAGTGGTAGCAACAGGCAATTAGTTTAATCACATGCAAATAATGGGTTTTTTTGGACCATGCTACTGAGAAGGGTATTTGGTTAAAAGTGATGGTGTACATGTACATAATAGGGATGGTCTTGTCATTTTAAATATGAGTAGGTATGATAAAAGAAGAGGGAAATAAAGCAGAGAGGAATCACTGTCAGCACAAGTTATGGCTGAAGAATTAAGTTATCCTGAGTTCCAGTCTAGTTCAGCCTATCCATTAAATCATATAGTCTCAAATAATAGCTAGCTGTTACTAGAAAGTGAGAAACAGTGCTTTAATGTCTATAAGGCATGGCAAACTTCGCTTGCTGTTCCTCTCCTGCCTTTGGTATGAAAAATCAAAGCTGCCTCTGTTTGAAAATTCCTGTGGAACACTGTAGTTAATTGATACAAAGTTGGAAAAAAAAAACCAACTTATTTAGGGAATTCCCAATACATGTTTTCTTTTTGTCAGCTAAAGGCTGTGACCATTAGGCTATTGCCGCTTTTAATAAGTTTAATCTTCCACAAATCACAGATAGCAAAAGCTTCCTACAGAACTAAAGACAGCCAGAAAAGGGTTTATGTTGTTAACATACTTGCAATGCTTTAATGTGTCTCATTCTTGAAAGCTATGAAAGGGACAGAAAGTGTAAGTGCAGCAGAATTGTGAAGTGTGAAAGAGGAGTAATCAGCTTTCAGAGCAGGAGTAAAGCAGTTGAGTTTGCTCTTGTCAACGGGTTTGTGTTCTCAGTCTTTGAACTTCACCTTTGTTCAGATCTAACACTGAATAGGGGTGGTCACTCTTGTTTGCTGCCAGTCAGACTGTAAATACCAGATGCTGGTGTGCGTGCAGTGTTTTAGATGTCGCCAAAGACTCGGAGTTACCTTAGTTGGGGAGGATAAAGATAATGGACTTGTATGTCAGTTTGTACTTGGTTTTCTGCTTTGATGTAATTGCATCCTTAAAATAGAGATTCCCCTGAGTTTTCGTTAGTGTTCACCCCTGGAATGATGCTTTAGGGCAGTTGTGCACATTTTTTTTCCTTTGTTTTGTACTGCTACTATTAATGGTGTGTACCATAGACAGGAGTTGCAGTGGGTCAGGGGGATCCCTCATTCACAGAGGTAGTGCTTGGATGTGTGCTGAAGCTACATACCATGTGCATGTGCAGTGTTTTTATGATAATATGACTTTATAGTTTGAATTCATCAAAGTGTTTTTCTAGCCAAAAATCTTAGGGCTTAGCTAAGAGCCAAGGGATTTTATGGTCCTTTGGGAGCATAACAAATTTTATATAGATGTTTGTGCTTCAAACTTGTTTATTTTATGACAGTTAAAAAAAAAAAAGAGTGCTTTTAATTAGCAAATAACTGCTTATTATCTTTGAAAGTCAACTCCCAAGTGTCCAGCACATCTAGTGTGTTTACTGAATAGCCAGAGGTTGCAGTATTTGATAATGGCAGACATCACTGATTTGAAACATAGTTTGTATTTCATGCCATATTTGCAAAACAGCCACTTTGAATAGTAGCTTGAGTGACTGATTGTGTTTACCAAATGTTGTTATGATTTGCAAGACTTTTTCATTGGATTTGGGACCAAAACTGGCATCGCACAGGCGCAGGAAAAACATGTTCTTTCAAAAGCTGCCTACACTGGTGGTGTTTCAAAGTGGAAAGTATTATAAATTCCAGATATGCATGCTGAAGTATGAGTGAGTGGCCTTATCACTGTTGCTCAGCACTGAGCCTTGTCAGTATTGCGGATTAGATGGCAATTTGCGAGTATTCACATGGGGACCCCCTAAATTGCTCTTGCACCTTTGAACCATAGATGGAGGAGGGAGAGGACAGAAGAAGCTGCTGGCATTGCAGACATGCTCATGAACGTAAGGGGTGTGAGCAGGGACACTGCAGGCAGCAGCTGCTTCTGTCTCTGTCCTTGCAGTGAGTAATGCCAGTGCTGCGTCATGTTTGTCTCCCCTGCCATGTGTTGGCATTCCCATTTGTAGATAGGTGGATGCGCAGGCCAAATAAGTGGTGACTGCAGCTCTTACCTTGGTAGAGGCCATCAGATGTGTACTCTGATCTCACAGTGTTGTGGGCTTTATCAGTGATAGTGTGTCAGAGTATACTCTGGTTTAGTCCCTTTTCTGCCCTCAGCAAGCAAGAGAATCTCAGTATCTTCAGTATTGTAAATATGTTGGGAAGGATCTTGAGTGCTGTTTTGCATTCTGTTGTCATACGTGCAAGAGAAATCTGACTGCCATCAGATCTCATATAAGGAAAGACATGAAGTAGCACCACTGTCAGAGTTAACTCTTTTGAAATGATCTACCTAAAAAAATAAAGGTCTTAAAATTTTCAGTGTTGTTACAAAAAAATTGTCCTACTGCATATTCAAACCCATTTTAATACTGCATTTTAAAAATGCAGGTGCTTTATATACTTACTGTCAGTGTTTTAGTTGCAGCAGTGTATTAATACATGCATTCATTTTAACAGCATCTACATAAAATTGTGTTGCAGGTACTTAAGCTGTAAACCTGCCTCAGGAGGAGGTAGCATATGTGTGGTGTCCCAGTTTTCATTTTAACTTGCATGCCACTTCAAAATACAAAGTGGCTCTCATGGACAGTGCCAGATCCTCTCAGGTTCCCACCTGCCACTTGCCACATATAAGGCTGGTAGAGGGTATGAATGGCTGAGTATATTCATTATATATATAATTCAGTATATTGACTGAGGATCAAATCAATGTAGATGGTGTTCTTCCTGTCTGCACAGTGGACATGCAGCATAGAATCATAGAATAGTTAGGGTTGGAAAGGACCTTAAGATCATCTAGTTCCAATCCCCCTGCCATGGGCAGGGACACCTCCCACTAAACTGTGGCACCTAAGGCTTCATCCAGCCTGGCTTTGAACACTGCCAGGGATGGACCATTCACTACCTCCCTGGGCAACCCATTCCAGTACCTCACCACCCTAACAGTAAAGAATTTCTTCCTTATATCCAATCTAAACCTCTGCTGTTTAAGTTTTGACCCATTACCCCTTGTCCTATCACTACAGTCCCTAATGAATGTGTGGTGTGGTGAAGTAATGGAAGGAGATTGAGTTCCTGCAGGAGACAATAGAGGAAGAACCTCCATAGAATAACTCTCAAACTTCAGCAGTCACAATGCTTAAAATACGGAAGACTTTATTATGTGGTGATAGTTGTGTTTCGTATCTCTGGTCCCATGGAGTCATTTACCAAGCATTGTGGTTTTCGCAAGTTTTCTGGTTTGTTTTTGGCTGTTTCTCTATGAGATTATAACCCATTTTTGGCAGGTCACAACTTGCAAAGGGGAAAATCTTATACTTTCTTGCTCCTGGCCGCTTCCATCTTTTACTTTACGCTGGTTCCTCACCTCCTTCCCCCAGTGAAGAAAAATATGTAAAAAGAAAAATCATTTGGATCATTTTCTCTCAGAGTATAACAGCCTTGCTATTTAAACTGGGGCAGCACAGGAGGCGGGAATGCGAATCCAATGCATCAAAAAGCCAAGTAAAGTCTGTGTGGCCTTCGTGAAAGGAGCAGATGGTGCTTTTTTTTAATGATCAGCCAGTGTTTTCTCTTAAATGTGTAGTGCCTTGCCAGGGTGGCTACCCCTCTAGCTTTTGCATTGCCTTTTTTTATCCTCTCTTGGTGGCCAGAGTGGTTCTGAGAGGACTTTGCACTGCATTTAGATTAATACGAAACTTTATAGGTTAAATCTCACTCAGCTGTGGTTCATAAGCATTCAGTGCTTCTGAAATTAGTTAGGCCTTCAGAAGAGGTATAATCAGTCCTGGGTAGGTGGGCTCAGCTGCCTTCTTGAGTGTGCTGATCTGTATTCTCTGGCAGGATGGAGTCCAGATAGCTAATTTTTACCTCACCTAATCTTAGTCATCTTAAATCCTGCCCTAATTGCTTGTGAAAAGCATTGTGTGGGTGACTTACCTAGCTGTGGTGCTCTTAGGGATAGATTCTAGTTTTTCACAACTTTTAGCTACAGTTTACTAGAGGCTATCCATTTCCATCCCTCCCCCCCTCCCCCATATTCCAGTGTGTTTTTCAGCTTCCTTGACAAATAGGAAGAACAGCAGTCACCTTACTGCTCAGAGTGGAATTGTCCTCTGGGAATGGGTCTGCATTAGTCCTGTAAGGCATTAGTCCTCTGTGAACATGTGAGAAGTGGAAATGAGCAAAGAAAGTAGTTAATGTACACATACCAGTGGCAATCAAATGAAGATATGAGCAGTACGAAGTTTTGTGCAGCTTTGCTTTTGGTTATTTGATTTGAAAAACATAACTTCCCATGTAGCTTCCTTAATAGGGTGCCATCCTGAACCTCTCTGTATCTACAAAGTTAGCACCTTTACCTACACAGAAGGAGCATTCACTGCTCAAGCATGTGGAGCAGTTCACAAGAGAAGGAGTACTGTTAACGAAGCTGAGACACATACTGCTGAGCTGAATTAAAGAGGCTTCTGAAATGTAGAAGTATTCAGTAACTCCAGAATTTTGGGTGATAATTCAGCTTTTGGAGAGGAGAGTGGTGTGGTAGGCACAGACCAATTCTTTCCATTTCTTTTTTTTTGTCCTGAGCTGTCTCTACCAGTAACTTCAGATCCCGTATCATCTTTTCATCTTTCTCTTGTTCCTTATCTTTAGCATTATCAAGCCAATTATTATCTCCTTCTTGAACTACTTAGAATTGCTCTTATATTCAAACTTGTTTAATTTGTTAAAGCTCAGTTGCTCTTTTTCTTCCTAGAGCTTTACTTCTCTGCTGAATTATCTCATACAAGTCTAGATGTATTAGTTTTACTTTTTAAAGTCATGGATTTGAAGGATAGAAGTAGCCTATGAGGTAAATTCAGGTATAGCAAGTGCAGAAGAAAGGCTTCCCTCTGCCAGGGCACTGCCAAGTGCCTCTGAATCTTGCTAGCTGGGAGCCATTACAGGGAAAGCCTGTCTTTGCTGTGGTAGTCTGGCGCATCCTGCTTTACCAGGGTAGGAACATACAGGCTCCTTGATACTACAGTTTATGTGGATGGTAGGAAAGATAGTCCATGTGGTATTTTTCCACCTAGAGAACTGGAGAGTAGCTCATTGAAAACACTCCTTCCAAATCTTAATTGCTAGAATCCCTGCTAAATAAAGATTTCACAAACCTCATAAAACCACTGATTTATACAGCATGTCTGGAATTTGGGTGGACTGCTGTGAGGTGTTCAAAGACAATTTTCCTATTTAATGTGGCCAAAGCAGTGTTCTCCAGTTGCAGAACTGATTTTACTACTGTGTTCTTAGAAGTTTGTTCTGTTGTAGGTAGGTATCTGGCACAAAAGATTGCAACCCTAATGATTTTAGTCTGGCACAGAAAAAAACAAAGGCTAACACCAAGGTTTTTCTGCTGGGAAGTATTAGATAAAATTACTGGGAGATTGTTTTACCTGCCCCACCTATAATAAAATAGCAGTTAAACTGGCTGTGTTCTTGAGTAACTTCATGTTCCAGCTTCTCTTTTCTCAGTGCTTATCATGCTGTAGTAAATCAGAGTAATTCAGGTCTTAATTATTTTTGTTCTTCATTATAGGAAGAGTTTACAATTTACGTGTTAGACTTAGTAACGAGTTCAAGCTGAGCTTGCAGAGCTTGAAGTAAATGTGTTTGCTGAATTATGAGTAACCGGCTTGAAGCTGGTGTTTCCAAACTCTTTTAGGGTATGAAGGTAGAGGCTTAGCAGTATGTGTTTTACCAACGGCTGTACTTGAATAAAAAGCTGAGGAAGGATCTATTTGCTCATTTTGGAAGTACTTACTTTTGATATTTGCAAGGATTGCCTACTTGAAGAATTTAAGAGGAAAGTATTTTTGTTTGGCTTCTATTTCGATTTAACATCGCCAGAAAATAGATTGGAAAATGTTATTTCTCTGAATCACTGACAGATATTCTGTGGGCTTGTAGTGGTGGAGCTGCTGGTGTAAACGGGTTAAAAATTCCAGCTTTTGCTCTCCCAAGAGCTAAAATTTAATGTAATCAGCTCTGGTAATTCAGTTATCTTCCTTCTAGCTTACTGTCTTGAGTGCATTTCCCATGTATTCCTGCTGTAGTCCCTGAATGAGTGCTCTTCGTTACAGCTTTTGTATAGCATGTGAACATGTTCTTACCTTGGTGTCCAGTGGAAGGCTCAAGTAAGGTATTCTCTTAGCAAGAATACCTGATTCTGTTTCACAGGATGCAAATTAAAAGTTATATAAAATGCAGATACAATCTTCTGGCATCTGGGCTATTGTTTTTTGATCATATGTGATATATGTGTGTTGCCCTCTCTATTGTAGTATTATTTACATAATGAAATTGTGGCTGTTTTGGGCTTGCTTTAATTTCATTTGTTTTGTAGAGCAGAAGAAAAATATCAATTGTGGAAAGCTTTAAATGCTAAAAAATCAGAGTTGTTTTTTGCTGGGATGGTCTTTGGAGACCAGAAGGCAGCAGAGCCTGTCTGTAGTTGAGCAGCATAATAAATATAAGATTCAGAAATGTAAGATGATGGGTAATTTTTTATTCTTCTCTCTAAAAATACAGTCCTTACTTTATATACAGCTTCCTTGGGCTGGTTGTACTTTGTGGCAGCTGCTGTTTGTTTAATATAGAAGCATGCCAACAAGCACCTAATTTTTGGTAATAGAATGAAGAGAGTACATAAACAGGATTTGTTTTGTAGGGAATTGGCTCCTGGCAGGTTTCTGTATGGTTATTGTTAGGTTTGTCACTCCTACTTGAAATAAGTAAGTGATAAAAGCGAAAAGTAATGAAAGAGCACAAGTTATTCTGCTTTTGTGAATATTTGAATTGCAGTCTTCAGGATAAACTGCTCTGATCCATGTTGTGCCCCTGTGAGACTGTCAGGCTGCAGGGCCATTTGTTCATTAAACCTGCCTTCCCAGTAACACTGTGGCCCCAGCTCAGATGTCACCAACTTGTGCTTTCACACTAGCCAGTGATCTGGTTTTTCTTCTGATCAGAAAGTGAATGTTTGAGAACGCTTATTCTGGTTTTTTTTCATAATGGAATAAATTCCCCTCAGATTAATTCATGTGAAGTGTGTGGAAAATGCCTGTCGCCTTTCAGCTGTAAGAATTCTGTATTAACATCCAAGAAAGGATGGAAGGTAGTCAAGCATTGTGTTGAACCTTTGATTGCTTAAATGATAGGCAGGCAGAGTTGCACTGACTCATGGGCTTAGTTGACCTACATTTACCTAGCTCTGATCTTTCTTCAGGCACTGTGTAGCTTGGTTAATGTTCTAGTTTTAAGCTGCAGGCTAGTGATAGACTGCAAGCTGTACTAAGAGTTTTCTCATGTTTGTGTTTTCAGTTGTTAAAAGCTTTAATATGCAACCACTCCACCTCAAAAGTACAGATTCTATACCATTTTATCTATAAGAACAGATTTTTCTTTTCCATTGAGAGAATGTATCAACATAGGAATTTCTCATAAACCGGTTTGCCTAAAATACTACTATTTAGGCTGTGATACAACTCTAAACATATGGCCAGTGATCATCATAACTCCTGGTTATGAGATGTTGCTTGCAAATTCAGAAAAACCCAAACAACCAAAAAAAGCTTGTTCTTCAGTCTCAAGATTTTGTGTTTTTATAAGCAATTTAGCAATAAATTTCAAGGGATTTGGAAATTCAGAAATTCTTATTGTATCAAATTAAGTAATCATCTGTGTACTAAGTCTGGATATATTTCAGCTCAAAAGGAAGTAGAATCTTAAAGAAGGTTATCTTTCCCTACACTTTCCACATTGACAAACATTGAGAAAATGGGAAATAAGTAAAGGGTGAGGGAGAAGCACCTTATTTGCTGCTGGGATGACTAATGCAAGAGTGTTTCCTCTGCTAATAAAATCCAGGTGCAGTCTTGTGCCCTCTTTCTCTTGCCAGAAAACAGACTGAATGTCTTCCTCTACTCCAGCCTATCCTGGTAGTTATAAGAATAAATACACTTTATAGGAGTAGCTCAGTGAGCAAAATTGTGCAGCTTATGGTATACTTATGAGGTGTTTCATAATTTCAGTTTATATGTGAACTAGTTTTGACTTGTTAGGTCTTCTGCTGAGATACAATTGAATTATTCCTTGTCACCAGTAAAGTAAAAACTGCATAAAGTTGTTTGTGGAAAAACAGTTGAAGCGGGAGTATTTGCGATATAAACTAAATTGACCGAAGATCTGAAGCTGTTGATTATTAGATGAAAGTCACATTAATGCTTTTTGAAAGCAGAAGTTGACACTTCATTTTCCTAGCTTTCTTCTAGCACAGGTGATGCTAAGATGAGGGTACATCATCAGTGCTATTTCTACTAATTTTTCTAGGACAAGCAGCTGTGTAACCTGTACTCCTTCTCCTACTTGTATTCCTCCAGGAGAGTATTTGTGTTGCCAGACTGGAATACCATTGGAGATTATGTTACAGGCAGTGGGGTAACATTAGCATTTATTTTTTACATGGTTAAGGAGAGCATAGAAAAAACAGTTGACATGGGGAGAGCTTGCAGTCAGGCATTTTAAGTCTTTGGGGTCTTCAAAGAACATTTTTCCCCTCCCTTCTTGGAATTAGTTCTATTGCTGCTGCTTTTGTGTGCATAATTAAGGCATCACTTAGTCAATTACAGTAATCAGAGTTATTAGAGTAATGGAATCAACTGGGTTGGAAAACGCCTTTCAGAACATCAAGTCCAGCCATTACCCTGGGACTGCCAAAGCCACCACTAACCCATGTCACTGAGGACCTTCAAATGGTTTGTGAACACTTCCAGAGACAGTGACTCCACCACTGCCCTGGGCAACCTGTTCAAGTGCCTGACCACCCTCTCTATGAAGAAATTTCTCCTAACATCGAGTCTAAACCTTCCCTGGAGCAGTTTGAGGCCGTTACCTCTTATCCTATCAACATGTTACTTGGTAGAAGAGATTGACCCCATCTCACTACAGCCTCCCTTCAGGCAGCTGTAGAGAATGATAAGGTCCTCCTTGAGCCTTCTGTTCTCCAGACTAACCCTCATCCCCAGCCTGGTCCTTCAGCTGTCCCCCATCACACTTGTGTTCCAGGCCCTGCACCAGCTTTGTTGCTGCTCAATAAAGGTACAGCCTCACCAGTGCCTTGTTACAGGGGATGATCACTGCCCTGGCCCTGCTGGCTATGCTATTTCTGATACAGGTCAGGATGCTGCTGACATTCTTGCCTGCCTGGGCACAAGCTGTCTCATGTTCAGCTCTGTCAGTCAGCACCCCCAGGTCCTTTTCCATGAGCAGCTTTCCAGCAACTCTTCCCCAAGCCTGAAGCATTGCATGGGGTTGTTGTGGCCCAAGGCAGCACACAGCACTTTGCCTATGCCTTCCCCTAGAGGAGACTATTATTTTCTGTCTGTTTTTCTTACACAGCTGCAAATGAAAGATGGTTGAAATTTGTATGATACTGTTTTGGCATTGCTCTTGATCTGTGGCAGAAATAAAGCTCCCCAGAGTGAGGTATCTTAAAGGATCCTTGAATACACTTAATGCAAGGTTAATGGTTCCTCTGCAGAGTAAAAAAATCTCAAAAGCAGAGGGAGAAATGCAGTGTGAAGTATGTGCTCCCAAAAAAAGTGTAAGAGGATTCCTTCCCAGGAGCCTGAAGAGGAAGCTATGTAGGTTGCTGAGATAGTTTGGAAAGGAGAGATCAGCTTTGACTCTGAATTAAGCCTCTTAAGGATTATGTATCTTTAAAAATAAGTCTGGGGGTAATGTTATAATTGGAAATGTTCAAAACTTTCCCCCAGTATTCTTTTGTAGTTTTCCTTTCAAATCCAGTGTTGGTGTGAGGCTGGACTCTTCCAAACACTATTCTTGCTCTACCTTGTGAGTTACCATGTACACCACTGACTACCATTTAGCATGCTTTTTGAGCAGATGCTTTTTTATCTGAGGTTATAAAAAAATTAATTTTTGAAACAAGTAATTGAATGCTAAACAGCATTTTTGCTTGGAGAAAGCTTGAGTCTTTTTTTTTTCCTTAAAATGAAATTTGTGTAGAGCTCAGAGTGATTAAGCTTCAGTTTTTCACTGTTAACTTTTCTTTAATATTTGGGATTTGTTTGTTTTACGTACTTCATTTAGTGTATTGTTAATGATAACAGGCATGGATTTTGCTAACTGGGCCAGTTGAGCTGTTTGCTTCTATGCATTGATTGTGCTCCTCCTTGGCTCAGGTAACTGCACAGTTGTGGTTACTGTAAAGTGAAAGGCTGATGCTGCACTGACAGGTCGGGAATGGTCGGTGTGACAAGCAGCTTAGCTCTGAGCACATCACAAGCTCTCGCCTGCTTTGGGGCTGGCCACAAGCAGTCTGTATCCAAAACCCACTTTTTCCTCAGAGTTGCATGCTGAAATCTCACTCTGTTACCCATGATCAGGACCTTGAAGTACTGTGACCTACACCCGACTTCAGAGATTGATACAGTGTAAGGCAGATAAGAGTTTGGCATTTAAAGGAATTAGTTTGATCTAGTCTAAATAGGTATATTTGTTTCTTACACATATGCACGCCTGAAAACAGTGAAATTGGAACTGGAATAGTCTGAAATGGCTTTGGTAAAGTTCTGACATGTGCTAGTTCATCTCTGCTGTATGTTTTCAATGTGATTTAGGAAGTGTGGGATAAATTAATGCTGACTTGTATAAGAGTTGTGTAAATAATTTAAGTAAACTGTTTGATTGTTCAAGTATTAGATTTTTGTCAGTTGGAAAATATCAGATAAAGGATGGTACCATTAGGCTTTTGAAATCATCTGGGATGATTTAGAGTGTACAAGCTAGGATCCCAAAAGCTCACACTGATAATGATATTTTTTGCTAGAGTGTATTGTTTTTATAAAATCCTAGCACTCTTTTGCTTAAAAATGCTTCCTGTATTTCAGTTACAGGTAAAACTTTTAAATTTGAACCAGTGGTTCAAAGAAAGTACTACACTGATGGCTTTCTGAAGCTGTTTCATAGCTAACACAGGTGTTTTCTTGCATAGATAACTCGTACAGTGCCAGTCACAGATTCAGTGGGACATAGTGTGGATGGGGACAGGCAGGAGCTATGGCTGTATTTCAAGCTGCTTAATATGCAATGCCGTTTCCCCTTCAGGGGGATATCTCTGTTCTTTTTTACCTCAGCACATAGTTGTGCCTTAAAAAGGGTAAAAAAATCTGTTGTGCTTGCAGTAATTTATTTATTGGGAGATGAGTCTGTCTTGAGAGGCAGAGGACAGGAAGGCCAGTTAAGTTGGGAGAGGCCATCAGTTTTGTGACCTGATAAGTGTATCTTGAAACAGTATTTTCTCAGTTTATTATGTAGGGGACTTTAAACTGATTTACTTTGTGTTTGTAGGTATAAAGCATTGTTAAATAAAGCCTCATCAAATTCTGGTTTCGTCGGGCCCAAATAGATGAGATCTTTTCGTGATACAGTCTGACTAGAATTGGGTTTTGGGTTAGATGCTGGTAAATTTTTCAAGTCTTGTTTTAAATTTGGAAGAAACAGTTACATAGACACAACATTTTCTTATGTGAATACATCATTATATGGTAAAACAGTTCCATTATGATCCTATCAATGATCACTTTGTTTAACTTCAGTCTTATGTTCATTAATTAGAAAAGAAGCACTTTGTTTTCCTCAGAAAGAAGTACCAGGCCTGTGATACCTCTGTTAAAAACATTGATAAATGAAAAGACTGTATTATTATATAGAGGAATTAGAGCTGAATTTATGTGATTTTTGGTAGTCTGCAGTTGAGATTATAATTTTGTTATGGTGCGTGACTGCATCAAAAATACCTCCTATAAACATAATTCAGTTATGATTCACCAAGTGTTTTTCTTAGGCATGTTTTTGGAATATCATAAATTCCAGCTCTTAAGTTACTGAATAAAAATGACTTGGTTATATTGAGAGCATAAGCCAAGTTTTAAGTCCTGTGCCAGGAGCTGTAGAGCCATTCAGTCAGGTACACTTTAGGGATCCTGTTCTCTTTGGTTGTAGCACTTTGGTAGTTTCAACCTGCTTCAGATGTTTGTATCACAGATGTTCCAGTTTATTTTGACTTTTGGAATTGTTTATTGACTAAACCAGGTAAAATTTGTTTAAAACCACTGAAGATTAAACTCTTTTTGCACAAAAAAAGTGATATATGTATAAATTTTAGTGTAAGAAAACTTAATTTTATAATTGCTGTGGAATTTAGCTTTAACTTAAGCTGTGAAGTTTGTAAATGCAGATGGCTGTGAATCATGCAAACAGCAAGTACATGAGTTTCACTGGAATAAACCACCTAAAGTGTGAAAACAGCCAAGCTAAGGATTTACCATGAGCAAGACTTAACACTGCTGAAAGCTTTTCTGCTGGAAGGGTGGAGGATAGTAAAGAATTGTCTGAAATGATTGTCAGAGTATGCTGAAGGAGAGTGGTAAATTGTAATATACTGGACCAAATTGACCTGGTTTTATCCTTTTCTGTAATTCTTGTGACTAGTGACTCTTAATGTGGTATCTTTCCACATGCTAAGAATGTGTTATTACTAGTATTTTCCAGTCTTCTTTGTCTGTTCAATTTATTCAGCTCCTAGTTTCAACTTTTCTGTCCCAGTAGCCCTCTGCTGTCCTCGCTATTCAGGTGCTATTCAGTGAATTACAACTGGGTTGGAAGTTTTAGAAGTGTGCAGGTGCTATGAAATGCCAACACATGAGGCCTTATTTGGGATGTTGTGTTTTTTGTAAACTAAATATAAACTCTCATTTTGGTGGTGATTTGGGTTTTTTATTTGGTTGGTTGTGGGGTTTTTTTTGTGGTCTTGTTAAGTACCTGTTTCTTTTTTTCATAGAAGTATAGATGCAAAGTATCTAGAAGGGTGCAGGAAAATAACGTTGGGAAAAGACATTTACTCTTAGGTTTGTTATGCAACATAAGGCACAGGGATAACAGAATAGTAAGAGTAGCTCTACCAAAACTGGTGTTTAGATCTTGTGTATTTCTTTTTTTACACCTAGGCAGTTTCAGTTATGTGCTTGTGCCATTAGGTGAGTGGTACCATTAATCTTGGGTAACTTAATAGTTTAGCAGAACTCAGGAAAATTAAGCCTTGTTTTTTCTTTTGTGAAGAATAAATATGTGTTGTTTTGGAAGGTATGCCAGTATATGCCTGGGGCTTACATGGACTATATATATTGGTGTAAGACTGGTCACAGGATGAACTGCAGTTAGCTGTGCTTAGCTCTAGTGGGAATTTGGAGGAAAAATTATTGTATGCAGTTTTAGAGCCTGAAGGACTTTGCTAAAGACTTGGGAAAGATGGGAGCTGGGATGCAAACAGATGAGTTTCTGGCTCCCAGCACACAGGTCTTTTGGAATGCTAGTACCGTAATAGAATTAATAATGAATTTATTAGTTGTATTGCATGTAAAGCCTTTTGTAACAAAGATCCTTCTCTTTTATTTTTAGTACATTTTTGGGGAGTTCAGCCCTGATGAATTTAATCAGTTCTTTGTGACTCCACGATGCTCTGTTGAGGTAAGATCTACTTTAACCTTCTGTTCTAAATTACACATTAAAGCTCCATCTCTTTGTGTGTATTTGAAATCGAACACTACAATTACTTCTTTATCATTCTTTTATCTTGTTAATTAACAAACTGAAGATACTGAACAGGAGTATGTTTTCTGTGTATGTAGATGTTAAATCATTTTTCTCAGAAATAAAAAATTAATTAATCCACCTTCTGCTTGTCAGTTTGCTGAGCTGGAATAGCTGACACTCTAATGATAGGATGTGGAAAGTGAGTTGTACTGGTACCTCAGCTTTGAGTTGCATACTGAGAGGACTTTTTCAATAGTGTTCTTGTTGTGGGTAAGGTGGGCTTCTAAATCTTGTGAACCTTTGGAAGCACAGAGATTCTTGCTGTTTTTTAAAAGGTGCAGCACTGCTGATCATCAAAGCTATGCTTACAAGGAAGGCTGTGCATGGGGTCTGAGAAATGGATAAATGATTAACTAATTACAGTGATAGTGAGAACCACAGAGTGGAAACACTTGTCTATGTGTGTTTGAGTTCATAACATACTACAGACAGTATTGTAGAACTTTATTTGTAGTTCTTGGTAGAGGATGACAAAACCATTTTCCTTCATAGGGAAGAATATTATGCCATTGTCCTAATCTCCAGACTTGGAAAACAGTTTTTTTCCTAGATTGAGTTCTGTGGTTTTGCTCTGAACATTTTAGTCATGCTTCTGTCCTCCCCCCTCAATGTAAAGGAAATTAATACTTCCAACTGCACAAGGGGGGGAAATCCTTTTGTTACATTTTACAAATCTGGCAACCATTGTCAATGTGACTTAGTTTCCTGTAACTTAATTTCCAAGTATAATTAGTGTAGTACACTGCTGAACAGTAAAGGTGAATGAAGGGAATGGAGTGGGAAAGTTCAGGAAGAAAAATACAGCTTCTGCCTGGCTTTAGGGAAGGTAGGGGTAGCTTTGTATCTTCTCTGGTAGGTGGGAAGTAATGCTGAATACATCTTCAGGTAATAAATGGTTCTTTTGTCTATATTGCTATTTTCCCACTTTTAAATACAGTAGCAGCAGTGTGACATTTGCATCCTATTTAGTGTCACCTTAAGTGTCCTACATCAGCTATGCTAACACTTACATTGTGGAAGATGAAAATGTCATACTTTGACTTGTGTAAAGCTGTTCTCATAAAGCATGTTGAGAAAACAATTCTACAGCATTACAACCAGTCTTACTTCATTTTTCAGCTGTCTCAAGTGTACCCCTTACTGGTTAGCTATCAAAATAAAAAACTGTGCTGAAAGATGTTCCTTAAGTTTGTCCTTGATCTGGTTCAGTTCAAAGTTTTAATTATCTAGATGATGAAATAAAAATTATGCTTACTAGTTTTGCACTGTGCAGATTTTTCAGAGAAAAGTGGTCTGAAAAAAATAGGGTGAAATTCAAGAAGGGCAAGACTGAGATTATAATGCTGCAGTGGCATTTGACATACATTCTGTTGGGTACAGTGCCAGTTCTTGGGGTCCAAGCATCTGTTGATGCTGGTGTCCCTCTGAAATCCCTTACCTTTATAGTCTGGAGGCTGGACTGAGGCAAGGGACTACTTAAAGCTAAAGGCTGTCTAGAATGTCTCTTCATACGTGGCATTCTTAATACATGTTCTATCAGATAACCTGCTGCCTGACTTGACTCGACCCAATTGTACAAAACAGGTCAACTCAGAAATCTCTGCTTCACAAAGGTGCTGCTGATTAACCAGATACATGGGGGACCAATAGGTGCACTACTTTTTTTTCCTTTTTTTTCCCTTCTTTAAATGTGGTATTTTTCTTAAGCCTTTGGAATTGGAAGAAAACCAAGAATTGCAAATCTTACCATAGAAAGCCTTCAGTCAGCAGTTTGAGTAACGTTTTTAGCTCTGACTATAACATTATATTGAATGTGTTCAATATTAATGCAGATAATAGGTTCTTAACAGCTTGGAGCCTGTTTCTGACCCACTGATTCTCATTTTTGACCTGGAAAGTTCATGTATTAAGACGTATTATGGCTCATAAAATGGTTTTACAGTATGTGTTCTTTTTATGCACTTTTTAATAATGGAATTTCAGTAATACTTTTCTTGGCATTTGCAATACACTGCTGTCTGCAGTGCTTTGAGAAGACAGTATGTAAGTATCTGTAGCTTTAGAGAACTGAAGACTTCAGTGGAGAAGCCTTTGATATTTATTACACCATAGCAATGACTATTTAGAATAGCATCATAAAACTTCACTATACTCAGTGTTTTCCCTCCCAGTGTAGAAACAGTAGTAGTAGATGTAGTTCAGATGTAGAACAGATGTAGTTCATCTGTTACCCAGGGAGCTGCTGCACTGCAGTGTAGCAATGGCTCCCAGTTCATGCAGGCACAGGAGAAGGCTTTCAGCTGCTGGAGAGTTTGAGGGCAGGTAAGGGGGGATTAGAAATTGCCCACCCGTGGTTACACAATAGGAAGGGTTCTATAGACCACTGGGACTATAAAATGATGCCAGTGTTTTATACTAGAAATATTTACAATCCAGATAGAAGCTGTATGCTGTGGTTGTGTTATGTTTAGGCTGATGATAAAAAATTTTGTTCAATGTGGTTAAAAATCACCTCAGCTGAATCATTTCAAGGGCAATACTATAACTAAACCAAGCTGAGAGTTGAAAGATTTAGGTGCACTTATTGTCTGTGCAAAACTTCATCCTTTCACAGATCATTTGTTCAACCTTAGTTTCTGTCTAAAAAGAGGGTATGTTCCTCATTTTGAAATCATGGTGAGTTACTGTTGGTAAAGGAAGATTGTGGTGCTGCGAGATAAATTATTTGAGAAGTTGATGAGCCTATGGTGTGTAACCACGATAATCTTTATCTTTTAGTAATTGTGGTAATCTGCAAGGACACTTGAAGCTACAGTGTGGGATTTGATAAATATAGAAGCATGAGTTGAAGACATACTCTCAGAAAATGAGACCTTACCAATGATGTTATTAAAGGATTCAGATGCTTCGAAGAAACTGGTATCAAATGTTAAGTTGCTTTGTCTTTCTTTTTTGTACAGCTCCCCCCATACAATGAAACAGTTTCGTGTGGTATTAAGTCTGTGGGTAAGTTTCATGATGGTAAGAAATCAATATCCCTTTTTTAAAAATTTATTTATTTTTATTTAAACTTCAACTTTCTGACACTTCCGTTAGATTTACTACAGCTTCTCTTTAATATTCAGAACTCATTCAGCAGGTATATGTGCATATATTTGGCAGGAGGGTTTTTTAAATACCTTTATGGAATGAGATCTGAGGTAGTTGAGTGAACTTCAGCTAGGTAGGGTGGACGTGCTTACTTCTTGATTGTGCTCCCACAACAATCTTAGTGTCTTGCTGAAATACTGTGGGATGTAGCTGTAAAAATGCAGGGGGCTGAAGCTTGCTAGAGAGCTTGTAGTGAAGGAACAAGTAACTAGTGTGGTGTTTAGTGTGTTTGCTGGCAGTTACAACCTGAAGACGGCTCTGGAAGCAGTGTTCAGTGTGCCCTTTGATTCTTGTTTTTGTCTGGCTCAGACATTTTTCTGGAAAATGCTTTCTCCCTCCCCCCATTTTTGGTGAAGGTATAACTCTTGATGTAAAAATGCATTACAGAGTTCCTGTTTTAAAGCTGTATCAGATATACATCGACTGTTGTCCTGACCCATACCCCTTACAACCTGCACATACTTCATAGCTGTATAAAGTTGACAGTTAAGTAGGAGTTGCCATGGGATCATCACTCCACATAGTTTAAACCAAACATTGACAGTATTTTAAGCAGCAGGTAAATTGGTGTTTGTTCTTTTTTTCCCTGAACCAGGGTAGAGTGAGGAAGCTGAGACTTGCCCAGAGGTAAATGAGTGATACAAATGACATCCAGATCTCCTTCAGAATAATGCAAGTGTCTGACTGGACATTTCTGAAAAGTACTTAAGAGGACTCCAATGCACATAGCAGTGTTTAAGAGCATCAGATGCTTAGTGACTTTGGCCTTGCATTTAAAGGTAAATAAGATAGCCAGTCATAAAGAAGGACATCAGGTTCCATTTGAAAGCAAATACACGTTTCTGAAAATTGAGGAGCTTTATTTAGTACAAAACCAGGTTTAGGACCCTGAGTAGTTTTAATTAGGAGTTTGAAAACTTCATTAAAAGGACCATATGGTATGAATCATCTGTTGTTCTGTTCTTTAAGACTGAGATTTTAATGTTCACTAGCCATACAGAAAGCTGGTTTGTACAAATGTTTTTCATATCATTCCTAGACCCTGAGAGAACCCCCTCCCAACCCTGAGATTAGGTA
Source organism: Melopsittacus undulatus (assembly GCF_012275295.1). Classification (NCBI taxonomy): domain Eukaryota; kingdom Metazoa; phylum Chordata; class Aves; order Psittaciformes; family Psittaculidae; genus Melopsittacus; species Melopsittacus undulatus. The sequence goes on from NC_047557.1 coordinate 99,354,954, forward strand.
ATGATGGCAAATTAGGTTTTGCCTGAAAAATGCCTTTAACAAGCTTGCACTGTATGGTGCATGAATATTGTTACTGTGATGGCTACATACAAAGCTGCAGAAACTAAAATGGAATGCTATGCTTCTGCAGAATATTTGTAATTACAATAAGATGATATACACTGACCGTGTCACTCCGCATATAACTTTTTTCTGTACTTATCTTCAGTATTAAACTTCATTATGGAATTAGAAGATCTTCTAATACTTACTAGGGATAATCACATCACAGCTGAAGCTCTAATATGCAGAACTCTGGTCAGACTAATTAGTATATGTATTCACAGCTTTTGCTATAATACACTGACTTTGTCCTTGGAGCATCTGTTGATACTTGTTTCAATATGTGTGTCATGTTGCTTGTGACAGATACATCTGTTCCAGTCCATTCAGGAACAGCACTGTGAACTAGATTGAAACAAAGATGCCCAGAAGCAAAATTGGAAGTCAGAACAAATAGAAAAAATTACCTGTCATTTTCTTTAAACAAACCTGACACAATCTTATGACACACGAGCTTCTGCCAGTCTTTCCATAGACTAACTGTACAGTAGGTATTGGTATTTGTTATTCTAATCCTGCTGTAAGGTGTAAAGTTCAATTCCTAATTTGTAAGTTAAATACTAGAATATCAGTTTTGCTCTTGGCAAGATTTTAGCCTACAGTGTTCATGTTTTACTTTCAGCTAAATTACAAGTGTGCCATAATTGAGACATAATTTTGTTTTCTGCTCCTCACTGGTCCTGAGTTGGCTTTTGTGATTGTTTGGTGTACAGAACACTGTAAAATTCACTAAAACCAGGAAAAAATATTTGATTGAATTTATTTTTTTTGCTATCGTAGCTTTCAGTACCACAGGCACTCAAAACTTGCTGGAGAGGAATACAGAAGTGAACTTTTGGTTGTCATAGACTTGAGTCACCCATGAAAGCAAACCACATTTGTTGTTTCAAAGCAATTATAATTATATATATATTAATTTTTTTTAACCAGGATTTTGGAAAATAAGCACAAATCTCAGATTATTTTGCACTGGTAGGGTTTTAAAATGTGCCCAGTAATTAATTCTTATCATGGCTGGAGGAATATTACATATTGCCAGTTGTCACTTGTTCTTTGTACTGTTGTAACGAAGAGTAGAGAACTAGCTCTTGGTCCATGCTTGAACTAACAACTTGCTCCATAAGTAGATGAACTAATGAGGGATAGTTTTGTTGTATACTTGGGTTCTGTATCCCTCAAAACTTCATGTCCTGCATTTGCAAGCAGATGATGCTGTGGCTGGTTTTCAGCTGTGTGCATTCTGACAGGACAGGCAGTGTTACAATGCAGATAGCCCATTTGGTGCTGCTGCTGACCAATTAGGTGAGGCCTGAGATTGCACAGTCCTTACCTCTTAGGTGGATATTAGGTAGCAGCTTCCTGCCTCTCTGCCTTTAAGCTGTTGATTTTTATCAAAGGAAACTTAAGCCCTCTTTTCTGGTTGGCGATAGCTAGTCAGTGATTGGAGAAGTACTTGCTGAATGGTGGATTGACAGGCATGGTGTTATATGATGGCATGATATGGTGTCATATGATGATTTATGACAAGTGTAGTGTAGAGGTGAAGCAGATTTGAAATTTGGACTCTTGTTAATATGATTTGGAGAAATCAGATGGGTATGGAGAGGTTTTCTTCATCTTTTTGTTTGTTTCCTTCAGTCTGACTGGCAGCAGCATTGAAATTGATACATGAAATGTGTTTACTTCTCAGGTTCATAGATCAAAGCAGAAAAGCAATTTGCATCTGTATTCTATATCTTTGTTCATTAATTCATAATATGTTGGTTTTGCATGGGTAAGTCAGACCTCAGCACACATGGAACGTTTGTTAAATATGTACCTTGTAGTTGGTTTGTTCTGACTTTTTTTTCCCCTCTTCCAATTTATTTTTTAAAGCTGTAATTTTCATCAGACTTTTCTAGAAAGTATTTAGAGAGATTCAGAATGGTTACATTGACTGTTACCTAGCAAAACAATCTCCACTAGCCCCTGTGGTCCCATAGGATTGTTTCTTTAGGTGTATGAGTAGCTTTCTTTCCCCCTAAGAACTGTTGCTTGCTTTTTGTTGCTTAAAAAAATAATAGATATAAAAAAGGAAACAAAATCAAAACCACTCCTTTTTGGAAGTATGAATTTGCTGACGTGTCTTATGTAATGCAAGTTGCACAAAATCCTTAAAGTTTAGTGGTGTATCTATTTGTACTCCTTTGGAAATAGTATCTTGTGTTGTTTGGTTCTCTAGGAACAGTCTTAAAAATCTGAAATGTGTTTTATAGCTCCCCCATTTGAGGAAACAGAAAATACTAAAAATAATGTCTCTCAGACAGTAAACATACGTATCCTAGAAAGACCTACAAAACTTTTAAGTACTAAAACATGAGTTTACTTTTAACATTCTGAGATTCTGTTTCACCAATTTCATCTCTTAATTGGATAGTTAAGAAAACAGCTGTAACTGAAGTATTCAGTGTTGCCAGTTCCCACACATGCATTATGAAACTAAGTTCCATGAGATTGCAGTACTTGGTGACTGACAATATTTTGTGGTACTGCAGCCTGCCAGGAGAATATTTCTTACCTTTCCTGTAAAGAGCGTGTCAAAGTTCCAACATAGCTAAATAAAAAAACCCGACAGAAATCGAAACCAAATGTGTTCATAAATTTTTCAGTACTGCTTGTATGTACAAGTTGAATGCTGACATCATGATGTTGAAGCCTGTTACATATTTTGTCATAAAATTGTCATATATGTCATATTTCATATAGTAATAAATTGTGATTAAAATTAAGTTAGTGACGAGCCTAGAGTTTCAAAAGATGTTATTGCTTTGTTTCCATACAGTTAATGAAAACTTGTTATGATAACTCTTTATACACTAGGAAAACTAAACATCACCCCTCACACACAACACCAAACTACACATGTGGAAATTATTTTTAAAAGCTAAACAGGTAAAGACTGGCCTTAGAAGAAGTGGGAAGTTATATTATTGCACCCTATTTTATATGCAATTATCTGGTAATTAAGTTAATATAGACCTTTGCTAAAGTCATTTGGCTTTAGGAGTTTTTCTTAATAGGTGAATTTAATAGGTATTAGTTATTTGGAGGAGCAGTGCAGTGGTTTGGGGAATTACATACCCTGTTTAAGAAAATCTGAATCATACTCTGTTGATGCTTTGAAATAGTCTTCAGGATTGAGATGATGAATAAAAATTACGTTAATTGGAGGGAATGTAGTTTGTTTTCTGAGATGCAGGAAAATATGGGGTTGTTATCTTGATCTTGTAACTTTTTGATTAGACGTCATTCACTAACTCAGGTTTCCTTTCTCTTGTCCAGGGGAAGAGTACCAGAGAATTGAATTTGGTGTTAATGAAGTGATTGAGACACAGTCATCTGTACTAAGTAACACAGACTACAGTATTTCAAGTACTTTGAATCCTCAGGCTCCAGAGTTCATTCTCAGTTGTGCACCTGCTCAGAACCTCCCTGATGATACTCTCAGTGAAACAAACTACACCTCCATTGACTGCCAGTTCACTGATCCAAGCCTTGCTTTGGACAGCGGTTCTAACGCTGAAAATGATGGCTTGTCTGGAGGCCTTGGACAAAGGGAGCGTAAAAAGAAGAAGAAAAGACCCCCTGGATACTACAGCTACCTGGAAGATGTCAGTGATGGCATCGTTCCTGCAGAAGCTCTTGTAAATGGCCATGCAAATTCCTCGGGACTAAACAATATAAACGCAGAGGATACGGAACTGACAGGAGACATACCTTCCCTGGCCACACCAAGGACTTGCAATAGCCCGGACAACTCTGTGGACTTCATTAATGAAACTGTCTCTGATGATTCTGTTTCTAGCGCACTAGACAATAACAGGACTGCAGGGCAGCCTGAGGTATGCCGTGTTACTAATTCTGAACAGTTTTGCATCCCCTCAGAGACTGGCAGAGATAGCCCTTTAAGGACAGCTGTTGTACAGTCTTATGCTGGTACTGATACTACTGAAAGTCTTGGTGTTACTAATGGACAAACACTTGAATCCTCTGGTGAGGACACAGCTGCCAATGGGGTAGAATTGCACACTGTGGAAAGCTCTGACTCAGACCAAACTAAGCCTGAGGAAGCTTCACCTACTACTGAGGCAACAGTCCCGGTTGCAGGATCAGTCCATGTTAATCAGCCTGCAAAATCATGGGCTAGTCTTTTTCACAATTCCAAGCCCTCTGCTTCCACATCTGTGGTCTATGTTGAGACTAAGTATACCCCTCCTGCCACATCTACTCTGGTCCCTGAAAAACAGGTTGAAGTCAAAGAGGGACCTGTTCCAGTTTCAGAGGATCCTGTAGCCATAAAGATTGCAGGTATAGTTAATACACGAGTGGATGTTACACTGGAAGGGTATTAACTCCCCTTGTAAACAGGAGTGTGTGATATCAATAGAGAAGATTCCTCAGTTAATGTTCTTAGTAAGATGTCTGTCAAACACTGCATGAAAGATGTAACTTCAAGCTGGTTTTGTGTTCCCAAGTAAACATCCCAATGAGACATTACCATGTTGTCATCCTGGATGCCATAAAGTTATTGCTAGAGTGTCGAACTGTGTGAATAATTGATCTGTGATTTTAAATAGACTGGTGTGTAATATGGAGAATACATTAGAAAAGTTTGTTCTGAAAATTGTTTGTTGTATTATCCGGTATTTACAATCTTGTAATGCATTTCATTACAAGAAGGAAAGAGTATTAATGTATTTTTATGCCAGAGTAAGTGAAATTCCTAGGTACTTACCTGTAGCTTAAATGTAACATAGGAAATTCTAATTCAGGAAATAATTATTTTTATTTATTAACACACTGTTGAGAGGTTTGTCAGTCAAATTTTGAAGAATTAACCACTGTAAACAGTAGCATTTTATTAAGAAACAATGCTAGATATTGTCCAACAAAAATCATAAGGAACTGTCCAGAGGGTACATGAGGAAAGGCAGTGCATGATACAAAGGCTTTGACCATTGGTCCTGTTGTATGTGGCTCTAATGAGAAATGCTGGAATGTGCATGAGATCATATTTTACCCATTCAGTCAGAAAACATGAGGAAAAATGTACAGGTGTTTGCATTTTGCATTTCTTAACTGACAAATGGAACAAAAACATACAAGTACAATGGCCTTTCATGTGTGACAGCTTCAAGTTTTCTATTCTAACCAGAGGCTGACATGGATATTTCTGTACAGAATACCCAGAAGTATATGCCTGCCTCTTTTCCTCTCCTTACTCAGTAGTGGTTTCATTACTTACAATTGTCTGTTGAGGGGGAAGCTGTCAGAATAATTTCTGTGTATTGGTAAAAAATACAGTGTACTATTAAAAAGAATATGTATAATCAGGTGATTATGGTTTGCATAAAACCATACATGTGGAGTATATTGCACTCTTAAAATATTAAGCCATCATTTGGTAAAGTATTTTAACTTAAAACTATTTTGTGACAACTGTAAAGCTAGAATTTCTTGCCATAGAAGAAAAAGTTGTGGTTTTTTTTTTAATGTTACCCAAATTACTTTACCTTTAAGTTAACTTTCTAGAATTCTACTGGTTTTGTACTATTTTTTGCCACCAGGTGGGAGCAGAGCTTTTTGTTTCATCTTTAGTGTATTAAAATAGTGCTGTAATTTTTAGACAGTTTTGTTCTGCACCCTCATTGTTAGCTAGTTGGTTTTGCAGAGGAATAATCTGAGCATAGATCCTTTCCAGTGAAAAAGAATAAATCTTCTCATTGCTGCTGATTTAGATGGGAGTTATATTTTGGTAATTCAGATGCTACTAATCTTGGTCTAAAACGCTCACTTTGGGATCTGAATGTCATGTAATAGGTGCTTTGCTCTGTGGAAAAAGGTGACTTTCGTCATGGTCTGTTCTTTTTTTAACATTCTCTGTTCTGTTTGGACAGTAGGTACATCATACACCCACACTTGCAAATGTGTGTTTGCAATGTGACTTTCAATTTATGATTTCCAGGCAGATAATTTGCTCTGGTTTGTACATATTTCATTTATCATGTAGATATTAAATCTCCCTAGGTTAATACCATTGTATAGGGATCTATGGCAATCCTGTATGTGTTTCATAGGCAGCTGCTGATACAGGAGTTGCCTATTTAGAAAGGGACAACTATATGAATTATACACCTTAGCTTAATTTAGATACTAGGACAAACATAATTGTTTCTGAGGGGTCATAAATGGTCTTTATTTGTAAAACAAGTAAGACTTGGGCTTCACTTGCCACATTTCATAGTTACTGCCCTCTGTCTTATTCGTAACCTGATGATGGTTAATAATGCCTTATATAATGTTCTAAGTAAGCTAAGGAAATAGGTGGTTGGAAAACTAGCTGTTTTAACTGTTTTTAGTAACCTCAAGAAAATATTTAACAGAAAAAGCTAAAAAGATATTCTGAATCATGTATTCTTGCAGTGTTTTTGTTGTGGATGATGGAATTAACAGTGCATGTAAAACTTGTTTGCAGCAGGCAGAATTTCAGATAAAGAACACAAACAATTAAGATCTGACTAAATTTGGCATGATGTTAAATTAGAAAAAGGGGAAGCCAATAAATGCAAATATGGAAGGATACGCCAGAACAGAAATCAAATGGAAGTGTAAAGTGAGAGGAATAGTTGGTGATAGTATTAGAGAATAAAAAGATGTGGAATTCAATTTAGGGAATTGATAAATGTGCTTAGTAAAGCTGAAGAAAGCAAAGGTGTTTTTCTGGTGTGTGTAATACCAATTTACACGGAGAATGTGAAAGATAACAAATTCAGTTGTTGCTGTCACGGGCTCTATGGAAATGCCATCTTTGGGCGTGATGCAAAAGTGCATCAATGAAAACAGAATTAAGATCTGAAAATCACAATCTATAAGCAAACACAGGAAATTTGGATTTACTTTGTGTCAGATAAGATTGCTGGAGTGATTGTGGATGTATCTTCAAATATGTAGCAAATTCATAAAGTAGGTGGCAATTCACTGCTCTCCCAGGACTGCAGTGAACACCACAAGAATTAATTAGTTTAATTTGTAACAAAGGTGTTTGAATGTTACACAGTAGAAAATGTTTTCTTATTTATAAATCTAGGTAAGCACTAGAGCAAGTAGTTGTGGAATAGAGGCATGCAAGGTTTGGGGTTTTTTATAAGCGACTTTGGTAGTCTGTTGTATCATCAAATGGTATTCTTGCAGAAACTGATTTTGGGGTGGGTTATCCAGCAGTGCTGTCCTGGCATTGACCAGATTGGAAGAGAGATCTTAGCAATGCAGATAGCATTTGCCAAATAATGGTCTCAAGCTAAGTGTTAAACTGCCAAGTTGTAACACGTATCTCTTCAGCTTGGTAACCATATCTGCATGGTTTCTCTTTATTACAGTTTGGACTTGCATTGATAAGGGAATTACCTTTTTGTCTGTTTTTGACAGATATTTGTATTAACACCACCCTGTGAATGAGCCTTACCAAAATATTTTATGTTTATGAACAGAAATTTCTAAACATGGTAATACTGCTCCAGATGTGCTTTTGAATGGAGGCTGCAGTCAATATGCACAAAAAGGAATGTGAATTCATTCTAACAAGTGATCTGTGCTTTCTAATTTAAGGTTTTGAAATTTTTAAGGACGTTTTCTCATGGTTCTTAGTGTATATTTATTATAATAACTTCTGTGAAAATTCTTTTAGATACTGTGTAAATGTTAGATATTAAAATGTGGTATTGAACGCAGTTGCTGTACACAAAACAGATCTTTATGAAACAAAACTCACTGTAATTGTTCTAAACGTTGCTTACCAAGCACGTTTATGACCACAAGAGGATGCTAAAGGTCCTAGTAATATTTTAATACAAAAATGGGGGAAAATACAGTTCCTATAAAAAGTTATTAAGAGACATCAATATAAAATACAAATAATGTTTTCATTATTCTCGATTTTCAACTGTGCTTAGTTATATTAACAAAAAGATGGTGAGTGTGTGCATCATGTTTCAAACTGCTGCTTTAACAATATGCTCTGAGATACTTGAGCAGTAATTGGCAACATCTATTTCAATACTCGCAAAAGAATTTTAATCTACATCAGCACTAGGTGCTAACATCTTGCTGTCATCATTTTGCTAACATCATTTGCTAACACGTTGCTGTCATCGTTTTCCTAACATCTTGCTTTCATCATCTTGCTAATATCATTTTGCTGTCTGCCCTTTCAGGTGGCAGGTTCTTTATGTGATAAAAGACTACTTTAAATACTTTCTATTTTTTTAAATGGTTTTATTTATTTAGAACTGGTGGTGTCAGCAGGAAATAAGATCTTACAGGTAGAGTTTGGAAGTAGAAGGACACGGATTTTGTTTGTAATTCTGCTTCTTCCTCTGCTTAGTTAGGGCTCAGTGTGTCTGCTTTTCCATCTATGTCATGTTATCTTGTCTGTTTAGGTAGTCCTTCTAGTGAACAACTCAAACTCAAGTTTGTGCAACATCATATCAGGGCTTTAGAGGCCCTCATGTTTATTGCAAGAGTAATCCCTTTGTTAGACAATTGCCATGTTTATTTGCACTTTTAATTCTGTCCTGTATGCCTCTTGTCCTTAGTTTGCAAATTGAAAATATACCAGATCCAATATATTCCTTAAACAGTTTTTATTTAGATACCTAAATAACAGGTCAGACTTCCTGAAAAACTCCTCCTGTTGCTGTCTGTTTCATAACTGAAGCAGATGTATTCATGTGCAGTGGTTTCTAAGTTTTAAACTTGGGCCATTCCTGAAGTTTTTGAAAGCAGGAAAGCAGTAGGCATTGTATAATGTGAGCCTGTTATCTTGGAGGTTTTAGAAGTCTTAAACTGGTGAATAAAACATGCTATTTTGAAGATCACATTAACATCTGACTGGCCTGTTTGCACTAAGATACTTTTTGTGTAAGACAGTGTATGTTGAAGCTTGTAAGTGGAGACTGGAAGTCAGCTTCATCTCTTCAAAGCAAAGCACCTTGGGGAATACTTAATAGAAGTGGTGGCAAGGGATTACAGCTAATGTGATTTTATATCTATATAAATAGAAGTATCTGATTTTAGGAAAACAGAAACAAACCAGTCTTCTCAGTTTTGAAATTATGATATTTACTTTTTATATCAGCACCCTCCTGACCTAAATTCCTGTCTGTCTTCAGCTGAAGAAATATGCCTGATTTGAAATATGAGCAGTGTTTAAATGGAGCAAAAATTACTTGCTGAATTTTCTGGGAGTCTTGTTGATTTATTTGAATTATTTTGTAATGCAGCAACAGATATTTGTTCTGATGGCTAGCATGTGCATTTTGTTGAGGCTCAACTCGCTGTTTCTCATTCTGTAGAAGTACTGGAAAATATAAGACTAATACATAAACCAGTGTCTTTGCAACCACGAGGACTGATCAACAAAGGAAATTGGTGCTACATCAATGCTGTATCCTTACCTTGGGAAAAACTAATACACTTAAGTTAAAGCCTTTATATTTGTCAGAATTTTTCTGGATTATTCTGGTAAGTATTTTACAAAATGTCTGTCTTTCCATATCCTACACCTGTGGTTAAAGTGTTTAAGGGTTGTGTCTAGAAATCCAGGGGTATTTTGTGCTTGAGGTCCCCCTGCAGTTGTTTGCACAATCCTATTTGCAATTTATTCCCTCTGTCAAAATATTTCAGAACTTTCTCTCAAATTAAAACCTTCTTGTATTTTCTACTAATTTCATGTGTCTTTATGCATAAACTTAAGTGTTTATTTCTCTTTTGTACTTAAAGTAACTATTCTTACTCTTAGGGTTGTGTGTTTTTTTGGCAGTTTGGTAAGTGGATCGCTGGTTTTTCTGTTGAGGAGGCTGTTGCAATCATATTTCTGTAAATGCAGTGTTTAATGGTGTTACAGCAGGATGGAAGATAAGTTCACTCTTACTAAAATTGTATTCCCCCAAAAAATAACTTGCATAGAAAAAATCTGTCTTCTTCAGAGCTGTATTATGATATTTCAGTAATATTTTTTATTAGCATATCTATATCTCCTATGTTAGCAGTGGCTCACTCCAAGTGACAGTCAGGACTTCTCATACTGCTTAGAGAAAAACATTAAGATCAGTTTCAAGACTAATTATTGCAGAACGTAATTACCTAATTGAGAGCAGTGATGTAACCAGTTCTGCACTCATGTATTGGCTCCGTTTTTTAAGTCTTAAAATGTTATGTGGAAATTTGTAACTCACTGTTTGGATGCTGTAGTGATCAAGTTAATGTGTGTCTGTGGCTGTTGAGATCGCTGCTGCCTTTTTTGTAGCCTTCTTAACCCTCAGGTCTTCTAACTACATTTCCTCTGTTCACTGTTCTCACCAAATAGCATGGCTTTTTATGTTTTTAGAGTACTTCCTCCCAACATACACTGCAGTTTTCAAGGTCACTCCAAACTCTGTAGTGCAGAATGTCTTGCATCACAACAGGTACTTGTGCTGTTGTGTGGTTATGGGGGAGAATCTTTAACTTCTGAATCTTGTCAGCTGGCTGCTGCCATTCTTGTCAGAAAACATGTTAGAGGTTATCACTTGCCAGTTTTCAATTTGTTTATATTGTTAAGTCTTTCCTACGAAAGTTCTTTTCCTCTCCTGTTCCTAATGTTTCCTTCACCTTAAATTAAAATCTTGACATTATTGTCAGTGAAATCACAGCATGTTCCAAATTCGTGGGTTTTTTTAGTATAACTTCTGTATATTGATGGTTAATGTTGTGATGAAAGTGCGTCCATCTGTTCCAGTTTAGTTACTGGATCTACTTAATAGGGGCTAGCTTTGCTTTGCATATAGTTTTAAATGTAATTGAATATTTAGTTAATATACAGATTACATTCTTTGAATCTTTCCTTAATGTCACTGCATAGACCCTGCAAGCCTTGGTTGCTTGCCCTCCAATGTATCATTTAATGAAGTCCATTCCAATGTATTCAAAATCACAACGGCCGTGTACCTCAACACCAATGATAGACAGTTTGTAAGTAGCTTGTTAAAACCAAAATGTTTCTGTGATCAGATTAAGCTCATTCAGCAATATGTTACTGAATGATTGTTTACTGCAAATTTTTAAAGGTGATATGTATCCAGAAGTCTTTTTTTTTGTGTTTGTGTTTTTTTGGTAATAGATGGCTTTTATGATGAGCTTGGTATTTTACAAATGCTTGAGTAGTCAAGGAAGATCCTTTCTGTTGCCTGAGGAAAATCAGTTTCAAATGGTGTTTAACATGCAAAAATGAATTATCAGAGCTGCAAGAACTAATTGAACAAGTTGATTTCATCAGCAATATGGGGTTGATTTTTTGTGTCTGAACTTTACTCAGGCTTTATAATGATATTCTTCGATCTTATTTTATTTTTTGACAGTGATCTATTTTTATTATTTGTCCTTCTAAAGTCTTAACTTGCTGCTCATATCTAGTTGTTCCTTCCATTCTGTTTCAGTGTTCGTTTAATGAATGAGTTCACTAATATGCCTGTACCTCCTAAAGCAAAACAAGGTGAGTGGGAATAGGGGAGAAAAGTCTTAAAATCGTGATTGGAAGGCTTTGGGGGTAAGGATCTGCATCATGTGCTGTACTTACGACCTTTAAAAAACTGGTGATTGATCCCCTTCTTGGCTCTTTGGACTTTTGGAGTTTCTTGATATCTTGAGAAATTTGTGGTTGGTTTTCTGCCAGTGTTAACAGTTTTTCTTACTGGTAATTCATGTTAAGAACTCATAGGTTTTGCACCTTATATTATTTTTCTTCTGTTTGGTAGATCAAATGTACAAGTGCAATTAAGAATAATTTTTGTTGAAGGTTAACTTGTTAAGATGTCCTAAGAACATGCACTTTCTAACAAAATAATTTGATACTTAACTGGATTTTACATTGCTTCCTTCCTTACATATTTCCGGTTGTTCGGCCTATCAACTTGCTCAATTCTGTCATTATTTCTTAAATACTAAAGACTTGCATTCATTCGGAATAGGGCCATAATAGGTCTCTTTAGCAGTTAGAGATTGCCTGCAGACATGTTATCATGGCTTTTAATTCCTCTCCATCCTATGCATTTTTCACTGTTAAAACCATAGAAGAGTACCTTTATCATGTAGTTTTCTTTTCTAATCTCTAAACCAAATCTCTTGTATTGCAAACTTACAGAAGTAAAAACCAGTTTCAGGAGTGTTTATGTAACATTATAAGAAAATATTACAAGGAGTTGGTGGTTTCAACGATTTCCAAACAGTTCAGACATTTCTGTGGTTTGCTGCTTAGATTTTGTTTCTGTAAAACAAATCTTAGTGTCTTATGCAACTTATTATACTTCTAGGTCATTTTATTGTCTTGTATAGTTTTCAAATCAAGTTTCTGAGGCCTTGTATTATCATTAAGTTGAACATGCAGTCAGACTGCTTTTTTGTCTGGGGTTTTTTTTCCCCTTTTTCTGCAGTGAAGAAAAATGATCTATTAGAATTACAAATATATAAAAGATTCAAGGAAATTTTCTTTGAATACAAAAGTACAAAAATATAAATAGAACTAGGATTGTTCTCTTATGATGGCTGTGGATGTTCTTGTTAATCTTCAGAGTGTTGACTGTAAAAAGGTAATACTGTAGGCCATCTGTAAGTACATAGGGTGACGTAAGATGTATTTTAATTAAGAAAAAGTGTACATGAAAGAGGGTGATATCCTATGAATTATGAGCTTGAATCACTAAAATTGTAATAAAACTGTTAGTAAAAATAATTTTGGATTCCAGAAATCTAGTGAAGTGTGAAGAGAACATGGAGGTAGAATGTAGAAAACCTTGTCTACGTCTCGTTATTTATATGTACTTCTCTTTCACCTTGCAGCTTTAGGTGATAAAATTGTGAGAGATATCCGACCAGGAGCTGCCTTTGAACCTACATATATTTATAGACTGTTGACGGTTATAAAGTCAAGTCTGTCAGAAAAGGTGAGCCACCGAAATCCTTGGCTTTTGTAATTACATGGCAAGACAGTCACTGTTGTTAAAGTAGTGTAAAGCTATATATCGGGTTCTGTGCATAAATACCAAGAAAATCAACTAGCTGATAGTTCATAATGAAGTTAGACTATCTTGAAACTTGAATTATAGGAAGATGTTAATTAGAAATTTGTCATGATATGACAGATTTATCATGATATTCTGACATTGATATATCAGAATAATGGAAAAACAACTTGGAACATCTGTTTATAAAGAAGATGTCTATGGATTTATAGTTAAGAAATGGACAGTTGTTCATTTCTGCTTGGATTCAGGTTGGAAGGGTTGTGAAGGTATGTAGAGACCTCAGGATATTATTTCAGGTTTAGTTTCAGTTTAAAGAAGAAATAAGTCCAGACCATCTTTTGATTTGGCTGTGGTTTGGCAGCAACTTTAAATATTACTTTGAAAAGAAATAGCAAAAAAATCCCTAATTCACATACTAAAATTTAATTTGTATTGAGAAGAATGTAGAAGTGATTGTTTCCAGGTCAGGCTTATGTGTGTATTTACTTCTTGGGGGAGTTTACCAGTTAATATGTATTGGTTCTTTTTGACTATTTCTGTCTAAAAATGAGGGGTGGTTATAGCAAAAATTAAACCTTACTCGAGTTTACAGCTTCAACTGAGTAGTTGGTTAATTGGCTAAATTAATAGGAGAAAGCTGTATGTTCAGTGTCATTTACCTGCTGTTGAAAACATTAAAATGTCATATAATAATTGGAAAATCAAATAATATTATTCAGGGCAGGCAAGAGGATGCTGAAGAATACTTGGGATTTATCCTCAATGGACTACATGAAGAAATGCTGGCCCTAAAGAAACTTCTCTCTCCACATAATGGAAGTTAGTGAATTTTTTTAGTTTTCCTTTTATTGAGTGATTATGTGATAGAGCAATGTTTCGTGTAGATGTTCAGATAAGGGTAAAATGCCATGTTTTAGTGAACTTGGACATTAACAAGTAATCTTCTCTTGAAACCTGCCCAAAGGGTAAAATGAGTCCATTCTGTCCAATTTACAAGTGATACCAAGTGTTACTGGGTACTTGGAAAAGCATGATCATTCTGTAAATGTTCTGAATGACAGTAATAATAAGCCATTTACTTTGTGGTCCTAAATGACACATTTCTGTATTACATATTTTTACTGAGCTCAACTAAGCAACTCAAGTTGACTGATCATGTCTGAAACATGGATATGTTTGTCTGCCATTCCTAATACCTGCAATGACCAATTTGGTGACCTTCTATGATGGGGCTACAAAAGTGATGGACAGGGGTGGAGCAGTTGATGTCATCTACCTGGACATGTGCAAAGCGTTCAACACTGTCCCACATGACATCCTTGTCTCTAAATTGGAGTGTCATCAATTTGATAGGTGGACCACTCAGTGGATAAAGAACTGGCTGCATGGTTGCACTCAAAAGAGTTGTGGTCAACAGTTCAATGTCCAGCTGGAGACCAGTAACGAGTGGTGTCCCTCAGGGATCGGTGTTGGGACCGGTCTTGTTCAACATCTTTGTCAGTGACATGGACAATGGGATTGAGTGTGCCCTCAGCAAGTTTGCCAATGACACCAAGCTGTGTGGTTCGGTTGATACGCTAGAGGGAAGGAATGCCATCCAGAGGGACCTTGACACACTTGTGAGGTGGGCTGATGCCAACCTCATGAAGTTTAACCATGCCAAGTGCAAGGTCCTACACCTGGGTTGGAGCAATCCCAGGCACAGCTACAGGTTGGGCAAAAAGGAAATTCGTGGTAGTCCTGTGGAGAAGAACTTGGGGGTGTTGGTCAATGAGAAAATGAACATGAGCCAGCAGTGTGCGCTCACAGCCCAGAAAGCAACCGTATCTTGGGCTGCATCAAAAGGAGTGTGACCAGCAGGTCAAAGGAGGTGATCCTGCCCCTCTACTCTGCTCTTGTGAGACCTCACTTGGAGTATTGTGTTCAGTTCTGGTGTCCTCAACATAAAAAGGACATGGTACTGTTAGAACAAGTCCAGAGGAGGGCCACGAGGATGATCAGGGGACTGGAGCACCTCTTGTATGAAGACAGGTTGAGAAAGTTGGGGCTGTTGAGCCTGGAGAAGAGAAGGCTGAGTGGAGACCTCATAGCAGCCTTCCAGTATCTGAAAGGGGCCTACAGGGATGCTGGGGAGGGACTATTCATTAGGGACTGTAGTGATAGGACAAGGGGTAACGGCTTGAAACTTAAACAGCAGAGGTTTAGACTGGATATAAGGAAGAAATTCTTTACAGTTAGGGTGGTGAGGTACTCGAATGGGTTGCCCAGGGAGGTAGTGAATGCTCCATCCCTGGCAGTGTTCAAGACCAGGTTGGATGAAGCCTTGTGTGGCATGGTTTAGTGTGAGGTGTCCCTGCCCAGGGCGGGGGGGTTGGAACTAGATGATCTTGAGGTCCTTTCCAGTCCTAACTGTTCTATGATTCTATGATTCTGTGTCAGTTATTTACTGGGGTTTTGGCTTTCTCCATGGTAGTTAAAAATTATATTGGTGTGTTTTTTTCCACTGATCTTTAAAACCACTGTTAAGATCTTTTTTTTGAAGTGGAAACTTCTAGACTAATAGCTAATTTATATCTAATGTAAACCAGAGCACATGAAATTGCTTTAAAATTTTTATTGACAAAATTGGAGAAATTTTCTGTAAAGAAGTATTAGAAATTCTATGCGGACTAAAATGTCACTTTATTTTTTAGTGGCTTTACGTCTGGGTCTGCTATTAAAAATGAAACAAAGCACTGTTAGTCTTAGCCAGATGTTAGCCCAGTATAGAATTAAGATCACTAGTTATCCAATTTCTCTTTAGTAGGGTAAATTTTTTATGATATATAATGATCATTCCATATTTTGTTCTGTAGCTGTATGCAGTTTATAGTCTCCTGATTGGCACTTGCAAAGAAAATATTTGCTAAGCTTTGGGTTCTCTGTAAAATATCTGTGCAGAAAAGGAGTTGTGTTTAATAATGGCATAATTACGTTTCCAGAATAACACTTGACTTTCTAATTTTCTACCCGATGAATGTACTACTAAAAATATATCACACTTTGTTAGAAAACTACATCTGTTTACATACAGTCGTAAATGAGCTGCATTCTGTTAATGCATGGATGTGTCCAGCTGAGAGTGGACCTGGAATATACTTGTTCTCATTTACTTTCTTAAATCCATGATCAGTGAAAACATTCTATCCTCTGAAAGTGACTTGTATTGGGTTTTATTTTATCTTTCAAATCCTTTATCTGTATGCATGTTTTATTTGTACAAAAATAAATGTGGTTGGGTTTTTTTTTCTTCCTTCTTCATTTTAAGAACTCTCAGTTTCCAATGGCCCTGAGGCTCAGACTGTTCATGAGGAAGAAGAGCAAGATGAACAAGGGGAAGGCAGTGAGGATGAATGGGAGCAAGTGGGACCTCGCAACAAATCATCAGTTACTCGACAGGCTGACTTTGTTCAGACTCCAATTACTGATATTTTTGGTGGTCATATAAGGTATAGTACTTTTTGTAAAAGTTGTTCAGATCACAGGCTGCTCTGCCTTTTACAGATAACATTTTCCTCTTCATTACTTTCTGTATTTTTCACCAGTGCATAGTTGGGTGGAAGAAACTGTAATGCAGTTTGTTCAGGCCAGGAGAGATGAACATTCTACCATGAAGCCTTTGGTATACGAGAGAGAGTTCAGAATATGGACCAGAATGATCAAAGGATTGATCAGTGATCAGATGATTCTGTGACTTACTGTCAAGTCTGAATCTCTTAAAGTGTCTTAAAATAGACTGTTTAGACAACAAAAGCCCTGAATTGCATATAGAGAACGAGTTTGAAATACATATGCTCTCTGTATTAATTTATTAAGAATCCCGAAGAACTTCAGAGCCACATAATTTTTCTGACCTCTGAGGAGTCCTGACTAATTTTGCAAAAAAAGGATGCAAGAGCATAGTGAGATTTGGTAAGAGTTAAATCTAGTCAGTGAAAATGAAATGAAGAAATTGTAAACTGTTGGTGATTTAGACAGTTGCACTTCCCAGAGGCAGGAAAGTTATGTGCAATAGTTAATGCTAAAGGCCAAAGAAATTTGGAAAAATGTAAATTACTACAAGATGTTTGTCGTGGTTTAAACCAAGTCCCCCAACTCCCGGAGAGTTAGGAAGGAGAATCCAAGGAATGTAGCCCCCACGGATTGAGATAAGAACGGTTTAATAGCTAAGGCATAACACAATAATAATGATACAGGCAATAACAAGCGAGAAGAATACAACACCTCACCAGCCACCGACCCATAACTCACTCCACCCTGCCTGGCCGAGCACCGCGTGCTGCTTCCTCCATTTTCCTCCAGCTCCACCAACTCCAGGTCTCTCTCCCAGTTGCACCCTGGGCATCACGTGCTATGGTATGGAATACCTCATTGGCTAGCCTGAGTCAAGTGTCCTGTTTCTCCTTCCTCCTGGCCTCCCGTCCTCTCCTCCACCTGGCTGCAGCACATGCTCAGAAAAAGCCTTGAACAAAAACACCCTCAAAACATGCTCACTATCAAGCAACTGTTCCCAGCCCAGAAGTCAAAACACAGCACTGCACCAGCTACAAGAAGGAGAAAAAATGACTGCCACGGCTGAACCCGTGACATTATCCACCCCTTATTCCATACCATTCACGTCATGCCCAGATCCCACATTTCCAATACACCGTCACTCTGAAGTCCACCCCTCGATCATGAGACATTTCTATGTTGCATCTCTGGACAGATGGCCTGAAATATCTGGGCTCACCAGGCTCAAAACCATTCATCGTCCCCTTCAGCAGTTCTACAGCTTGCTGGTGGGGACTCCATACAGCTGCCTTCCACTTCCAATGCTTCCAAAGCACCGGAGGGACCCAGTGGATCAGATACTTGGCCATACTGTCCCACATGCCCTGCCACTCATGACTGTCCAGCCTTGGGGACAGTCTCCTGGTGCTCCTATGTACTTGTCTAACCTTAGATAAGACCCAAACCTGACTCTGCTTAACTTTTGGGACTGGGGCTGATGTAGCTGCCCTGCTTGCCAGTTCTCCCACCACCAGCTTCTCTTCTCTTGAGTCCGGATCTTCCTTCTCTGCCTTGCTGGGAAATGCTGCGTGGTCTCCTGTATCCTGCTGGGGCTCGGCAGATGACTTCTGGGGAATATTCTCGGCCGCTGCGGGGTTCGGAACAGCGGCGGGACTCGGTTCCTCTACTGCCTTGCTGGGAAGTGCTGCGTGGTCTCCTGCATCCTGCTGGGGCTCGGCGGGCGACTTCCGGGGGACACTGTCGGCCGTAGGAGGGTCAGGAACGGCCGCGGGACTCACCTCCCCCGCTGCCTGATCCTGCTGCTCAGCTACCGCCCTGCTCTGCTTGTCCACCGCCTGTTCCCGCTGCTCTGCCACAGCCGTTTGGCTCCCCGTGCCGCTCTCCCTGGCAGCCTCAGCTGCCGGCAGCTCCCGGGGCCGCTCCTTCCCGGCTTCACACAGCCTCACGCAGATGAAGGCGAGGACAAGGACAGCGAAGAGCAGGGGGACGGCGTAGTACAAGTCCACGGCCACGTCCATCCCCCCCTGCTGCTGGAGCCCCACCGTATTACAAGCCTCCGCCACAAAGTACAGTGAAACAAAAACTCTAGCCCCAGCCCCATGATCGACAAACACATCCAATCCATACACAAAGTACCCAGCAAAATCCCGAAACTGCGAGATCCAGAGAAAAAACTCTTAAGAGCCAATAAATCAGCATTGTGACAAGAGACCATCTGGCCGAGCACCGCGTGCTGCTTCCTCCATTTTCCTCCAGCTCCACCAACTCCAGGTCTCTCTCCCAGTTGCACCCTGGGCATCACATGCTATGGTATGGAATACCTCATTGGCTAGCCTGAGTCAGGTGTCCTGTTTCTCCTTCCTCCTGGCCTCCCGTCCTCTCCTCCACCTGGCTGCAGCACGTGCTCAGAAAAAGCCTTGAACAAAAACACCCTCAAAACATGCTCACTATCAGGCAACTGTTCCCAGCCCAGAAGTCAAAACACAGCACTGCACCAGCTACAAGAAGGAGAAAAAATGACTGCCACGGCTGAACCCATTACAATGTTACAGGAATGAAAAGAATGTGGGACATTACTTATATTCAGGTCTGATACCAGATGAAGACAGAGAGTAGATACTGAAAGAATATTTTCTGGAAAGGAAGCCTTATGACTTGTTTGGAGAAATGTGTAATTTAAAATGAAAGGAACTTAAACACTTGCTAAAAACATGCAAAAACACAAATACTAGACTTGAAGAATTATTTTTAAATTGGAGACAGACACTTAATTGCTAGTGTTTGATTCCCTTATGTTGCCAGGTATTCAGTCTAGAGGTGTGAATAATATGGGCTAGTGCCTTCTGCCCATGAAGTGCACTTAAATTATTCTTCTGGGATTTGAGTCAGACAGCTGGCAAATAAAATTATATTTTCCATAGAAACTGGGAGACAGATGTTCATATGTATTGATAAAATTCCACATTGATGGTATGTATATTCATGTCTTCAAGGTATTGTTAATACCTTTATTATATTTATCATGGTCAGAATTGGTTAGATCTCTACACGATTACATTAGTTTTTAAATTAATACCAAGAGAACACTGTCTTCTGTAGGAAAATTACATAAAGCAAAGGTAATACCAAAAACAGGCAAAAACTTGCAGCAAGCAACAGAATCACGGGGTCCAGTCTGACATCTGTTGGCTGCTGTCACCACATCCACTTTGTCCTCCAAACCAGATCACACAATTTACCATTCAGAAACGGTATCCCATGTGATGCTGGAAAGCTTCATCCTTGGAGGCTGAGCATGGACATAGGAAGGATTGAATACAGAATTGCCGGTAGGATTCCACTAAATGAAAGAAAGCATCAGAAATGGGGAAAATTGCATGGAAAAAGTAGCTAGGGAAATGGCATCTTTTGGGTTGGGAAACTTCAGGCTGTTTTCTTGAGGCTTTGTCTGTTAAATGCATATTTAAGCACGATGGCTTAAAGAAAAATAAGCCAACCCCAAAAAGTGTCCCTTAAGCAAAGTGAGACTTAAATGTCTTAAGTACAGAGATAATGGTTCTGTCGGGATCTGCTTTGTCCATCTTCAGGAATCCCTTTTTGACTTTCAGCTTGTGTGAATTTCAAACACTGGTTATGCAAGCCAGCTCACAGGGCAGTTAGAAGTCTGCTAAGTATTTCCATGAGTAGTCCTAACTTCTGCCTTCAAATGCACTGTTTAAAAGAAAATACATCAATTACGTTGCTGTAGTGTAAACAGGGTAGCAATGGTCAATGCCTGTTTTCCTGAGAAATTCTCACTGTAGAGTTCTTACAGTACCCAAGAATAATTATTCATTTGATTAATTTTCCCTTGACCGGTTGAAACATTATAATAATGATGTTGTTGAAAATCATAGTCCTGTAAAGGTTTTACTATGAAATAAGTTTTTATATATCATTTTGAATGAAATGGTTCCAATATTAAATTGTTACAATTTAATTTCTAACATTTTTTTTAGAAAGTTTTTAGTTTTTCTTTTCAGAATATTATTCTGAAAATTCTTAATTAAGTCTTTAATACATGGACTTGAAAAATGCTAACAACTTCGGCTGTCTTCTGTTGATTATATTAAATAATGGTTAACTTAAAAAGCGTTTGGGAAGTATATCCAAAAGCAGCAAGACTTAACACAATGAAAGGTTTGTTTGTTGAAACACTGTGCTTGCCATGTGTTGAAGGTTTTGTCCTTAAATATAGCCAAGAAAGAAGTGTTAAACTGAAATAACAATGCTACTGTTTTTCATATGCTCTGTTTCCTCTGAAGGATGTATATTTGCCAACATAAAGATGTGTTGCCTTTCTGTTGGTGTGTCAGGGCTTTGCCTGATTCCAAGGGGCTTTTGATGAGGATTTACAGTACAGCATTAAAGCTGTGTGTTAACATTTCATACATGACCTGTAGATGTTCCAGCCTGGCTAAATGGATGAGGGAGCTGTGTTTATCACCTTACTACTTTCAGGCTTTGTAACTGTTTAAACCAGTCTGTACAGCTGGTGCACTCACTCCCCCCTCCTCTTGCTCCCCCAACTCCCAGAGAGTTAGGAAGGAGAATCCAAAGAATGTAGCCCCCACGGGTTGAGATAAGGACAGTTTAATAACTAAGGTATAACACCAATTACTACTGCTGCTACTACTACAAATAATAATGATAAAGCCAATAACAAAAGAATACAACATCTCAGCAGCCACTGACCCATAACTCACCCCACCCTGCCAGACCAAGCACCGACCGATACCTCCTCCATCCCCCCCAGAGCTCCAGCCCTTCTGGGTCTTTCCCCCGGTTAGCTCCTGTATATGATGTGCTATGGTATGGAATACCTCTTTGGCTAGACTGGGGCAGGTGTTCTGTCTTTGCTTCCTCCCGGCCTCCCCTCCTCCCTGGCAGAGCATGAGCTCAGAAAAGGCCTTGGACAAAGCAAACAATTGAGCAGTAACTCAAAACATACTTGCTATCAGCAACCATTCCCAGCCTGAGAGTCAAAACACAGCACTGCACCAGCTACCAAGAAGGAGAAAAATGACTGCTACTGCTGAACCCAGGACAGTAACCCACTGTAACAAGCGTAACAATGTAAGAAACTATTTCTTTGGCTGTATAAAACTGCATTTTTGTAGCAGCTGGGTCTTTTTAACGTAAGCATTACCTTGAAAATAAAAAAAAATACAATTCTCCAGCCATATTGGGTGGTTTTCAGTGAAAATTAAGAAAAAATAAAAGCAGGAAGAGTCCATTTAGTGCAGTGACGTTGTGGCTGAGGAGTATACTGCTCATTGTGCAAAACAATGGTCACCAAGCCAGGCTACTTGAAGGCTGCAACTGAATACACTTTAAACCAAAATCAAAACCAAACAAACAGGAAACATGTTCTCATGGCCTAGGTCATTACTCCTGCCAGTTTTCCGAAAGATTCCAGTTTATGTGCAAGGAGTCCACAGACAAAGTCTCGACACAGAAAGGATGGGAGGAAAAGGAAATGCCAGTCCTCAAGGGAGCATAGCTTATATTTCCTATGGCAAGATTTAAGCAAACAATTTAAAATCACTGTGAAATTTTTTTTACGGAAATGACTAAAAATGTTGTGTGTTTTCATTGGAGAATCTGGAATCAGGCGTGATTTTTACAGTAGAAAGTACAGTTAGAGGAGCGCTAGTATTTTGCATTTCCAAGAATCTGTTGGAAAACATAATTTCAAAACTCTTTAACACAAAATGAGTCCAGAAGCACAGCTTTTTAACTGCATTATCCAAAATGTATTTTTCTTTAAACTTTTTGTGCTAATACAGTAAGTGATTTGATCCTTGCATAAATAAAATAATTCAAATATAATCCTACTCATGCTCTTAAGTGGATGTGAAAATCATTTAAATTGCAGTAAAGTGGATTCAGGTTATTAAAACTTAAGCTTAATCTTTGTATTTGTGTGTGTTGTTTTGGATTAACTAGAAATAAAGTTACTAAAGTAGACTTCAGTCCATTCTTACTTGAAGATTCTATGTTATTACTTTATTAAATGCTTTATTGCATTTTTCTCTGTTTTGTTTCCACAGGTCTGTTGTTTACCAGCAGAGTTCTAAGGAGTCTGCTACACTGCAGCCTTTCTTCACCCTGCAATTGGATATACAGTCAGACAAGATACGCACAGTTCAGGATGCATTGGAAAGTTTGGTGGCAAGAGAATCTGTCCAGGGTTACACCACAAAAACCAAGCAAGAGGTGTGTTCTGTTGACCCCTTTTCTAAAGGCTTTTAATGCAGCTCTTGCTTTACAGATAGGTAGTTGAACACTGTTATATTAACAAAAGAGGTACTGACCTCTTCAAAGTGTCCTGCAGTACTAAAACATGTTACACATGAACACATACACTGAAAGGGAGAGAACTTGACTCTTAAAACCATACATGTAAGTAGGCATTTCCTTCTGAGTTGATGTAGTAGTTGGTTGGAGATTTTACTGGAGTGTGTGTTAGCAAGATGAACTGTGGTAATAATGCATGCTATTAGAAGTTAAATACCTTAGCTGGTATTAACATACAGATTCCTAGGGATTGCCAGATGTTCTTGGTAAAGGAGCAGCTCTTCAGAGTATCGTTTGAAAGCACACTCTAGCTTTAAGAAGAAAACTCCTGTAGCAGAATGATTGCATTACTGTCTATGTGGCTTTCCTCAAGGGGTTTTGATTTACCAGTTTCACTAACAAATCAAAAATGAAAATATTCATTGGTGGTAGGCCTGGTAGAAACTCCCTAAAACTTCTCATGATCTTTCTCTCTGGATTAATAATATGAAATCCTTCAATAACCAGTAACACTTCCATTCTGTAGTGTTCTTGGCACTGTGTAGTTTACTGGTGTACTGTACACAGCCTTAAAAGGAAATAAAACGTGGAAGAAGAGAGATGGAACCAGATGTAAAACTATGTCATGGCTACTTTGAAAAGGAAAAGGATGATTTTTCTCAGTGATGCTTGGACAATAAACAGGAATAGGAGCTGGACTAGGTGTTACCTGTGGTGCTTGTAGTGTTGTCTTCACTGCTTTAAGAGAAGGTTGAAGAGACACCAGTCAGAAATTATACAGATTGTTATAATTGGTACAGAGGGGTTGGAGTGGAGATCTCCAAGCCCTGTGATTCACTGTCACTTCCAAGAACCAGGACACTTTATTCCATATTCTATGCAGCTCTGCAAACTTTTTTTGTGTTATTTTTCAAATAATACAATGCATGATAGTAATAATTGCAATAGAAAAACACTTCAAAGGAAGAAAAGCACAAAACTTTTTTCCCCATTGAGGTGCTGCTTCCTATGGTGTGCATTAGTGAATAACATCTCTGGTGTGCGTGGATTACTCAGATGGAATTTTTGAATACACTGTTCATAATGTCTCTCGGTAGGATGGAAGGAGGCATTCTGACATTAATTTCTAATGCTTCTGACGTTCATCTTCATCCTGACATTCATTTCTGTTTCTGTAAGTTTTCTAAATAATCCAGATGATAATACAGTTAGATAAAGATCATTTTCTTGGAAAAGCTGAAGATGCGTAGCTGAAATTTGTCTTCTTTGTATGCTCAGTAGGAGTGTTGGAGAACATTTATTTCTCCAGTTGTCTTCCATGTGAAAGAAACATTTGCAATCCAAGGTCATCGTGATCTACCACATAGATTTTGTTCTGCTAGTCATTTTGGGGGTTTTACTGCATATGGTTTTCTTTACTGACAACTCTATGTTCAATTATTGGGTTTGAAGAAATGTGTGTTCAGATTAGGTACTGGAGGTTTGCTCTGGCTTACATTTTAGACTCTGGATGGAAATACAAGCATTCACAGTGTCCTTTAGATTTTTTTCTAAAGAAATTCAAGTTGAAATAGCTGTTCTTGTATTAAGATTGAACTGTGCAAGCAGCATAGCGCTTTGTAGATAGTAATTTTCAGAATGTGTTTTGAAGAAGTTTCATCTCCATTTTACAGAAGGGGAGCTCAGGATGATCGATAAAGCTAAAAATTGTTGTCTTCTGGTTGTTTTAATCTGGATAGCATTTTATTTTTCCTTTTATTCAGCATTTTGTAAAAAGATATCAGCTTTTAGAAGTTAAAGTAGCTTTTCAAAACCTCTTGCATCAAGTACTTGAGATGTAGTGCAGTTGTCTTTTGTAGTTCAGAGTTCCCTGAAATCAGCAGCCTGTGTTGCAAGTTATCAACCTTCAGTTAATGTATAATAACTTCCTTAGAATTACTAGTCACTAAACCACCATGAGGAATTGTTCCTGGGGGATCTCCAGCAAGGTGTTTTGTCAATACTTCAGAACCTAAATATCTGTGGTCATTCTAGCACATTACATTCTGCAGAAAGTACTGAGTTCTTGGAGAAAGCACTTTGGTTGAAGATTCGGTGTGTTTTAGTCATAAACTGCAGTGTTTGCCATAAATTAATATTACAACAATAGTGAATCAGTGTTTTTTCTGTTAGTGTATTCAAAATTAAATACTGGTTTCTCATTTAAAGGAGTAATTTTGAGCAATTAACAAAAAATTACAGGTTTTTTTCATCTTTGTTCTGTATATCTGTTAGGTGGAAATCAGTCGAAGAGTGACACTAGAAGAACTCCCCCCTGTTCTTGTTTTACATCTCAAGCGGTTTGTGTATGAGAAGACTGGTGGATGTCAGAAGCTTATCAAGAATATTGAGTATCTTGTTGATCTGGAAATTAGTAAAGGTAAAGATACTTTAACAGAATTTTCCCCTCTTTAGGGAAAAGATGATACTGTGTTTCTTAGGGGTATGTGTGTTTCAGTTTTCTCCTTTCTTGTGCACAAGCTTTATTCTCCATTGTTGTTTGGAGACTTGATAATTTGGATAATAAACTTGTATGCTGCCTTTTCCTTTTTCCTCCCTCATAAAAAAGAATATATTTGGGATTCTGGGTCCAGTCTTGCTGAACCTGATGTTTCCTCTGTATGAGTTTGGGTGTCCATTTTGTAAAGAACAATATGGCAGAAGATTTTAATACCTTGGGCATGTCCTGAACATTGGGTTGGCCAAGTAAGAAGTCCCTGCAGATTTAAGGAAGAAGGTTATAAATTATTGGGGTCCAATATTGGAAGTGATCCTGCTGAGTGAGGGGTGTGTTCCTATACAAGGCTGTTGCCTAGTAATACTAGATATTTTATCTCAGATTTCATTCGGAGAAATGGCAAACTATATAGAGTGACTGATGAAAAGAAACTGGTGTTTTATAGAAAATTGAGCCTGAAGGTAGTTCAGAGATTAAACAGCCAAGTTCTTTCATTTAACAGTTATCTTAAGAGATACTGATTTTAAAAAGTGTAAGAGCTTGCGTGTAATCCAGTATCTGAAGCTTGCCAAATCAAATGCATTTTGCTTTGATCTGAGAAATTGATGGTTAGTTTTGATGGGGGGAGAAATTAAATGAATGGTTACTCATATCTCAAGTCAGAGTTGTACATTATCAGACAGTACCTTTTTGTTTTACTTAATATTTTATTTTAAAGATTTCCTCAAATAATATGAATTTGTTGAACTAGTTCAATTTGCCTTGACTGACAAAAATGATTGTAGTATGATTTGGAATCTGAAATTGGTTTTGTCATTGGCTGACATTAGGAATGAAAGGAAACAATAGTCTGATTTCTTTCCCCTCTCCATCCCCATCTTCTCCTCCCCAGCCCCTTCATTTTCTTTGGTGGCATTTTTAAACCTTCTGTTAATGTTAGCATTCAGTAAACCTCAGAATTCATTCCCTTGATTACCGGGTATCAGAACCATGAGCATTCTTTAGTGTCTAAAAAAGGCATTTTAGTTACATTTTCTCCTTTATGGTAGTGTTT
Source organism: Melopsittacus undulatus (assembly GCF_012275295.1). Lineage (NCBI taxonomy): Eukaryota > Metazoa > Chordata > Aves > Psittaciformes > Psittaculidae > Melopsittacus > Melopsittacus undulatus. The sequence continues at coordinate 99,381,592 of NC_047557.1, forward strand.
ATTTCCCTGAGAAATAATTGATCCGTTTGAAATTGCCTTTCTAAACTTGCTAACTATTGCCTTTTTGTCTCCTCCAGAGCTACTATCTCCTGGTGTGAAAAGTAAAATATTTAAAGGCCAAAGAACCTACAGGCTCTTTGCAGGTATTTTATCTATATACTTCTAGTCCCTGTATTGCAAATACAAATTCTGCATATAAAATTCTAGAAGCACTGGAGTTTCCTGGATTATATAAAATATTTTCTTTTAAATTACATGGAAGTTGCTTGTGGGTGGCAGAATCTTGTACTTAGTGGGGTTTCCTTGAATACCTACATATACACATACATAGTTACATGTGTATTTATATCCCGCTGATCCAGCATTGTGCAAAACCAGAGTTCTATACCCTAAAAAATATCAGCAGAAGCTGAAATACAGCTGACATGTAACTGTGCCTATAATACACTACATGTTTTCAGAATAATTTCAGATGTCCTTTGAAATGACTGTTTGAATGCTGGCTTTGCATCCTTTTGAGCCCTCAGGATGAGTGTTGCTGGCAGGGTATGAATAGTGTATTGTAGGTGGAAAAGTTTAACTTGGAGATGGTGATTTTTGCATGAGAAAACAATGTGTCTGTGATGTACCCAAAATACCTAAATTGGTATTTAATATTGAAAGCTTATATAAAAATTCAGAAACAGCATTTGAATATCAAACAAAACAGCCTCTGGGCAGTAATGAATTTCCTAAAGTTTAAAACTCTTACACAGTTTGCACCTGCTTATTTGTATTGGCTTCAGGAGAACATAATAAAGTGGAGAACCAAAGGTCATCACTTCTGCATCACCAGATCTGTGCCAGTTACTGGTGGCCTTGTGTGACTTGGTGGTTTGGATCCAGTTTTGTGACCACTGAGGTTACAGAGGGAAATAACATACCTGTGTCTGTGGAAATTCTGAAGTGTTTCTGCCAGTGTAATTTCTTTTTTTTTTTGATAGTGGTTTTTAAGGGACAAGTTTAGACAGTGCATTTAAGGTGGCTTGAAGAAAATGTGGTGCTGAAATTGTTTTCTAAGTCCTTCAATGGAAAATGATTCATTTTTGAGTCAGTAGAGGAGTTCTCATCTGCAGAAACTGAGTTTGTTAGATTAAATTACTAAAATAAGCTTTTGAAGAACTGAGTTTCAGCTGTTATCCAGGATTCACCTAATTATCTAACACTAAATTTTAGAAATCAGTAATTCAAGCTAAAGCTACTGTAAAAAATTTCTGAATTCCCTAAATATATAGGTGTAGTATGTATAGATTTAGTAGATACTGCCTTTTGCTTTGCTTAACTCTAGTTATTCTAAAATGTTTATTTTCTTAGAAGTGTGAGGAAGATCTGAGTAAGTTTGAAATTTGACTAATCTTGAAAGAGTGTAAAGAATTTGATAATTATATACTTCTGTTCTTGTCAAATAGGGCAATTCCTTCTGGTTTTATTTGTTCTTGTTAATTATAGGTCTTACATACTCCTAGATGAAGTTGCATGCAGTTTCCTTTATACATCCGTAATTATGTACTTAAAAGGTCTCTTCCCTTTGGACTACTACATAGTTTTACCCAAAGTTTTTATTTTATTTTTACAAATAGTTACAACAGCATACTGTTGTCTTCTGCAGACAGAGCCAATGTCTAGCTTAAGAGTATCTTGCCTCAGTGTGGCAATTCCTGTTGGAAGCACTGAAAGGTGTGCTGCACTGTTTCGTGAGGCACATCCTTCCCAGAAGGTACTCTAAGAAGTCATAAAAAGCAATTTGATGCTTTTGATTCTGAATTTACATAGAATCATGAGATCTGGTATGCTGGCGAAACATTACTAATATTACATAGCATCAAACATAAGCAGGAACTTGCACTAACACTTAAAAGATTTAATCATAGAATCATAGAATAGTTAGGGTTGGAAAGGACCTTAAGATCATCCAGTTCCACCCCCCCTGCCATGGGCAGGGACACCTCACACTAAACCATATCACCCAACGCTTCATCCAACCTGGCCTTGAACACTGCCAGGGATGGAGCATTCAGTACCTCCCTGATCATAAAGTACCAGGTTGGAAGGAACCTCCAGGATCATCTGGTTCAGCTTTCCTTGGCAAAGCATGACCTAGACTTGTCCCAGCATACTGTCCAGTGGTGGGGAATTCACCACTTCCCTGCGGCAATTATTCCAATGGCTGTTTGTTCTCCTTGGGAAAAATTTTCCTCTAGTGCCCAGTTGGGATCTCCTCAGGTGATCCCATTACTCCTTGTCTTTCCTACATGACGTTGTAAAAATGGAGTTTCCATCTATTTTATAGCTGCTCTTTAAATACTAGAACATGGTGATATGGTCTCCTCTGAGCCGCCTTTTCTCTAGGCTGAACAAACCTAGGTTCTTGCTTAAGCAAGATCACATCATCTGATATGATATCATCATACATCATATCATGAGTACGCTGTGAATCATGGAATAGTTAGGGTTGGAAAGGACCTTAATATCATCTAGTTCCACTCCTTCTTCATGTACTTTTCCAGTGGCTGTCTATCAATGTATAGAGTATATATGCATCATGACTTTCTCTTTGCAGTTGTCTATCATCACGGAAACAGCGCAACTGGTGGCCATTACACTACAGATGTCTTCCAAATCGGCCTGAATGGCTGGTTACGCATCGATGACCAGGCAGTCAAAGTGATCAACCAGAGCCAGGTGGTGAAGCCTTCTGCAGAACGCACAGCCTACCTCCTGTACTACCGCCGAGTTGACCTGCTGTGAAACCTTGCCCTTCTGCGCTGTGTGTGCAAGATACTTGCTTTGTAGAACGCCAACTATCACTAACTTTTTTTTCTCCTGTAAATGCTCTTTTGAGTGAATCTTATTTTTTTTTCTTTATTTTTCTTTTTCTTTATTTTTTTTTTCCTTCCCTTGCAACTGTGGGGTCAAATGACATAGGAAACTGCCATAGGTTTGTGCACAAAGTAGTTTGTGTTGACTTTTGACTTTGCAGAGTGAAGTCACTTGGTTGAAAGACTCAGTCTCATGGATCACAAAAATACAAGAAAACTCCTATTAAAAAAAGTTAATCTGTGTTAATGCTGAATCCTAAGATAATGAAAGGGGATTTGCATTTGATTTCCACATCCTAATTGCATAGTAGAAGAAAGCCCTGCACCAGCAACAGAACTTGTAGATTTCTGTGAAAATGTTTATCTTTTACTTAAGTAAAAAAAAAAATTAAAATTTAAAAAAAAAGAGATAAAACTAAAAAATACTCTGCTCCCCCAATAGATCTTAATAAGTGGTAAAATATGAGCCAATGTGTATGAGACGGAAATGGTCCTACATGCTTCAAAACATGTACGATCATATGAAATGCAGAGTTGATGGTTCCTAGTAAGAAGAAACATTTAATAATTGTGCAACGAGAAACTGCTTCAGTACACATTGCAGATCAAGTATTTGGAGTTAAGATGTTAGTCTATATAGATGGGTGATTGTAACTTTATTGCTATTAAGAAATTTCAAACCGCATTTATGCTTCTGTGTACATGAAATTAAAACAAAATGGGCAAATAATTAAGATTGATACTTCATTTAAGTCTGCTTTGTTTAATTTTGCTGTCTGCTCCCCTATAATGTTAAGTTCCTAATTGTACACAGTTTAGTGATACCTAGAAGTATAAAGTTGTCGCCCATCAATAAAAGTCACAAAGTTGGTTTAAGGTGTGTGTGTGTGTGTGGGTTTTGTTTTTCCTCAAGTGTAAATTCTACCCTTGGAAGCCTCATAGCACTCGTACAGGCTGTAGATAGCATTCCACAAATTAACATAGATTCCTTTTTCTTTTACAACTTATTGAGACTTTGGAAATGTTCCCATTTGGCATTGAGATGGAATTGAACTTCGAGAAGGAAAGGGAGAGTCAAGCAGTCAACCCACAACAGCTGCAGGTTCAAGGTGGGCCTGGACTGGGGTTGTGGTGATCCTGAGGCTGAACACCCATCAGCCAGAAAAGGAATTGAATCCCTTCTGTGTTCTCCATGAAAGCCCTGCATGGTTGTTCTTGAGGTGGTGGTTGTTCTGGTTGACATGTTTAGCCAGTTGACATTTTCATTGAAGGCTTTGGTTAAAGTATTTCCTTGACCAGTTCCTGTTGCCTTCCCTGCTGCTGAAAGTGATGATAAAAATCTATATATTGTTTAATCCTTAATTTGATGATAGGGGTGTTCTGTGCTGACTGAGGAGATGTTACAGTTGTCACTGGTGAAAACAGGGTTGATTTGAACACAGCTTGTCAGTTAAAGGTTAAGCCGCATATACTCTGATCAGTTGTGGTTCACTTTAAATGTCTGTGCAGGAGATGGATGTTGGACTTCAGTGAAAAGCAGCATTGGCTTTTTCAGAAGGAAGCAGCCCTACACATGCCTCAGGTTTTAGCATGTGCCCCTTGGTATGGGATTCGAATCCCTCTCTGGTGTTCTGTCCACATCAGACAGTACTGAAGGTTGTTCATGGCTTCTTCCTGGGGGGGAGCTGGAGATAGGTGAATGTTAAATCACAGCTGTGCTTTGCATGATGCGTGAGGCTCTTGTGAATATGCAGTTCATTCATAGAATCATAGAATAGAATCATAGAATAGTTAGGATTGGAAAGGACCTCAAGATCATCTAGTTCCAACCCCCCTGCCATGGGCAGGGACACCTCACACTAAACCATATCACCCAAGGCTTCATCCAACCTGGTCTTGAACACTGCCAGGGATGGAGCATTCACAACCTCCCTGGGCAACCCATTCCAGTACCTCACCACCCTAACAGTAAAGAATTTCTTCCTTATATCCAGTCTAAACCTCTGCTGTTTAAGTTTCAACCGATTACCCCTTGTCCTATCACTACAGTCCCTAATGAATAGTCCCTCCCCAGCATCTCTGTAGGCCCCCTTCAGATACTGGAAGGCTGCTATGAGGTCTGAATCAAAACTCCTTCCACTTATCCTGGTGCTGGGTGAGCAGTAATACCTGCTGAAGAAAGCTCTTGTTTACCCTCTGGCATTTCTACCTTCCCATGGGGTGGTGGATTACTGGGGACTTCCCTGCCTCTGAATTATCCCTAGTGATGGTGTCCCATGGTGGGGCCTGGCTGTTTGGGCTCATCCTGTGCTCTCTGCTCGAAGCTGTGTGATCTTCAGACAGAGGATCTTCTGTTTCTTGAATCCTTAGGCAGTGTTAACTTCAAATCATTACCATGGTCCTGGTGCTGAGAAGGCTGTATGGGATTTTGTCACCTTTGATACCTAAATGTATAGGTATCTTATTGTTTTCTTTATTAAACAAATTTGACTAGTATTTTCTGAAGTGAGAATTCTCACTGTGATAATTTTCATCTTTTATTGATAGCGTTGGCTGCAGTTACCACAATATTTGTGCAGTTTGGAATCCAGCTGAGAATGCTGAACTAACTTCTCAGACAATGGTTTTAGATGTTCAAATAGCTAAGGGAGGTATTCCATGGGAAGCATCAATGGCGAATAAAGGAGCTAACGAGTGCTGGGAGATTTTCAGGAGCACTACTGGAATCACAAGAGCATTTCATTCCATTTAAAGGTAAGGGAAGTACTTAATTCTTTCAGTTCTGAAAAGCGCCTATAAGAAAGATGGGGAGAGACTGTTTAGCAGGGCCTGTTGTGACAGGATGAGGGGTGATGGCTTTACACTAAAAGGGAGATTCAGGCTGGATGTGAGAAGAAATTCTTTACAGTGAGGGTGTTAAAACACTGGCACAGGTTGCCCAGAGAGGAGGCGAATGCCCCATCCCTGGAGACATTCAAGGCCAGGCTGGAGTTGGTTCTGAGCAATCTGATGCAGCTGAGGATGTTCCTGCTCATTTCAGGGAGGCTGGACTAGATGGGCTTTGAAGGTCCCTTCCTACCAAAACTGTTCTATGATTCTGTGATGTTCTTGATTTTGGTAACATTCCACCAGCTCCAAAACAATTTTCTGTCCAAAGCTTGCTTTGATTTTGGGTGGTCACAGGGGAAAACCTCAGCTCATGGCTGCTCACTGGGCACTGACATCCGAGAGGAACTGGGGGGGTTATTCCAAACAGGGAAGAAAACAGATCTTGAAGTTGTTCAGTACTGGTGGTTATTCACATCCTGTGTCTGCACCCTGCTTGAAGTAGTTTTCTGTTCTGCAGAAATCCCTCCTTCTTCCTTTGTATTTCCCCTCTCTTGCAGCTGTGTTGAGTATTGACCTGTACCTCCAGTGGACTGTGGACAGGTCCCTTCCTGTTAGTGAATGTTTATGAGAGCAGCCCAGATGAAACTGCAGGTTGATCGGTAATCAATATATTACTTGATACCAGGTCCTTACAGTTAACTTTGATTTTAACTGGGCAAGGTGGTTGGCTGGTGAGGTATGTTACTTGTGTTACTCAAATACTATGGGTTCACATTTGCTGGTGGAATGTTGGGTATTTGTAGTAGAAACAAACTGGAGCTTGTTTTCAGGTCCAATTCGGACAGATGAGGGGGTTTCTAGCAAAAGGTTTTTACTATTTACAGATGTCTGAACCAGTTGTGGATAGATTTGTAATAGAGGTATTCAAAATAAAGGTGTAATGAAATGCTTTTTATTTCAGGGATGGTTACTGCTTGCAAGTAGCCCTGCAAGGCTTTCCCAGGATGTGGGAACGTGCGGTGAAGTTCAGCTTTCTTCTGTCAAAAGTCTTGTCTTCTGGTGTCTTATGGAAAGGGAACGCTGTGTTACAAATAAAACAAGTCTTGGTTGTAGATAACACATCAGCCTCAGAAACAACAGTGTTCCACCTGGAGCAGATGCCTCTTGTGAGGAGTAGGTTTGAGTTGAGTCCAGCACAGCAGAAATGACTTTATAAGGGCAAAGTGAAGACGAGAGGGTGAAGAGTAGGATGTGAAAGAAAGAAGTGGTGTACAACTAAGGAGATTTTAGTATTGTTTAATATTGCATTTCTGCTTGGGTTTGCTTAGACTTTCTGCAGATGTGATGGATTAATATTACAGTTTTTAAACCACAGTTTAATCACCTAATACGGTATTACTTAATGTAGGCTTGGTCTGAAGAGCATCCTATCTGCTGAGGTTTATTTCTCTCAGGAGGTATTTTGGTGTTGGATGATTCTGTGTTCATTTGCAGCTATGGGAGCTCCTGCAGCTTTTCCAATGTCCAATGTGCATAATCCCCTGCAGTAAGAATAGAACATGAATGTGTATCATCACTTGGTTCAGGTATGCAACAGAGACCTTTCCTCCTCCTAGAAGACCTGTGTAGACCTCTTGTAAAGTTGTCAGGACTGGGGAAGGCAAGACAGGAGCTTCTGCTGCAAAGATGCAATTCACCCTGGGCCTGTCTATTCACTTTTGCATTTTGTTTCACAGGAACAGGTTACAAGTGTTATTAATTACTCTAAAGAAATGACAATGAGTAATTGCTGGTTTAAAAAGCAAGTGTTGAAATCTCTCCCTGAGTATGAGATGGAAGTTCAGATGGTATTAATTTATCGATTTCTCACTAAGGATATTACAAATGCACTTGTTGCTAAAATCTGTCTTCTGCAGTGTATTGCTCACAGGAAAATAAAGTGTATGTGGCAAGAGGGTGATGTGGACACATAACCACAATTTTTATTTTCTATATTAGACTCCTCCCCTTGTTACAAAACGAGGTTTTTGCAGCTTTTGGTTATTTGCTTTGTATGGAAGTGATTATGTAAAACAAAAAACCCAACACCCAAGACAATCCCCCTCCACTGCACCATGAATATGGTGATTTCTCACTTATGCTTGAACCAGCTTTGAAGAAATGGCTCTTAAAAAACACACATTAAGATCTAAAGTCTTCAAAATTAGAAACCTGGGCCATGCCAGGCCAAAAGGCTGGTAGAAAGCTCTTGTGCCATAAGCCAGAACTACATGGGGAATGGTTTGATGGGATGGGGAGAAAGGCTATAAAAGCACGAGGTATTTGGGGGCGAAGGGCTGTTGAGTGTTTCTTAATGAAGAGATTGTTCTGTTTTCCACAATTTTCCCCCAGGATGATGTCGTGCGATGGGCCTGGATGCACCACAGCAGAGGGCAGTGGTGGCATTCCCGAGTGTTGTGGTGTTCCAGCTCTCAAGCTGCTCCCAGAATTGCTGCCTGGGTTCTGGGGGACCTACTTGCATGCCAGCAAGGGGTTTGTCTTCATAAAAGTACCCTAAATCTCTCTGGGTTTGAACAGGAATGAAGAGAGCACCTTTGACATGTAGGGTGTTCTCCAGATGTTGGGGATTCACACAGATGTAGGTTTATTCTGGGCTATTTCTAATGGCCCAAAGGATTTTGGAAAGAATTTGTATTGGCAGATAATGAGAAGTGATGTCTGTGGAGCTTGTGATTGCAATTCACCTTCCCTGGTTTTGGGATGAAATCCTTGAAGATGAGTGTTTGGGGTTAATATTTCTGAACTGTTTCAGTCTGCAGATACGGACCAGTTATTTTGATTATTAAAAGCTCATTGTTTTGACATGGGTTTTTGCAGATACAATCGGGAACCGTGGTGAGCTGCAGTAACAAGGTGAGGTGAATTTTTAGTTCATGTTTCACTTGTACTTGGTGCGGTCAGTGGTTCCCCCCCAAATTGTCTAAAATTCCTGCTGATTTTATTCCTATTTTGTTGTTTTACCTTCATCTTTACACTGAGGAAACAGCACAGGCTTTGGGAAGTTTTGTGGGGAGTTATTCTTGCATTTCAGCAGCGGGCTAAATGTTTGGGGAGATGCTGTTTATGATGAGGAGGACAAAATGGTGCAGATGAACCCTGGGTGGTTACAGTTCAGGCTGCCCCAGAACAGGAGAGCAGTGAGAAAGAGTAAATAGGGGTTCATTGTGCCAAGCATTAGTTGTGTCTGGGAGTCTATCTATAAATGTCTGCCTTTCACTCCAGTGATTCAGGATCCCCAGATTGTCAATTCATCTGCTGGAGCAGCCTCTGGATAATGCCAAGGCATACAATCAAGAGGCTGGGGCATCCTCACCTTGTGTATGGATGCAAGGAGCCATCTGGAGCAGGAATCAGAACCAGATACAACAGGAGTTACCACTATGGCTTTGAGCCTCTCGCCCTGCTCTTTGCTCTGTCCCTGCCCAAGTTTGGTGCCGTTATTACTGAGCCACTATTTGAATAGGAAATAAAGGGGAATTTAGTTGAAGTTGAAAATCAAGACGTGCTGTCTGCATGTTCAATTAGGAGGGCATAGCAAAATCTGTGTTCCTTCCTATTCATTGGCTATTACATTAAAAGCCTTCTCTCCTAATATATACTTATATATGCAGCCTGCTTTATGTGGCTTTTACCACATATGAAATGGAGACGTTATAATCAGGGCGGTAATAGCGCTGAATGATTAAAAGTAACTTCTGATTGTTTTGGCTTTGGTCAAATGTATGACATAAAACTGCTGACTCGAGACAAAATGAGGCGGATAAAACGTCTCCTTCCAGGCTGTGCTCATCCCCAAGTACAACCATGTATGCCTTGTACAGTGAAACCATAGTCGTGTATATTAAAAGAGTAGATTAAAGTCACATCTCTGTGAAGCAGCAGGGTCAATGGAGAAGTCAGCCCAAACCATCCTACAGGGATTCATTTCCCATAGGAACGGTTGTGGAGATTACAACATACTGAGTTTTTCTGAGGTCTGGAAATCATTTACATGTTGGTATGTGAGATTTAAAATGAGTTAAATCCAGCATTCTGGTAATTGGGGTGAATGGCACCTTCTGAGAGCTGTGAGTCAGGGCTGTGGAGCTGCATGGTTTTGGGCATGATGGTTCACCACTTCTGCACTCGTTATTCAGGGAAGTTAGGAAACTGGAAGCTGTTTGTATCATCTTTCAGCTGATGATATAAGCTGCCTGCAGATAGAGCAAACTCATTGACCCAGAGAGAATCAGAGGAGCAAGGAAATAAAAGAAGGATGCAGTGATTTTAAGGTGAAGCAGTGCAGAACCTCCCGTCAACCAGTTCTGTGTAGTCTTTGGATTGCTGGTATCAGTGGCAGCATCTGAGCCTTTTTGGGAACAAGTTGCACTGCATCGCTTTTAGTGAAATGGAAGTGCCAGGTCCCAGTGATGGACCATACGTTGTTGGTTGACATACACAGTATGTCACACACACAAAGTTCCTATATGTGGGGAAAAGCATACAGAGAGGGTGTAGCGACTGTTACCAGGCTGTAGGACTGGTGCTTACCGGTGAGGACTGGCTTCCCATGGCTCAGCTACAACTCAGGTTAGAAGATACACCCTAAGCGCTGAGGGTCTGCTGTTTAGGGCCACAGAATGATTTGGGTTGGAAGGGACCTTAAAGCTCATCCAGTTCCAACCCTTCCACTGGAGCAGCTTGCTCCAAGTCCCTGTGTCCAACCTGGCCTTGAACACTGCCAGGGATGGGGCAGCCACAGCTTCTCTGGGCACCCTGTGCCAGCGCCTCAGCACCCTCACAGGGAGGAGCTTGTGCCTAAGAGCTCAGCTCAGTCTTCCCTCGGGCAGGTTCAAGCCATTCCCCTTGTCCTGTCCCTACAGGCCCTTGTCCCAAGCCCCTCTCCAGGTTTCCTGCAGCCCCTTTAGGTTTTGACTCCAGAAGTTGCTTCCAGAAGACCTCGGGAGGACGGTGCAAGAGATTAAATCAGCAGTTATGTCTCAGAGCCTACTTCAGAGGGGTTATTTTCTTTGCTCAGAGAAGCTGCTCTCTGCTGCCAATATTTGCTGCTTTGCTCACGCGCTTCTGAACAAATGTGATAAATGTCATTCTGCTTTTTGAGCACTGCTGTGTTTAAACAAGCCTCTCAGCAGCAGAACATCTCATAAACTCCCTTCTTGTACATAGTAAATAAGTGGTTGGGGTTTTGCTCAAAGGAATAAATATTGGCTCTTTGGAAGAATGGAGGGAATTTTCTACCCTGGAGAACTTTGGAGACAGGACTAGAGAGTGGATTTGGACATACCATAGCTGCTTTGTTTGGATATACCAAATCCAGGAGGTGAGGGCTCCTCTGCCTCTGTGCTGGGCTGTTGCAGGGGGAGATGTGGCCATGGGGACCCCAATGGACCCAGGTAGAGGGGTGATGCTTGGACCTGCTCACTCCAGACACTCGGCACCACAGCATCCTGCTGCAGGCTACTGCAGCAGAGGTGCTGTGATGTGCTCATGTTGTTACTCATGACGATGGTTTAATTTTTTCTGGTTTCTACTTAAAAAAAAAACAACAAAAACAAACGAAAAACACGGGAAAAAAAAGGAACTTTCAGCTTGTCTTTTGCTCAATCATTTCCTTTTACAGTGAGTAAAACTGTGTTTCAACAGTGAACACAGAGATGGAGATTGATGCGAAAGTTGGGGCTTTGTGAGCATCAGGAGGTGAGCCTTGCCCAGATGTGCCACTGTTATTTCCCTATTCCCTGTATCTCCTGCAGCAGGACTGAACCACAGGTGTGTGCAGGGAATGCCAGCACCAGGACAGCTTTGGGAATAAGCTGCAGAGGGTGATAAATATCCTGATTCCCAGCAAGTGCCAGCTCTGGGGAGAAAGGTGATGCCCTGCAGTGTACCCAAGGGCTGGATCCCAGCTCAGCCCTGCTGCCAGAGCCAGGATCCTGCTTTGCCCTGGGGTCCAATGGAGCTGTGTCAGCCCTGGAGCAGCGGGACTGCTATGGGATTTCCCTGTGGGGAGCAGGAAACGGCTGACCTGGCAGCCAAGATTGATTTAATCCCTCACAGGAAAACCCCTTTATTGAGTTCCCCTTTCCTCACCACCGGAGCCCCTCACCGAGGCATTAGGTCTGTCTCAGTGACAGAGAAGATGCCCGTGGGGCTGCGAGTTCTGCCCGAGAGCTGACTGCAGGGGAAAGCAAAGCAAACCCTTTTATATGATCATCTGGCTGCACTCCTCCTCCTCTCCCCCTCCCCGCATGTGGTGTTACAGCATTTGGAAGGATGGTCCTAATTTGCTGAGCCCCAATGACTGTCTCCTTACTGCTGAGATCCCAAGCAACACCCCTCTGCTCCTTGCTCCTGCCTCCTTTTGGTTCCCCCCCTTTCTCCTTTTTCCCTTCTTTCCTTATTACTACAGGCCCGTTGCCAAACAGGATGATCCAGGGTTGTCCTCTTTGCCTGGAGAGCATAAATACCACTGGGGAGCTCTGTGAGACTGCAGTTGGTACGAGCTGCTGAGCTGAGACCTTGTACATCTCGCGCCTCCTGAGGCTGACTTCATCCTTTTCCTCCTAGCTTAAATACTTCAGATAGAGAATTGATTTTCCAGGCTTGGAGGAGCTACAATTTCCTTGGGACTTGGAAGTACTCAGCAAGGTAAGTGTAAGCTTTGGTCTTTGCTTCTGAGATGTGATCTGGGGGGTTCAGAAGAGGTTTGTGCAAGAAATGTCTCTATGCAGAAAGCAGTTTTAGTAACTTCTCCACAAAGTTGCCTGCATGGTCTTCAATAGCACAGCACTGTATGAGCTCCCCTTATGTGTGCTTTGCAGAGGTTACTGCAAGATTAATCTTGAATGAATGGGAGGAGTTTGCAAGTACAGGAGTGGGTTTCTACACAAACAGAAACAGTCTAAGGGATGCTGCAGCAGCCTCTAATAGCTGGCTGCCCATGGGCACACCTACCCTGCTCCAGGAAGCCTGTGTTTGTTCAGCTCTGCTCTTAAGCCCTGTCCAAAAGGAATTTCACAGTGTCGCCACATGATGTGTCTGTTACCAGTGGGTTTTCCATGTGGTTTTGCGTAGAAACTCACTCACTCCAGTTCTGTGGGAGCGGATTGTGATGGAAGATCCAGATGTTTTGGCCCGTGGCCTCGAAGATGCTGAATCTGTAGTGTGTTCTGTGCAGTGCTATGTCCTACGTCAAGGGACTTGTCATTCTGCTTTTCTTTTGAAGCCAGTGCAGCTCTTCAAAGCTCGAGGTGTGTGCTTCTCAGTTAAACAGATGACCTATGGTTTAATGCTTTAAGTATGTTGTGGTTTTATTGCCGGCTTTCTTTGCACAGGGTAGAAGCTGATCCCAAGTAAACTCAGTCTAAAAGCTGCTTCCAGGCTGACTCCCCTCTGCTTTGCTGGTTTAGATGCTTTGCTGGTAATCCTGAGCTAACTTTTGCCTTTTCCTGCCTTGTCAGCTTGTTCCATGTATAACTCCTCAGATCCCGGGAGGCTTTAACTGCAAATGTCATCCGTAACCAAGGAGTAGACATCCACTCGTATACTTTACGAGGGAAGGCAGTTAAAGATCAATAGCCGTGAGGAATAAGGTGAAGTGGGGACATAATGAAGTGCAGAAGTCAGCCTGCATGTGGCTTTTTAGCAGGCAGAGCTGCATGCCAGGCTTCAGGCGCTACCAACTCTTCTGTGCAGTGCAGACACTATCCGTTAGCTGGGGAAATAGCTTTCTAAATATAGTGTTTTCCAAAGTCTATTTAACTGTTTAACTTGCTCAGACCCAAAAAGAAGCCTCCCTTTTGTCCTCAGGTTTGGACAGGCTTTACAGCACATCAAGGAGCCGGTTTCTGCTGACTCACTCATTTCTGATCACTCCCAGATGTTTACCTGGCACCAGTATCAAGGGCCTGATGTGTTTAAAGGGATGTGCTAATGCTCCTCCTGCACCCTTGAAAACAACAGCAGAGACTCCCTCAGCTGACTGTCAGCTGATAATTCTCTCTGAATAATGTCAAATCCCAACATAATTTCCACCTTCCCCAATGAATTTCCCATCTTCCTGATATACCCCAGAGGCATGGCCCCAGCTCAGCAGGGCACTTGTCCCACTTTAACACCCATCCAAGTGTTGTGTTGCACCAGGGCATGAGATTATTGTGAGTGGCAAATGGATGGACGTTGAAATCTATGATATTCATGGATGTCAATCGATGAGAGCTTTCTGAAAGTTCAGCATCTTTCTGCTGCTTCCAGTTTATCCAGCTCTTTGATCCCCAGCCCTCTCTGATCATCCTTCCTTTGGATGCTCAGCACTCCCCACTTCGAGCCAAAGCAGAAGGGACCTGCACTCCTTAAGTGAAAACAAGGTAGTGCCAAAGTGACCTAATTTTAGGGGGCTGCTAATATCACAAACGGGATACAGGGAAGAAAATTCCAAGGAATAATGCACCATCTGTTGCAAGGGTTTGGCTTGCTCACGGAACCAGACGCGTTGGCTTCATTGCGAAGCCGTGAGCGGGGCAGCTCCTCTGGGCTTTCAGATGTTACAGCTGACTTTTCTTCAAGCTGCCCTTTCTGTAAGTTCAGTGTTTGCCTTAAATGGGTGGTGGATTACGGGCTCCTGTTTAGCAAAGGGCACCCAGCCAAATGAAGGGGTACAACTGCAGCATGTATTAGCTGTCTGTTCCTGCCTGCTCTACCTACAGGGCAGGCTGCAGTTCAAACTGCTTGCGCTAAATGGACGCATTGTGAACGGCTGTGGCAGAGCGTCTATTTTTAAACGCTTAGGGAAGTGCCTCAAAGTAGGAATTGTTCCCTGAATTTGGGTCAGACGGTCTACAAAAGCAACTGCTCGTGTTGCCTCCCCTTATCCCTCTGTAGCTGGGTTAGAAAGCTGCTTGTTGGGGGGGAAGCGAGTGCCAATAAGCAGGGCTGAGAAGAGGATGAGGTTAAAGCAATGTTTGTCCCGATGCCGCCGAATGTCCCGTCTTTCAGGTGTGCCTGGAGCTGGGGACAAGGCGTGTGTGTGTGTGTGTTCGACTTGCTCTGCAGAGCAGCAGATAATGAGAAGCCGGTGCCTAAACTAAATGAGCAAATTGCATTCCTGCGTTGTTCTACCCAGGCAGAGGCTTTAATGCTCCTCCTGGAGAGAGACTGAGGGCAGCTGGTTTTCATCTGCCTTAATACAGTACAAGAAGGCTCAAATGGGGACTTTATCTCCTTGATGTTGACAGCCAACAGGTTTTCAGGAGTTCTTACTGTTCTCAGTGTCTTTTTTAATGCAAAGCACCTTGTGTTTCCTACCATCGTCCTGGGTCTGGGGAACAGGGGTTTGGGACTTCATGCTTGAGTGCAGCTTTTGAGCTGGGAGCCGGAAGGCTGTTCCCTGCCTTGGATGGTTTCCAGTTCATCTATTCTCCATGTGTCTAAATCCTGTGTCACTGGGCTGAAACTCCTGGAATAATGCCTGTTGGTCTGGGGTGTGATCCTATGTAGGAATGCTTTTTGTGTGTCTTGTAACAGTGGTGTCAAAAACACATCCTTACCAGTGCTGAGGACAGGGATGGGGAAGCTAAGAAGAGAGACGATGTGCTTGCACCTTCTGTATGAATGCTTATTGTCCAGACAGACTGGTTCTCCTTTAGTGGCTCTTAGATTCTGCCTAAGGAGCATTTGGTGCTGCAGAGCAATACAGCAGCACATTTTCCTTCCCTGAATAGATCATGATCTAAATAAAACCAGCCAAGACACACAGGGCTCATTAGATGAAGGAGTCAGGGTGGGGAGAGAAGAAGGGAGGAAGATTTTGGAAGTGGCACGTGGAGCTGGGAGCACCACGGAACAAGGGAAAGGGATTAAATGAACCCGTCCAAACCTGGCAATGACCAAATCGGGACCATCTCTCCAAGCTCTCAGTGCTGACAGCTACAGAGCATGCATGGGATCTCCTGGCTTCTCTCCTAACCTGCCATAATTCATATTGCTGGCCATGCTCCCATCCGCTGTGAAGCGATGCGTCAGCGAGAACACCCCAGTGCGTCAGTGGCCAGCAGGGATTTCGGTGCTCGATGTTACGGTGACATTTCACATAAACAGCCGCTTTCACAGGGTCTGGCAGCTGCTCTGCTGGAGTCTATTGGCAGAAATAGCTCTTGCTGATGTCTGACCCCTGTCATCCGGCCTGCAGGGAAGTTTGGTTTCCCTTTGATTCATGTTCATTCTCCACTCTAACAGCTATTTGGGCAAATAGGCTTAAATACTTCCCACCTGAAGGAGGTGGGATTGTGCAGAGCTGCTGGTGCTGCTGGCTGACACCCACACTCCTGGTGTCTATGGTGGAGAAGGCATCCGCTGCAGTGCCTGGGTGATGCTTGCTCCCAGTGCAACATCAGTGGATTGCCTGGTG
The DNA here is from genome assembly GCF_012275295.1 of Melopsittacus undulatus. Lineage (NCBI taxonomy): Eukaryota > Metazoa > Chordata > Aves > Psittaciformes > Psittaculidae > Melopsittacus > Melopsittacus undulatus. The sequence continues at coordinate 99,397,744 of NC_047557.1, forward strand.
TAATAAACTGAGTTCCCATCACTTACAGTGTTGTTCAGGTCTTCCTGTCACTGAGGTGAACAGTAATTGCTTACACTGTAAGCACTACTCTTTTCCAAGCAAAAATACAGGTTGTGTGGCTTCATCGCTGGGGGTCATACACACCAAGAGTTTCTCTGGCATAAATCTGCCTCTTTCTCCCCAAACTCCAGATCTGTGCTGAACTGCAGGAGTCCCTGCAAGAAAACCTACCACCATCTTCATAGAGGAGGAGACATGAATCCTGCCCTGCATTGGATCCTTCATCTGGGATGCGTGCTGCTCTTGGCAAAGGCAGCTGAATGCTTTATCCTGCCAAACTCAAGTCACCTGGAGAGCATTCTGAGCAAATACCATGATGGGGAAATTAACTCGAGATCCAAGAGAGCCATTTTGTTCTCTGACAGACAGGAGATACTGATGCTCCACAATAAGCTGAGAGGTCAGGTGTACCCAGTGGCCTCTAATATGGAATACATGGTGAGTCCAACTCCTGATACCTAACTTTATTATAACACCTTTTTAAGCTTTATTCTAATTTTCTTTGCACAAAAATTGGAAGCAAATTTCCTCTAAAATGTAGATTTTTTTTTTAGTAGCAAATTTCCCCTCGAGTAAGTTTTTCTCAAGAGGTTTCCTAAAACAGTTTCATTCCAGAGTGAGCTATGCTTTAGATCATTGGACTGTTTTGGTTGGAAAAGACCACTAATGGGTCACCAAGTCCATCCGCTGCATAGTTTCAGGACTGGTTCCATTATTCATAAACTAGCGTCTGGCCCAACCCTGGATGCATCTCCAGTGATGGCAATTCCACAGCCTGCCTCAGCAGGTTCTTCCATTACCTTAATGTCATAAAAGCATCAAATTTTCCCTAGTGTTTAACCCACGTTCTCCCTGTGAAAGCTTTCAGACTGTTGTGACTGCTGTTTCAGGACACCACAATCTGCTCAGAGAACCTTCTGATGGTCTTTGGGTTGCCATCAGCTGCCACCCAATGCTGGAGGCAGCATCTTCCTTTTTCATACACTGATCAAGAGGTTATCACTGTGGTCCCAGCATCCATGATGTTGCTGGGAACCTGCTCAGGACCTTAGAGAAGCAGGGCTTGAGGAATGTGGTTCCATCTGTAGTGAGTGTGAAGTACTGGAAATAGCTGGAAAGACTTTGGGTGTTCATGGGTGGATGGGTCAGTGCTATTGGCTTTTTGTAGTTCAGGAAACCGAAATAAAAGTTTGCTCAGTGTATTCTCCCACTTCAGAGGGGGAACTTAAAAGTGTGAGTATGAAATATGTCTTTACCATCAATAATCCAGATGAATAGGTTTTTTTCACCTGATGCCAGGGACCCTATTTTGAGCTATTTTTGACACGCCATCAAAATATTGCGGGGCCAGAAAATGATGTAGGCAAATAAAATCATTTTGTGTGCCTTTTCCCAATGTGCAAATATAGTTATGACCAAAACTGGTCTGACTTCAACTGTGTTCTCCTGCTGACAGATTAAATGATTAATGATTTGTTAAGACCATGTTTAAAAGGGTAAAAGTAAAGTACACTAAATGTGATATAAAATCGTTTGCCAGCTGTGCTGGAATGACTGCTGCAAATGGAAAATCCTGCCTTTTGTGACTGTAGGGAAAAAGGAGAAGAAGGGAGGGCAGTGGATGGTAAGGAAGGACATCCGTCCATCAGTTGGTCCCCAGGAGTGTTCAAACCATTGGTCTTCCATCCCACTGTTGTCAGAAATCAAATGCCTTTCGAAGAACCAGCGCTTTGTTTCTCTCTTTCCCAGCTCTCACATTAACCTGCAGGCAAGGTACTGCCAGAGAGGAGGTGACTGGATTAACTTCCAGAGAGTAAACACAAAGCATGAGAAAGCCAAATGTGTTTGGGTTGGCTTTGAGGATCGGAGAGGGCTGCCATTGCGGACTGTCCAACCGCTGTTTACACTTGCAGCGTGGTTGCACTTTCATATTTGCCTTTGCTCAGTGTGCTTTTCTAGTGGTTTTTATGGGCGATTGAGGGTAAATGAAAGGGCCTTATATGCTGTGAAGAAAGAAGCTGAGTATGAGATCGTGCTACTTGGAAAGGCTATAATCGGCCTTTCATGTATTCGTGTTTACCCAATATTACTTGAAAATGCTGTGTGTATTCTGAATGTGAATTTCACTTTAATCCTTTGTTCTGCATAGGACATTTCTCATTTGGACTCATTTAAGAGGCTGGTTTGTCTTTAGTGCCACAGATATACTTTTCTCTTTGCCTTTGGTGCCTGTGAGGAACGACGTGCAGTGCTAATTTGTGGATAAGTGGGTAGAACTTGTTTTTCTCATCAAACACTTCCAAACACTGCCTTGTGAAAGTCCTTTCACCCAGCTCTGTATCTGACATATTTAAGTGATCTGAAGTGACAAGGGCAGCTAATGTATCCCATGAAAGAGATGTATTGGTCTATAGCAGTGAACTTTAGTTGGTGGAGACTTAATAAGAAAGCAATAACAGTGATTTCCATGACTTATCTGGAGGTGAAAAGAACTATAAACACATGGGATAAAGGTAAAGCAGACTAAAGAAATGAAGGAAGAAAGTTTTGCGGCTGAGTTTGTATAATTAATTAAAAGCTACCACAGGTATTCAGGTTAATGGAAAATGATTGAGCAGTGTAGATCTTGCTGATGAAATTGATCAAATACAGAATTACCTTAACCCCTCTAACAGTTTTCTGATCGACATTTCTGCTGTGTACTGGACTTTATAACTGCAGTCCCAGCAGTGGATCGGTGCCAGGACCAAAACAAACTCCTTGTTAATGAGCATGGAGTAAAAAGAACATAATAGTTCCTAAGACATCTTGACCTTTTAAGATGGCTTAGCCAGATGGCTTTCAGCAGTGATGAAAGGCAGAAGTCTTGCAGAGGCCCCAAAGACATCTGGATAAAACAAAATTGTTCTCATTACAGATTGCTGGAAGGAAAATAGTTTGTTTTCATGTATAAGGTATGCATCCTTCCTCTAAAGTGTAGGGTGGTGACTTTCCTTGTCAGGATGGGATAGTATTTCTGTGTGGGTTAGCAAAGCACATCTAAGCTTCTGCCAGTACATGTCAGGCCTGGACTCTCATGCCACTTTTAAAAGTCAATTGCCAGTACTGCAAAATGTCTAAGGTGAGGAGAAAAATAAGTAACCTGATCACTGCAAATCACGTATCTCAAGCTGGATTTACGAACTGGTTAGGCTGAGTAAGTAGACTCCTTGTGGGATATACTCTTATTAAATCTGAACCTACAAATTGTACTACAGTGTGTGTATGCCACATGTGTATTTTACATGTACAGTGTATGCTGTGCTTCAAAAAGCCATTACAAATTTGCAGGAGTAAAAAAAGAGTCAGTGTGCTAAATCACTTGGAATCATACATACACAAAGGCTTCTCAATCTCTGCTTGAGAAGGAAACTGAGCATAAGTGTACACTGCCCCATGGCTTCACTAGTCTTCCTAGACACTACTTTGAATATTGGCATAAAGTGTTCTTGAAAGCATAGCTGGGAAAGTCTGAAATCTCTTTTTTGTTGTTTCATATGTTTATTGCTCTGAAATAATTCCAGCCTCCTGACCGCATTCACCTCTGAGAACCAAGAGGCAAATAACTGTTCTGATTTAAATGGGATGTCTTTGTAATCTGATGCCTGCAGAAATGAGCTTCTGTAGGCATCAAGCACAAAGCTATTCAAAGATGTAGCTCATTTCCAATTACCTGTTGAGTATCTTTTGTCCGAGTTAATTTATTTTACCCATAGGCATCAAAGGAAGATATAGCGCATATGTTTGCATCAATTTCCATTTAATCACCTATTATTAATAATGTCTCTGCATTAAATTAGGAGATTTGGACCACCTCTGCTTTTGAGGCTTCAGGGAATAACGCTCTGCTAGGAAGTCTCGAGTACTAGCAGCACATAACATCTTGGGAGAGTTTCTGTGGCTTATGTGTTGGATGGTCATTGCCTAGTGCAGAAAGTGGGAGACCGCAAAAAGCAGTGTGTCTAGGCACAATTGCAACAGTCTGCTTGAAGAGAGGTTTGGAAACGTGTACGTGGTGGGTCAGATCCCAGGCACCTTCAAGGAGCAGGAGGGCTGAGACGGAAAATGGTTTTATTCCCTCTGTCAGAGGTGTGTGTGCATGGGATTTTTCGGACTGACATGGATTTGCTTGGTCACTGGTCAGCACAAAGCCAAGATGATGAGCTCAGAGAAGCCCTGGGATGTTGTTAGAATCTGGGTTTCCGAGCATGCTTAATGATAAGCTGTTCTCAGAGGTCTGGGCTGTTAGCTCAGTTAGATGAGCTCATGTTTGACTTACAAAGATAGTGTAGACACACCAAGGTCCAGGAGACACTGCATTTTCCTGTCAACTTAGCCAGAGACGTGTGGTCCGTCCCCATCCCAGTTATAACTGCCTGAGACTGTGTTCAGATGCTTACTCAGAATAAGCTCTTAATGTTCTTTTAATTTGTTTGAGAGCCTAAATGTCCTCCAGTCCTCCAAATGAGCTCTGACAGGTCCTTTGATATGTTTGAGATTGGAAGTTGCTTTTCTTCTGGAGAAGATGAGACTTGGAAAGACCAGCTGGTTGTGATGGTAAAAGTCCAACAAGTACATAATCTTGTGCTGGCACATGAGTGGGCTGGAGGCATGTTACGAGACCTCGCTTCTTTTTGGTTGTATTTGTAGGAATGTGGAGTAATATTTTAATCCCGACAAATAGTCCTCTAAGGATTGTTCTGAATAGACCAGCTGTCAGTAATTACACAATGAATCTAGGGCACTGTCTACTGGATCCAACAAGTCTGGCCTTTAAAACAAATACACTCCTGGGCAGCAGAACCAGTGAAGCCTGCTTTCCTGTTTGCCTTTGTATCATGTTTGAGCTCTTACTTGACTTACAGCTAGGTGATACTCAGGGAGGACTGTCCTAATACCAGTGTCCTTCCCTCATTGGGAACATAAACAGGATCCATCACTGCTGATCTGATGCCTGTGTTAGTGAGGGTGATGTTAACAGCCCTGGGACTTTGCCACCTCTGTTAGAATTGACTTGATCCATTGGTGGACTCAGTAATTATATTGGAAGGAGAGGTTGGGTGGGACAACTCTTGATTAAGAAGTTGCGTCAAAAATCTCCAGCTGTGTTGGTAGAGGAGGGCAGGAGCACATCCACTGTTGGAGTTCTCCTTGATGACAAAGCCTGGAAATGTTCTAATAGTAAGGACAATGGATGGAAAATGGCACAAAACTTCATCATAGCACTGACTGCATGTTAGAATTCTTGCAGATCTCAGAAATAGGTGTCATGAGGAAGTCCTGGGCTTTCCAGCCTTGATGGTGTGTTTTGGGATTTTTTAAAGCAGATTAGAGAAACACCTGTCAATAATATCTTGTGTTTCAGGATGGATAGTCTAGATGGGTTCTTCCAGGCCTGTTATCTGCTGATCAATGCAAAGCAACTACTAAGAAGCACAGCAACAAGCAGGAAAAATAATAGACCTTTTAGTGCCCTGCATTTCCATGGCATCTTGAGAAACTTGCTTTTAGGTTAGGGCACATCACTGAAATGTGCCAGCCTCACAAGGACAGGCCAGACACCAGGGGTGATCTGTAATCTAATCTTTCTCCACTAACTGCTGTTGGTTGAGTCTCTTGAGCTAATAAACTTGAGATGATGAATTGATCTGTTTTCTCTCTCTCCTCTCACCCTGAAGACTTGGGATGATGAACTGGAAAGATCAGCCCAAGCTTGGGCTCAGCAGTGCATCTGGGATCATGGGCCCAGTGCCCTCATCAGATCAATTGGACAGAACTTGGCAGTTCATTGGGGCAGGTAAGAGTTGGGATGCTACAAGCTAATTGCAAAGAGCAATTTATGGATCCTCCTTTAACTAAGTTGGGAAACTTTTGCCTTGTTGATGCTTATTAGAGCACCAGGGAGATGGAAGAAAAGCTGGGATCACTAATTGCTATTGCTTTGGAAAAATGGTTATAGTGATAACATCTGCAGCCAGCATCAGTAAAACAACATTGATGTGGGTTCCCATTTATCTCTGGGAACACAGCTGTAATGTGCTTAAAGTGACTCTTACTCCTCAAGAGCAGCTACATAAGTCATAACACTTGATCCTATACCTACTGTTTCAGCACGCAGGGTGGAGGGGATTCTTGGCACCATGCTGAGAACCTGCTCAAAGCTGAAGCTTCTTAGGAATGACGTCTGGACTCAGCTGCTAGTACAGAACTTAATAATTTCTTGTTTTATTTCCCACATTTATCCAGCTCCTGATTTCTCTTTCCTGAAAACACTTTGCAGGTTTTTCTTTTATTTTTTTTTTTTTTAAATCCCAGGGGAAGGTTTTTAACCTGGAGTTATTAACCTTGCTAGGAAAGCTGATGTTATGGCTTCCAAATGGATTTGGCTCTCCAACTCATGGTGAAATTTGCTTATTGTGAAGCCCCTATAGTTAAGCCTGCTATAGGTTAATCCTGCTTTGTACAGCAAGTATTTTTGTACGTGCTCAGCAGCCCTGATGGGTGGAAATGCAGTTATGTTTGTTGTAAATCAGCTAGAACTTGGTTGAAAGCAATGGAAATTTGCTGGTGTGAAATTAGCCTGATACAAAAATCGAGCCTGTTTTTGTTGGCTGAATTAAGTAATGATTGGAAAGTAGAGTGGTTAATCCATTGAAACAGAGTCAAAGATCGTGCTGTCCTTGGCTCTCCTACAAGTGTTCAAGATGGCCATGGGTTACTGATGGAGGTAGATCCAATCTTGCTCCCTTTGCAGTCAACTGAGAGGAAAAAGAAATCAGATTGAACTCAGTTTTTTCAGGAACGGGCCATAACTTGATTGCCTCAATTTCCTCTCCTGTAAAATAGGATTCGGAAAGTATTCACTTAATGACATCATGAGATGAATGTTTTTAAAATACTTCTAATGAATGATTTTTAATGAAGAGCTGGCTGAAAGAGCAAGCTCCAGTTGGTAATGATATCATTTGTATTTCTGGCTGCTTGCTCCATGTGAGCTGTTGAAAGCAAGAAGCCGTGGGTTTGAAGCGCTGCTCTGCTTTGATACAGACTCTGCAGATCACTCTGCTCATTGTGTACACAAAACGCATATGAGTTTCTATAGGTAGTTTTAACACCCTTTGTGTTACACCAAACAGCACAAGTAGCATCAGTGCTGCTGGAGGCTGTAATGTCTAGTGTGTAGTTTGCACAAAGCACATGCAGTGTGTGCTGGGGTTTAGAGGGAAATTGCTGCAGTAAAAGGTGGGATATTTGTATAGCGCACCAATGCTCAGAGTGATGCGAGTGTGAAAAAGCCCACTCTCTTTCAGAGGTCTTTCAATATGAACTGCCAGCCTACTTCCAGATTTAGCAAATTGCCCAGTGGTAAAATATGTACACGCTGGCTTTTGGTTTAAGATGTTTGGCAAACCTTTACTTGTGTTTACTCTCAAAATACAACTTTCCGCCAAACTAGAAGTTTTTTGTAGTTGTGTGGAAGAGTGAGGAGGACATTTCAGGTCACTTGAAGAGCATGTCAAACCTATAAATAATACAGAAAGGCAGGCCAGGCTGTGAATCTGAGGGGAAAAAAACAGCTTTAACTTTTTTCAATGAGATTTTTTTTTTTCCCCTCTTCATTAGACTGGGCTGTTTAAGCACCTTCTCAATGAATGGAACTTGCCTTAACTTTAATATAAAAATTACATAATTGTATAAAAAAGAAATCTCGGCTTACAATATAGCAATCATTTGAAAATTTCCACCAGAACTTCATGATTTATCCTGCATTTGCTCCTTCAGGTATCGGTCTCCAGCGTTCCATGTCCAGTCTTGGTATGATGAAGTTAAAGACTACACATACCCGTACCCTCACGAGTGCAACCCATGGTGCCCAGACAAATGTACTGGTGCTATGTGCACACATTACACCCAGGTAAAAGGAGGAAAATGGCTTTTGTACCTCTACTCTCTGCATCCCCATCATGTCCCTGTTGTCTCTGCAACATGTGCCCACAGTGGGATAGTTTACTTATCTCCCGTAACCATGTTACACTTGCAGATAGTCTGGGCCACGACGAACAAGATTGGCTGTGCTGTGAATGTTTGCAAGCAGATGAATGTCTGGGGAGAAATATGGGAGAACGCTGTCTACCTGGTCTGCAACTACTCGCCAAAGTAAGGCAGATGAGCTGGTCTCTCTCCAGCTTTCTTAAAACTGGCAGGTTGCTTAACTAGCCCAGGGTCTGTGGAAGAGATTTGAGGCAGTCTAGACTGGTGGTTGTGGCTTTAAATTTTCTCTTTAGACAGCAGCACAGAGCTGGTTCAAGACTTCCAAGCATTGCCTGGAAAACTAAATGAGGGGCTGGGGCCAGGCTGGAGCTTTGATGTTCCTGCCATGGGAAGGAGGGGAAGGAGATGGTCAGGATGGAGATGCTGTGCACTGCCAAGAGAGGCTTGCTGTCTTTGCTGCTGGAGGCTGGGAGGGGATGGGGTGGTGATTAACGCTGCTCCTGCAGCAGCTTCTGGACCCAGCCAGGTAGGCTGCTGTATCATAACACACTTTTCCACCTCTGCTTGCAAAAGCATCTGGTTTAAACACACCACTGCTTCATGCAAAGCCAGCCCTGCAGTAGTCACTGGTGGAAGCTGGGGCCCGCTGCAAGGAGCTGCAATGAGTTAAATCCCAGACCTGGAGGAGCTCCCTGTGGCTCAGAAGAAGGGGAAAAAAAAAAAGGAAAAAAGGTGAAATAACTGCATCAGTCAGGATTTAGCGAGCTTGATGGTTTGGTTTGATTTCAAAATTAAAATCACAGTTCCTGACTACTGTGTCCAGGAGAAGTGTCCTACCTGGCAATGGCAATTAATATTTTCTGCTTTAATGGCTAATAGAAGAAACATTCCCATTCCAAGTCCTTGGCAATTTAAAAAGTAGGGAAATCACTATATACAAGTAGAGTGGCTTAGAGAACATCTGACTTCTGGAGATCAGAATAATGCAGAGAAAAAAAATGTGCGAGCATGGAGATGATGGCTCATAGTGTGATCCAGGTAGAGCTTTCTGCATGGGTTGCCTAAGCCCCTCTCCCCATGTCAGATACCAAGCACATTATTCTTCTGTTTTGGTGGGATTTAATAACCAGTATCTAATAAGGGATCATGCCATCTTCCATGGATCTCCTGCAGCAGGCTGAGCTATTTGCACATCATCCATTCAGGGATGCTGGATGGAAAAATACTCTATTTCCGCAGCTTCTGCCTAATCTTTTCTGTCTGGCATTGGTAAGCATTGTCCTCATCTAGCCTCATAGGTGGAGACAGCTGAAAGAGCAATAACCCAAGGGTTCATAACCACGGGCTGAACTCCGGCTCCTTCAACCTTCTCAGCCCCTAAAGTCTGCTGTACAGAACACCAAAAAGTGCTTTTGTTTCTGCGTAATTTCTTGAGGAAGATGCAGTAACCCATTGATACACCTTTGTTTAAATAAGATCACAGTATTTATACTAGAGTTTAATGCAAAAGTGATATTGCATGCAATTTATATAAGTAACCCCTAAAAATGTCATTTTGGGGGTGAAATGAGGAGGGATGCTTTTCTCACAAGGCTTTCTTGGGCTGGTTGTTCAATCTTTGCTTAGCTGCTCTGGGCCAGGATGGTGTTACTGCACTCTCAGAGGGAGAACTGGAGAGTTGAGGATGTCCAGGTTGGGTGAGGAAGGAGTGCAAAGTGCTTCTCTGCTTCCCACATGATCTGATGTGAAGGTCCATGTATTTTTGGCGGTTTTCTGCTTGGAAATCATTCCAGATGGAAAATAGAGCAGCTTTTAAATGGTAAGAGCTGTACTCCAGCCTGTCCCATGAAGCTGCCTGGGGATATTGCAGAAAATGATGGGGGATTTGTGGTTCTGATGAGCAGAAGACAAGTGTCAGGCAAATGGGAGGATGCAGGCAGATAGCCACTGAGTTATTGCTGGATAACAGCAGGCAATGCAGGATGGGAAGAATGGGGACAGGCTGTCCTTTCCCATTTACAGCCCCCTATCCAAGGATGAGCACAGCAGAAACACGCATTTTATCCTCTCCCTTAGTGCCAGGCAGTCTCAGGGGCTTGGCTGGGTATTTGGGTGTCTGATGGGTATGCATTGCTCCTATACTTCCAGGGGGAACTGGATTGGAGAAGCCCCATACAAGACTGGCCGCCCCTGCTCTGAGTGCCCACCGAGCTATGGAGGAGGCTGCCAGAACAACCTCTGCTACAAAGGTATGTGCTGCGGAGCTTGGGGGAAAAGGCTGGAGCAAATTTAGGCCTGGAAACTCTTAATTAGAAGCAGCCACAGCTTTGTGCACCTTTTAATTAGCCATCCTTAATATTTCAACATCATCACGGCACGTGGTGCTGCTGAAACCAAAACCCTGAACTGCTCAAAATCTGGAGCTGGGATTCAGTGCGTTTGTCCTATAAAAAATGAGAGTGAGGGCTTGGATGGGGGGAAGCTGCTCTGAGCTTACATAGGTTTGGCTTGAGAGCTCAGGCGGGATTTTGAGTGCTGGCAGGCTGTGGGTAGTAGCGATCCCGTCCTCGCGGGGTTTGTTTGGGAAGAGAATGTTCTCCAGCGCTTACCAGAGGCGATGTGGGTGGGCAGAGCTTGGCTGCCTCTCCTGCTCCTTCGGGGGCCAGGGACAGAGCGTTTTCCCTCTCTCCCCACCTTGGTTTTCATGGCTGTAAAATGAATACAGCAATTCCTGTCTCTTGGAGGAGAGGATAGGATCGTGGACGGTTTTTCCTGACCTGTGGAGTTTTCTCGGAATAGAGGTCAACAGAGAGAAAAATATTAACTCTGAAGCCTCCAGTGAAGCTGTGCTATCCCCACAACAGGCAGGATTTCATGGGGTCATGCACTGAGGGCCATTTTCTTCTCCTATGCCTTTTGCTTCAGAGACAGCTGGGCTCTGGGAAGGAGGCCGGCTCTCCATAGGCTTGCCCAAAGCAAAGCCTTATTTTTCTGCCAAATTATCTTTATTTTCAGCCTTTGCAGTTTGAAGGGAGGACCCCAGGGTGCAGCAGGGAGAGGGGACAGGGTGCCCTGGTGCTACAACAAGAGGGAGAAAGCCCTCTTGGAGCCACGATCCATCATCCCTCTGTTTGCATTGTTCCTCCCCATTGCTGTGAATGGCGCATGGTTTTGGGTAGGACTGGCCAAGCAGGTTGAATTTTGCTGGCACTGTTTCCCAAATCCCTCTGCCTGGCTGCAACAGCAGGAGCTTGTTCTCTGGTAGAGGTAAAGTGAGGGATAAATCTACTGCAGGCACTAAAGCTGGGATCACGCTGCAGCAGGACCTGTGCTTTACTAGAAGATCATCTGGATGCATGCACATGGGGCACTTTGGAGAAGCAAACCCTGGTGGGAGGATAAAAGGCTTCAGCCACCTTCCCAAATAAAGCCTCTTTTTGCATGCACCCATCAGCAAATTTGTGTTTCTCTCCAGAGAGAAGGAGCTGTCTGTGAAACAGAAGAAATAGCAGCACTTTCTTTACTAATTAGCAAAGATCATTTCAAATCCTCACTGCAAGATGCTATAAACGCTGCTTCATGAACAGAGGAGCAACCTCTGCTCCAAGTGCTGCACCTGCCCTGTCAATAGCCTCGTGCTCCATTTAAGTGGCATTTTTGATCTTCCAATTATTTAAAAGCAGATCATTGTTAAACTAAATCACTTCCCTCACAATAGGGACATGTCAGACTTCCCCATCAATGTGATCACGCTGTATCGCTTATTTCAATCCCCTCTTCTCACCAGATTACCGTTACGAGGATCCCATCATCACTGAGACAGATGAGACAAACGAAGTGGAGATTTCTCAGGTTGCAGAGCAGAACCCGGTGCGGTTCAACCTTCCAGAAAGCAGGGCCAACAAACCTACCAAGCCTAAGAAAGTCATCCCAGAGTCCTACATGAGTAAGACAGCCTCTCTTTTTAACAGCTCTAAAATACCTCTATGAGTAGATGTGTAGAAAGTCATGAGGACTTTGGGCAGTATGGTCTAGTGTGAGGTGTCCCTGCCCATGGCAGGGGGGTTGGAACTGGATGATTTTAAGGTCCTTTCCAGCCCTAACTGTTCTATGATTCTATGAGCAGGCTCAGGGAAAATTAACTGGGAGGATGTTTGAGGGGAAGGGAAGGAACTCTATGTGAAAATTCAGTCTTCATTATAGCAGAAGCTTTCCAGAAACAGGAAGCAAAGCTTTCAAGAGTTACTTGTGCCTTCATATAATCTGCAATAGTTATTTGTTCTCTTTAACCATCTCAAGGAGGTATCAATGAAACAAAAGTTCTCCCATCCATAATCCATTTAGGACATACTGATTTTATTTCCCATTTACAATATATCACTGCTACAGCTACACCCCTTGCAGCTTTTCTGGGGTGTTTTTGTTTCGTTTCATTTTTACCTCTTGGGAAGATTTCTGAAGTTATCTGGAAGTACTTCCTCACTTGTTTTCTACCTGCTGTTAATTAAAACAGGCTTATTGTAAAAACAAGGTGAGGCAAGCCAACGCATCCTTTTCAAGTCTATCTTCCGGTTTCTCAGGAGTCTGTAATTAAACAGAGAGTATGAGAGCTCTGGCTTGCAGACCTCAGGCTGTAAATCAAAGCCTTCAGCTGTCAGGTGTTTCTTCATTGCTAATATTTCCCAAGTCACCTGTCTCAGGTGAAGGGCTAAAGAGGCGCAAAATGCTTCAGGCTGGGTTGTTCCATGCTAAGGTTTTACTGTGCTGCATCAAAGACCTCCAGGAAAGATTTGTGATGGTTGCTCGTCTCCATAGTTTGAGAGCAGCCTCTTTGCTTTCTAAATTACTTATGTACTTTGTGTTTTCTCCTCAGCACAAGTCATAACATGTGAGACCAAGATGAGAGACAAATGCAGAGGCTCAACATGCAACAGGTAGGGTTTTATTGATACATCTTGGAGCGCTACAGGAAAAAGTGGCTTTAAAAATTGGCCAGTTTTTGTAAACATAAGATATGTACATTTTTTGTGACTATCTAGGTAGATCTCTTAAAAAATACAGCCTTCAGCCAAGCCTAGCAATAAGGTGACTCAGTTTTTTACTCAGCCACGATGACCCACAGTTTCAGGTATCCAAAATCATTTAATGAATATTGGCAGTGTCTCTTTTTGAGTCTTTTTCATGCATTCCACTGCTGTCCAAGCCAGACCCATAATTCATGGCTTGTCCCCTCCCAGCCAGTCAAGAACTTCTGGTTAAGGTTTCTGCAAAGAACAGGACAGTTTATCACTTGGAGAAAACCCAAATCCACAGAATCTAAATATTGGTCAGGATTTTAAGGAGGGTGGAGAAACTGTTTTAAAAAGTAGCTATTTTGCAATCTTGTTTTTTAAATGGAAGAGTTACGTGAAATGAATGGAATGACTATTAAATGAAATAGAGTCAAAGTCTGTTTTTCTTGAATTGTTTTTTCGCCACCCTCAAAGATATATATCTTTACTAGGTATTTGTGCCCAGCTGGCTGCTTGTACAGTAAGGGAAAGATCTTTGGAACATTTTATTATGAAAGTGTAAGTACCTTTTAATAGCTCATAGATGTAATTTGTGAGGAGTTAGCGGTAATAACAAAAATGGGAAATGCCAACAATTCTAGTATAATTTGGCTTTTCGTATGCTCCAATTGTGGTGCTGTAAAATGGTGCTAATAAAGATTATCTGTGTTTCTCTCATCTCAGCAATTAAAAAAAAAAGAGCGGTCTGGAAAAGCAAAGTGATTCCAGACGTGATTTTATGCCCTTCATTTGCAATGAAACCCATGGAAAGTGAGGGATGGGGATCAATAGACAGCTCTTACAAAGATCTCTTCTTTAGTGTGGGCAGCTGTCATGCTGAACAGAAACTTTATATGAAAAAACACCACTAAATGTTGTAACTAAACAATATTTTGGGCAGATTTCTTGGATCTTGAATTAGCAGGATAATTTATAAATAAAGCATGGCACTGTTTTCCCATCAAAACTACTTTGGGGTGAAGATAAAAGGGGGTTTGTGTAAAAGCATGTTTGCTTTCCCCATTCTCGCTGTTGGTGCATGACTGCATCGCCCATGATACATCTTTGCCCTGAAACTTCTGTGATTGCAGACAGCCACCTCATCCAAGTGGTTTTAGCATAAATATTTTGGGTTTGAATATTTTCTTGAGAGCTGGAAATATTTCATACTGGTCACTTATTTCCAATGCTGCTTTTCTTCTAAATTGTATCTAAATGTCAGGTTTTGTTATTCAAAAAAAGCCTGCCATTCAACCAGGCAGTGCTTAAAATAATAGTAATAATAAAAAAAGAATAAGGCTGTGCTGGGAGAGTAAGATTTAATAACCAGATTCCAGAGGGCTGTACTCAGAGTATTTTCCATTTGGCACTTTGGTGGTGGTTTCATTTCTTCTTCGTCTTTTTTTGCACAGTGGTTGGTCAGCGTTTCTCTGTGAATGAGATTAGTTCACATACTGTTTGTGTTTGTGCTCTTGTCAGTCATCAAGCATCTGTCGTGCTGCAATTCATTACGGCATCTTGGATAATAAAGGAGGGCTGGTTGATATCACGAGGAAAGGGAGGACACCAGCTTTTGTGAAGTCTACCCGGAATGGCGTGGAGTCATTTAGGTACTACCTTCACAAAAAAGTTTTTGTATGTGCTTTAAATATAAGCAGATATTTGGTAATCTTTTTACTCAAATATAGACATAGTGATTCAAGTAATTCTGGTATGCTTATGTTTTTAATAAATGTCTTTGTTTTTCAGGAAAAACAAGCCTTCGAATGCGTTCATGGTTTCCAAAGTCACAAGTAAGTTTGAATAGTTGATAACAAACCTTTGTTGCTAGAGTTTTAGGGGATACTTCAAAACATTACTCCTTACAGTGCTCTTTTTCATTTTAAGTGGTCATGTCAAATGGTTCAGCACCAAAACTAATACATAGACTGGTGATCCATCACAGACTGTAGGCAGTTCCAAGATCAACCACATCATTTATCTGCAGGGATCTCAGAGGAAAGTACAGAAAAAGGTGCTAATGGGTCATTTCCAGCAGCATCTGCTGATGATGGATCACAGTGGGTCTAAATATCAGCTACGGTGTCACAGGCTGCTGATAGTAAAGTGATGGAAGATGATGCCTTCTTGTGTGAAAGCTTCTGCATAGTGTGAACATTCTAAAAACGGAAAAAGATAATACCTACTTAGTGCAGTAGTGTAATGAAACGCATAATACACACATAATTCATTTATAACAGTGAGTCATCATATTTATGATAAACATCTAAACAAATACTGTAGAGTTCTACTTATTAAATAATTCCCACTTTCTGAATATCTTTGACTAATGCTTCTTCCTCCTATATACAAACATCACTTTGATTAGTTCCACTTGAGCCGCTTTCAGGGAAAACTGTAGCTGTTGGGTTATTTGAGCTCTGTGTCTGGAGCTGTAGCTAAAATACACTGTCCTGTGGATCAGCTGCTTTTCCCTTTTGAAAGCTGTGACCTTTGTAAGGCCACATTGTAGTATGGTAACAGGATTTCTGCTGGAGAGCTGATCAGCCCTCTCCTGGATGCATGCCACTGGTAGAGGAGTGAGCTGCTTTCCTCCTGGTGCTCTCAGCTGGACATGGGTCTCACCAGATGTGTTGCGTGACTGACTTGTGTTTTCTGCAGATGTCTTAGCTATTTATTAGGTCTAGTGATTTGCCTTTCCATATTTATCCCTGCAGCCCAGACGCTGGATTGCTACACTACCGTAGCTGAGCTCTGCCAGTTCAAAAAGCCGGCGACCCATTGCCCAAGGTAACTCAAGGCCACTTACATCCCTCTTAAACCTGCTCTGTTGTAAGGAGAGACAGGTGAATGGAGGATGCTGAGGTCCCCAGATCTGAGGGCTACTGGGAATGGAGCTGGTTTTACCATGAACTGGAGGAGTGGGTTGGGAATGGTGTGTTTCCTCCTGCCACTGCGCTTTTCTTAGCATCAACATAGAAAATCCACGTTAAGTTTTCAGACCGTTCCATTAACATGTAAGTCGGGCTATGAGATCCCATTTCAGCACATCCCTATGTATGAGCATGCAACTTAGCACTCTGTCTTCGTTCACCACCACTTCCTGGTTTTTGGTTTTGGTTTTCCTTTCTGCTTTAGAATATGGAAAATGTTTGTTCTAGAAAGCTTCTTTGTGCAGGTGTAAGTAGTGAGCACAAACACTTGCAAATATTTACACACACAGCATTTGTGCAGAAAGATAAGTACTCCCCTTTGAAAATGTCATAAAAGGCCGATCCTTCTTTTACTGTTCTAAACCCCTGTGTTTGGAGTTCTGCAGTAAGCACCAAATGTCATCTCAGGGGAACAAATGATTAAATTCACTGTTGCCACCTGCAGACCAGATGCGGGCACTTGAAACCTCCCAAGAATGCAGCTTGCTTTCCTGTTGAGCCTTGATATAGGGAATAAATATGAATAAATTGTTTTCTAGGATTTATTGCCCAGCCCACTGTAAGGACGAGCCATCGTACTGGGCACCGGTGTTTGGCACAAACGTTTATGCAGATGTGAGTATGCTCCTTGCCCTGATGTCCTTGTGTATCACGGTGTATTGCAGAGCCAGAGTCTTGCTGTGATTAAGGGAACAAAATCAAGCTCTCTGTGGTCATTGCAATGTGGGGGTGCACCAACAGCTACACCACCAGGCTGAGGTCAATGGGCTTGGGCAGCCCTTCCAGTCTTCAACACTGACTT
Source organism: Melopsittacus undulatus (assembly GCF_012275295.1). Taxonomy (NCBI): domain Eukaryota; kingdom Metazoa; phylum Chordata; class Aves; order Psittaciformes; family Psittaculidae; genus Melopsittacus; species Melopsittacus undulatus. The sequence goes on from NC_047557.1 coordinate 99,414,621, forward strand.
ATTCTTAAGGACTTGGGCAAGTCACTTGACTGCTCCGTGCCTTATGGGCTTATGGCTATGAAACCAAGGTAGTGCTTGTCCATCTTTGCAAAGTGTTTTGGGATCTACAGAGGAGCACTAAATGGCTTTTATTATATACCGCCACACTATATTACTTGGCAAAAATAGGCCTCCTTCCACCTCCCCTACCCTCTTTCTGGGAGCTGAACAGCTTTTTTTGAGCAGTGGGGATACAGCACAGATCAGTGGAAAGAAAGCATGCAAGTTGGTTTTATCGGTTTGTTTTTCTAAGCTCTGCTTGTGGGGATGAGCAGAGACTTGACGCTAAAACTGGGCAAAGAGTAACTTTTTTTTTTTTAAATCTCTTAATACTAGGCCTCCAAAACCTGGGGTTTGACATTTTTCCAATTCTGAGTGCCTCTTTTTATTTAGTTTTACCCTTTTTTCTTTCTTTCTTCAGTGGAAATTGTGTTTAAAAATCCCAGCTCCCAGGCTCATGTGTAGCCTGTAGGAACGTGCTTTTTGAAGGCCTGGGGGAAGCAGCTGGCAGATTGTGGACCCCCAGCTTGGGGTCACCATGGAGCTTTGAGACTCCTGAGAAAAGAACATCCTGCAGAAATCAGGCAATAATTTGGGGCAAGCAATTTTAAAAGCAATTTAAAAACCAAAAGCAATTTAAAAACCAAAACCAATCTATTTCTTATTTTACTTGAGACCAATTTCTTTAAAGGTAGAGCTGTACAAACAGGTTAGCCTGGACTAGCTCACATGTAAATTCATCAGGCAGCTGCCACCCTGCGGTACTTGCCTCTGTGCATGCTCAGACATGCAGGAAATGGGAAATAACTTTCTCTTTTTTACTGAGGACAAAACTACCTCAGATTACCCCCAGATGAATAGGGCCTGTGATAACAAATGTATTAGGCTGAGGACCAGTATCCCAGGCTGGCCTTGTTTCCTGATTTGTACTGACGCAAAAGGATTAGCGTCCTTTAATGAATTGCAAGCTCCTACCATACCCCCTGGATACTATTTCATAAAGGGGGGCATGGACTGTGATTTGGGGGAAAAGTAAAATAGAAAAAGTATTTGGCCATTTTCTGGAAGGTTTGGTTAACCTTTTTATGGACTGCTGTACTAATAGAGTGATGTGGGTGCAATAAGGAGAGCATTTAGGTTTTCATGAGAGTGAAAGGTTGGTAGCAAAGCAGGTTAAACCAGCTGGAAAAAAAAGAGTTTGAAGTGGCTATGAGACATGCTGGAAAGGAAGAGGTATTATGCTGAGAAATGCCCAGGCTGGAATGCTGAGAGGAACACGCAATGCTGAGCAGGGAGAATTTGGACAAAGGCTGTGCAGGATGCTCTCCAGGAGGGGATGCTGTGAATTAACCTGAGCCTGCTGCTGAGGAACGATTAAAACAGGCAATAAGCTGGATGAGACAAGTGCTAGTCTTCTGAGAGGCTGCATGTGTAGAGTGGCACCTTCATGGCCCTGAAGGGACTTGTGCTCTGACTGTGTCTTGTTACATAAGTTATCCAACAGAAAATGAAGCATTTTGCCCCATTTCCTGCCTGCACTCCCTGCAAGGTGCCCTCTGGCCTTTTAGCACCTTTTCTAAAACGTTGACTTGGTAAATGTTCCTGATAGTCCAAGCTGCGATGACAAAAGGCTTTGTCAGTCTCTGTAATTACATGATTCACTCCAGTTTTGGCCTGAGGTAGAGTCCACATTCGTGATCCCAGGCAGGCATGTGAAAGTTTGTTTTGCCATGAAAAACAAAGCTATGACATGAAGAATTAACGGTTTTTGTGCCATAGTTCTGATTTTTATTCATGAGCCTGTATTTTGTTTTGTGTTAAGATTTTTACCTATTTTAAATGCATTCTGATCAAGTATTTTTTTTACTCATCATTATAAAAATACCTTGTATTGTGTGTTTATAAGATTATCTCCTGGGTACTCATGGTGGCTTAAAGCACAAAGATATTGGAAAGCAGCGCAGCAGATTGTTCATGATGAAATAAGTAAGACTGGAACAAGGACATAGAAGAATCTTAAATCTGGGGGTAAAAGAACTAAGTGCAAGAAAAGGTGCTACAGGAAAAGCTGATGTCCAAATCCAAGGTCTTTTCACTGAATACCATTATACTTCTTTGAGAACAGAATTGCTGCCTGCATGCAGGGTTTGTAGATTGAAGCAGCATGGGGGGGAACATACCCAGGATCACCACAGTGCTGAAATCAGTAGTAAGAAGCAGTGGCTGGGGAGCAAAAGATTTGTTGCCTCTTTTCCCTGGTGGCACATTGCAGCAAAGCTCTTTATACTGCCATGAAAATGGGAGGGGGGAAATAAAAGCCATTATAATCTATGAACACATGATTTTGCCTAGGAAATAAAACTCAGCTCTTGGTAATGTGGGCAGGACCATTTCTGGGTGATGCTGGAGCTGTGTCTTGATAAAAGGATCTTTATCAAGGCTGTTGACACTCTGCCTGGCTTCTAGTGTGCCTTAAGACTGTAAGGGAAACCCATCCCTATTCACTGCTCAGGAGCCCTATGGAGCCGGGAGAGAAAACAACTCTCTGCTCTGGAGATAAGGTCTTTTATCCACATTTGTGCAACAATTAGTTGGAGGAGGATATCTCACCTGCACAGGAGGCAGGCGTTTATCACCAGAGCAAACCAAGTTGGGTGGCTCAGCTCTCAGGAAATATAGAACTTAATGATTAAACCACTCACACTAATGAGGAAATTATTGGTGATTAAACTCATAATCACAGACTATTGCTAATGGCCACTGTAAAAACCATTGTCGTTTTATAGGGTATGCCTCAGATCCACTTCATTAGGAAATGATTCCAGAGCTTCCCAAGGGGCTATGACATGGAAAACCCTTGTGTTGTCCATTCAGATGTTGCACTTCTGAATCTGAGGGGAAGGCCTTATTCGTGTAACGCCTCATCTTCCAAAAGCTCCGCAATCAGTTCATCAAAGAGAGGCCTGGCCTGGGATATGAGAGGGCTGTAATCCAACAGAGATAAGTGGAGGTTTGGGAAAAGCAATAAAAATCCTGTTGGTCAAAGCTTTGAGTAAGCGGCAGAACAGCAAGTCCTGGAAACAAACAGGAATGCCTTGAAAAGAACATAGGATGTCTCCCAGTGGAGAGTGTTGCAAATTGATTCAGGACAGTTTAATTTTATGAGCCTATTTTAGATTTACAGACTTCCCACCACATACTAGGCGAATTCGCAGCATATCTTCCAAACAGAGTGTTCTCTTGCTCCCTTGACCATATATAGAAGCAAAATACCAAATTGGCACTCAAAACTCAGAGACCTGCCAAGAGATAGGCCATTCAAAATGATAAATATATAGGGAACAAGGCAAACCTGCCATATATGGCTGTGAGAATGAAACAGCACAATCCGTATCATACCTACGCAACGGGAACGTTTGCCCTTGGCACTGATTTTGTGGTACTTTGATTTTTAGTGATCAGGGAGTTTATGGGGTTGGGATTTTCACCTGCTGCAGTTCCCCATGCAAAGCTGGGTTTTACTTTTTGTTATTCCAGCTTGCTGTGTATAAATCTTCTAGAAAGTTAATGGCCAAGTTTATATTATGTCTCAGCCTTCCCTGCTTTCGCTCCGTCTTTTCTGGATGCTTTGGGAGCTTAGTCATCACTTGTTAGTAATTTGTGTTCCTCCAGCTCTTCTGACTCTGCATATCTTAGAGAGCACGGTAATTGCATGATGTATAACAGAGAGGCTTTAATCTTTTCAGAAGTGTTATTCTGCTTTCATACTTGATGTTGTCTTATGGGATAATGCCTGTCCAAAGAACACTCAATGGGTACAGGTTGTCTGTTTTTCCTAGAAAGAAGGATGTGAACTGTCCTGGATAATTGGAGGTCATTTACCTCAATTCAGGAAAAGCATCTGCTTTTCAAGCAATTGAGTGAATAAACTTTGCTCAAGTGGCTTGTCACTAGCAAAGACTTTCACCACAGTGGTTTCTCTAGTGCAGACCCAGGAGGCACTGGCTGGAGAGCTATCCTCAATTCCAGCTTTGGCCTTGGATAAGCTCCTAGGTGCAGCTCTAGCACAAATGGGAGTGGTAAAAAGGCTGCTTGTCCTCTACAGCGGTGCTGGATCTTGCAGCCAGGGCTTATGACATATGTATTTTCTCATCTCCATGCTTATAGAGACTGTAAAACTCCAGATATGAAATATAGTTTGTAAGTGAAAATAACTATCTTCCAGAGCTCCAGTATCTGCAAAACTGCTGTGCATGCAGGAGTCATTCCAGATGAAAGAGGTGGTTTTGTGGATGTGATGCCTGTTGAAAAGAAGAAAAGTTATGTTGGCTCCCTAAAGAATGGAGTCCAGTCTGAAAGGTGGGATATTTTTCCTTTGTACTTTCCTCTTATTCTCGACTGTGTGTTCAGTTGTAAGTCAAAGTCAGCAGGTATCAGCTAGAAAGGTTGGTGAATTGGAAGTACATGACTTAACAGTGTCACTGTGAATTTTAAGACTGAAACAAATAGAGCGTGTTGTCCTGCTCTTAGCTTCCTCAAGCAAGGAGCTGCTTTCACATTGGTGTAAAATGTATGAAATATTGTTAAGCTTTGTTTTATTTTATTATAGTATGAGTCCATATTAATACATTTTGGGGCGTGTGTTTAACACATTAAAAGATTAACATGGATATTTCTGCATCTTTCAGCCTGGGTCATGCTTTGACTCTTATAATTGTGATTTCCAGTCAAATTTAGGGTGTGGGATGCATTTGTATTTGTTACATACTTCCCTTTATTCTCTTTGAAAGAAGCATGGGTAAATTAACCTCTTAAGAGATGATCAAACAGTTTTTGAAGATGGATTTGCCACCCTTATAATTTTTATAGTTTCTTTTGGAACAGCCTTGCTGATTTCAGTGAAGAGTTGCAAATCAGTATTTCCATAACCTGCGACTCCGGATGATCACAAAGATCAACGCCCAGTTCATTCAGTTCTATCAATTTGAAACTTCAGTTTCAGTCTGCGATGCATATTATCAGACATTGGTGGGAAGTACTGATTTCTCAGAGCTATCTTTGCAAATATAGAATTTCCCATTATTATGGGGGGGATCGGTCACTACTGACATGGCACCCTCTCTTCTGTGTAGGCAATCTCTCTTCCTCTCTTATAACTACCATAAGAAATCTAAACAACTTTCCTGGTTTTATTCTAATAATGGATAACCCAGAATGCTGTAAAGCATCTCAGAAAATAAAAATAGACTAAGATAGGAAAGCTATAGGCGTTAAATCTGGGCTGCTTTAGTGTAGATATATCAGGGTCAGCGTTTCGCAGTCCTGTGATTTGCAATCTGGTAGATTGGATTTAGATGACAAACCTCCTGTTCACAAGTTTTCTTCTATCGCTGTCTTGATTTCACTTATCTTGTATACTAACAGACAGCTTTATACTTGGATGGTAAACTCTGCCCTAGCTGAGAGTAAACTCTACTATTAGCACTGCCATGCAATATGAGCACTCAGTGCTGACCTAAGAGGTGAGAGAAACCAAAGACACTCTCGCAGTAAGGATGAGCATGAAGATTTGGAAAATGTTATTTACACTCAGCAACAAGGAGCACCTTCATGCTGTGAGACCCACTAGACAGTGAAATAGCTTTTCAAAGATGAAAACCTTTTACCCTTGAGGACACTGGAAATAACCTTTGCTAAAGATACATACCCAGACAGGTATGGGAAAAGGTTGCCTTTAAGATTCACTGAGTCTTTACCCTTGTTGGAATGTTTATTTTGCGGGGAATATGAAATTTTACCATTTTCCTGGGGTTTTGCAGCCCAGCAGGGCTGAAGAAATAAGGGCTGGGAACAGAAACAACCCCTTGTCCCCATGCACACATTCAGCAGCTCAGAGTCAGAGCTGTTGGGGATGCCTCTGCAGATTGAGGATTAATATCCATATTTATTGTCATTTAATGTTAGCTGATCTGTCTGCTCCCATTGCCAGCACCAGGAGACAGGCCAGACAGGCCCTGGGAACCTGCCAGCCTATTTGACAATTTACTTTTTAAGAAAACATTCCTCTTTATGCCTGGATCTCTGCATACGGGAGCACTGTGTTCCTTGGATAAAAGCTAGCACTATGAGAGAGGCTCTTGCTTCCCAGCTCTTTTTGTTGGTATTCACACTATAGATTTGGATTGAAAATGTAAAACAAAGGTAGACTCATGGATCTTTGCCTCTTCTTTTCCATCTTTAATCTTTTCATTGCTTCTGGTAATGCCACATCAGCACACATCCAGTATGCTGAAGCAGTGCACCCCAAAGAAATTCGGAGTTGCATGTATGTCTATTGCACTTTGCGTCCTGCAGCACCCATATTTGGTTTATTACATGAGTCTTGGTTTTAATCTTTTCTTTTCAATTTCTTTCTTTTTCTCCAGCTTAAAGAATCCTGCAGATGGAAACGCCTTCCGGATTTTTGCTGTGAAGCAGTAAATTCCCAAGGAAGGTCCATTTCTCTTTGGGAGAGCGCTCTGTTGATCTCCAGATCAACAGCCTCCTCTAACAGCATCAGCTCTGACTGTACCCTCCTTGCTGATCTCTTTCAGGGAATTTAAAAAGAAAATGGGGAAAAAAAAAAGAAAAAAAAGACAAAAAAAAAAGACACCAGGTTCTGACTCAGCTGTTCGCATCTCATCACACCCGTTCAGCGTTGTATCTTTCTGTGTTTTTGTTTCTCTAGGGGCATTCAGCAATGATAAACTGTTCTAACTTTCAATTTACAAGAGGTGTGCTACACAGAACGACAGTAGCTTAACGTATGGCAGATGTAGGGATCTTGGCCTGGCCTTGGATGGCATTTTTAAGGTGTGAAGCATCTATTGCAGCTGGTGTGAGGATGTGAATACTGCTGAGCAGACTTGGAATTGAGTGACTATCCAGGTGCTGGATCCTTTGAAATGAGAAACTGTTTGAAAAGTTGCATCCTTTGGGGAGAGGCTGGGGTTTGACAGAGTGGTTTTGTGTATGTATGATGTTTCATGTGCAACAGAAGAGAAAATTTGGTCTTTTCCCAATGAGGTGGCATGCATCAGCACTGCTGTGTAAGGCTGCTGGGGCATCACGCTAGGCTATGTTGTATGATTGTGTCATGTTTGGGGAGAGGATGTTCTTGTCGGTTGGACGTCAAGGTTTTTTGGGGATATTAGTAGGGTGTGAAATGGTGGCAGAGAGCCTTGCTGCAGAAAATGAGGCCACCAGATAACCAAAACAGCAAGTTTAGTGTTTGCTGGTCAAACATTCACAGGTATTTTGCAAGTCTGGCAACCTATGAGAAGTCAATGAATTGGGGCTCCTGTGCTGGCACATCTCATCCTATACTACACGCCATTTCACATAAAATTTCACTTAAATGCAGTGTATTGTTTTATACAGCAGTGCTGGTTGTTTTATCTGTAGTAGTTAAGTAGTGATAAAGTTAATCTTATTTCTGCTAGGAACGGTTGCAGCTGTAGGAAGCATGTTCACGTCAAATTTGTGAAGCTTTTTGTCGTGTGTGCAGTTCTGAGACTTTGAAGTTATGATATAAATTTAGTTAGATTAACTTTTCCCTTTCAATTCGTGAAACCAGCAGGTCCCCACTGTCAGTGTAAATGCTATATCAGAGAGTATTTGATACCCAGGATGATACATTTTGCATACCCCAGATTTGTTATAATGATGTTATTTCATGTTTTGTTATTTACATCTCAACATGCACTCAACTGCATTCGAAAACCAAAAGGAAAGCCTAGTAGGACTTGCTCTTTTAAGGCTGCAGAGAGTATTCTCTGATTTGTATTGGAAATGAATTTTTACAATTGGTCTAAACATAAATCTGGTTGTAACTTCGTTAGTCATAAGAAGGCAACTAAAATTCTTCAGTTCTTGTTAATGCATAATGCTTCCGCTCAATAACTTGATTGTAATATTTTATAACAAATGAGAAAATACTACCCTCTATTTGGCAAATGTCTCATAGCTGCTCTTATGCTCAGGTCATATTTGTTTTAATTTACAGATATAAAAGCCATCTCTTCAAGCTCTTTCAAAACACAGATCCAAAATGTTTATATAATTAAACACATCTTTAATTCTGAAACACCATGAAATCAGCAAGGAAATTACATTTATCACTCAGTTTGTCTCACCATTGGGGTTTCTTTCTCTGTGAAATCTGAATTTGGAAAGAGACCTTTTGTAAAAGCTGCTTTGCATCGTCTCTAAAAGTGCTGCATAGAAAACCTAGCTTTGTGGGGGATAGAAAGAAATGACTCTGTGTGTTGTCTTTGTTTATATAGTTTATATGGTATTGTCTTTCAAGATGTATCGTATTTGCTTTAGATAGGAAAGCTGAACTATTACTTTCTTACTAATTAAATTGGTGTTAAAAACAGCTGGAACATATCTTAGAAAACTGCTGGTTGGAAACATTTGAGATCTTGGCAGTGAGATAAGGCTTTCCCTGTGTCTGCCCACTGTGAATAATTATGCTATACATGGTCTGGTTCAAGCCCATTACATACTGCAGCATGAATCTAGGACCATCATGGGCCAAATGGTAGCCACAGTGCTATCTATTGAATTGGAAAGAGTAAGAGATGCAATCAGGTATTCTTCACAGGGACTGCAAGAGCACATAAATGCCTGATGGTAACATATGATCCCACCTCTAACATGCTGTCGGTAGTAAATTACGTGTGCTTTAAAATGATGGAAAGAAATGTGAGGGCTCTTGCAGAAAAGCCCAGGGGATTATTGTGAGCACATAAAAATCCAAACAGCTTGGGATATATCTACCTGACGAAAAGAGGGTGAGGGAAGAATTATTATTCCAATAGAAAATATCCTAAAATACATAATTCAAGTTACAATTGCATATTTTTAACTTCAGCCAACTGGTTTGGATTTTTAGAAACTGATGTTAATTTAAGTTTGTATCTGTTTATTTTTATATCTGTTGCACAAAAGAGAAATTGTGACCTTACTACACAAATATTATTTGAGGTCCTGGGTGCTATTAGTTTAAACATACCTCCACCAGAATTAGGGGCGATCAGGTCCTCCAAGGCAGTCATGATATATCAATTACTTGCAATCATTTGTGCTAGCTATTCATATATAGGTGGGACAGTACCAGTTTTTAGCCAAATATTTACTGATTTTATTTCTGATACCAAAACATTTCTCAGCCTAATATATTTCAACGCAGCTTAAAGGTGCAGCATAACTTTATATCACCAGATCCATTCCTGCTTAGACGCCAGCCCAGCAGATTAGTAAGAACATGGCAACAAGAAGCATCCAGGCATAGCCATACTGGTGAAACCTCTGGCAAAGCCAATGTTGCCTGGTTGTTCTCTTCCAAGGAATTTAGTTTTGAAGCCAAGCCTGCCAGTGCAGACACTGCCATTGCAGAGCATCTGGCTCAGCATAGACAGCTTCCAGTACATACAACCAGTGCGAAAGCTGAAGCACAGTGTTTTCCCAGCTGCCAGTGTCCTGTCAGGTCCTTTGGCTCCATTAATATCTTCATTTTAAGATGTTCAGCCAACACCTGATTGAGGAGTCTCCATTTGGTTGGTTGTGCAGTCTAAATATTTAGGGCCAGTTCATAGAGTTGCTTTTCTTTTTTTCTATGAAAAATGATGTATTTTACTTCCTATGTGTAAAAGTTTCTTGTAAATTTTTATGTACTTTTGCATGTTTTTCAAGGGGCCGTGTGTTTATAAACTACATTTTTTTTTCTAAATACGGAATTGTAAAATATCTTTCCCTTTCCCCTCCATTTTCTTTTGATTTCTGAATTATTTGTGAAATAAAACCTTTCCAGAATGAATGCTTCCCTTGTCTTTAATGTGCAGCCAGAGCTGGGGTTGTATTTAGAAGAGCTATTTGGGATTACTCCTGGGGACTTGAGTATCCCTTGGAGACCCCAAGAAAGATCGAGATGTGCAGAGTCTGTTCCATGGACAAATAAATAAAACTGCTCAGTGCACAGGCATTAAAAGCCAGCCTTTGCCCCAACAAGAATAAGAAGCATCCTTTCCTGAAATATTCTGAGAGTAAGGGAAAAGTAATGTCTGCCTTTAAGTCTCTGCAATGTAAGTGCTGAAGAAGATTAAAAGTAGTTGGAAAAGGTGTGGAAATTGTGCTGCAAAATACAACTGAGATGAATGCCCCCCAGCTTGACCAGGCTGTTAAATGCACCCATAATTTTTCGAAGGCAAAAGGACACATTTTATTTATTTATTTATTAAATTCCCCTTAAAATTTTCTCCAAGCTCATCCTTACCAATAGCACCACAAATCAAACCAAGCTGTTTCACGGTAATTCAACTCCATCTTGGTTAAAGGAGCAGCTATGGCAATGAGTTTTACAACCCAGCTTCCAACCAATGAGCACCAGATGGCTTTTAACCAAAAATGTGGACTGAGCCATGGGAGGGAGTCCTGACTGACAAGAAGGCCATGAAATTTTATGTGTTCCACCCCAACAAGATCAACATAAAATACAAAGATGTTTGCATTACTCTTAAGCTGTCCTGATACAGTTATGTTTGAACAGTATGTGACTGTAAAATCCAAACAAAGGACTTGCAAGATGACATCTTTATTCTTCTGCCAGTGATTTCTGCAATTACAAGCTGTACATCTGAACTTGCTGATGTCCAGTTTGTGCTTGATGCCCCCATTCTCACTGATACAAAAATACCTCCCCTACTGAAACTACTGGGGAAGATTTTCACAAGCAGAGCTTAAAAGTATGCAGGGAAGGGCATTCATAGTAATCCTCATGGTCATTATGAGACTGCTTTTAGTTGTAAGAGTTACTTGAGTTTCTATTTGTTAGTGCTACAAAATGCCTCAAAATACTCTGGCAAAATTCAGGTCTTGGTTGGCCTAGAGAGAAAAATAACGTAACAACTAAAATTTAAAGCTGACATTCTAACTTTTTTTTTGTGCTAGCTTCTGACCTTTTGATGTTAGCTCTGGTTTTGTGAGCTGTTGTTTTCTCCTGCTCAAGCCATGTCCCTTACACTATGCTTGTCAGCAAGAAAATGGTGAAACAAAACAAGTTCTGCATGAGAGCAACGTTGAACACAACACTGCTTCTTCTTTCTGGAGAACAGGTATGCAGATCAGGTAAATGAGGACTTAGAGCACAACACCAAGAGGTAGGAGTAAGATTGATTTCCCCTGCCCAGCTGGAGGTGTGATTCAGATTCATGCTTTAGGGGAGAAGACATAAAAACTGGAAGGTTCAACAAGAGTAGAAGGGAAAGGAAAGAGAAACCCATGTGGACCTGAATGAGGGTAACAGTCTACAAAAGGGCAGAGCTGATAATCCTGTTTTCCTGGGTTGCTGATGATCCTCTGGATCACCAAGCTGCAGGACTGCCTGCTCACTGTTAAAGGAAAAGGTCTTGTTGCTCTGCCTTCTGCTGCCTGCTCCTCACCCCATGCTGAGCTCATCAGAGGCTATGTATAACATGGGCATGCCTTGGGATGGGTGTTCTTCCAAAAACCCACATTCATTTATAGGATGCACCCGAGCAATGTTTTCAAAGCCATTTTGCAAACGATGGGGTTGGTTCTCATTTATACTAAGGACTTACTTTAAGGCACTTAGAAGACATTTATGCCACTTTAGGGTGTGGACAGAGCAGTGTAAAGAAGCCTCAGTGCAAACAGAAACCACCCTTATATCTTGTTGACAGTGGTTAAAATAGGGTTATGGAGTTAAATCAACAGACAAGGTCTCCCTTATGCAGTGCTCTTCTCAGCAGTGTTTGCTCCTCACTCTTCATCCCATGTGAGCAGGCAAGGGCTATATGTAGTTTCCTTCACCCTCTGCTGCATAGCTGAGCACATTGTAAGCTATTAAGTGTCAGATTGAATACAGGGATATTTATAGAGGGCTAAAAGTCAAGAGGCTCAGGTGGGATATTATAGCTGGAAGCAGAAAGAGAAGGGAGCACAGGCTGCAAAATAAATTCGGTGCTTCAGCGTGCCTTACGAGTGTTGCTTCTCTCAGGTTTGGGGCTCCTCTGCATTAGGGGCTGTTCACGACCATGACTGCAAGAGAAGGGAGGACACTGATGTTTCTAAGTTTTGTTTTGTTTTTCAGTAGCTGCTCGAGGCTTGGTTCTGCACATCTTTCTTTTGCATTTTCGAAAGCTTTAGAAAATACCATCCATAAACTATGCCAAGGGGCCATAGGACAAGTTTGACAGAAACAAATCTTTAAAGCACCCTAATTTCCTTCTCTAGCAGCTTAACAGACTCTGTGAGGTGAAAAAAAAAAAGAGTAAAACCCAATACAGATTCACTGTAGGAGGGTTTCTGGTACCATCTCACTTGACATGATCATAAACAAAATGTGGTTTAGATGAATGCAAGGGTCTCCAAAATCGTGCCAGTAACTCTCTGGAAATTGGAGAAATAGTCTGCAAAAATGGGAAAGAATATAAGGAATGATAACACATGCAGAAGAACCAATAAGACAGTAACTTGGCACAACTGAGATTAAAAAGTCAAAATCATCACACTATTTCCCAGGAGATACATGTCATATGTGATGGGATATGGGCATATGCCCATATGCCCATGTCATATGAGCAAAGAGGGACAAGGTCTGAAGACATGAGAAACAGTTTTTCTTCATGCTGTTAAGGTCCATGTGGTGCCCGGATCTGTACATACTGACCCAAAAGTATATAACCAACTATGGGAAGTCCAGGAGGAAGCAAAAAGAGGGACCCAAGAGACAAAACAATCTCTGAGAGAGGAAGAAGGACCTTGAAATAAAGATCTGGAATGGTGCAGTCATGGAGTTGCATTGTCCCGTGTTTGATACAGATAGAGACCTTCTAGTAGAAGTGGCTTAGATAAAGGTGTGCAATGCCATGTTAGTACGGACTGAGAGAACAGAAGGTAACCACTGCTCTCCCAACTGTTGTTCTCATTTATTTCCACTGTAGGTGTTTTATCAGACAAATGAAGGCCATGGGTCTTCGTGGTGGGTTTACAGGTGGACCCATGGACCTCCTACCATATCTGAGGATAAGCGCTGGGAAGACCCCTGGAAAAATGCAGATCTGAAATGCTAGCAAGGGGTGATTTAGGCCATCCCCCTAGGGATGTCACTGGGCAGAGTAACCCAAACTGAGCGCTGGCTCTTGGACAGCAGCATGAGCTGCTGAAATGCAGAAGAGACATCTAGTACCAGTGCCAGGCATGTAGCACCATCTGAGGACATGCTTTTGGTGGGAAGATGGAGACCATGGAAAGTTTTTCATCTGCAGAGTCATGAAACAATCTCAGGCGTCTGAGGGCAGCTGGCCAGCTCAGCAGGCTGTGTTTGCCTTTCCAAATACACGAGTGAAGTCAAGCTGGCTTAAACTGTTGCAGCAAAGCAGATGCACAGAGCTAAGAAGCCTACTGCTTGTCAATGCTTTTCTGGGGAACAGCTTCTTTATCAGGAGATGATGGTTTTTGTAAATCCAAAGCACTAAACTGGAACTTGTTTGAACACCAACCATTTTAACAAGAGCAATAAAGTTATGAAAACACTTGGGCTTTGATAAGCAAAAAAGCCTAGACCAAGAAAAGGACTTTAAAAGCCATCTCCAGCTGATGTGGACAGCTCAGGATGCAGTTCCAGCAAATGCTTGTGATCCTCTTTTGAGGATAGTTACTGGAAAAGTGGTCAAACCCTGGCCTATCTTCCTTGTGCAGGTGAAGACTTAGTATGGAGGAGGTCCCCAGCCCCACCATGGGGTGTCCCACACTGACGCAAGAGAAACTCGTGTGAGGTCTCTGCTCTTCTCTTATATAATCCATTACTTCAGATAAAATTATTGCCAAGTGCCCAAAAAAGGGATTGTGTGTGCTCTCTAGCAGCCTTTTCCAGTAATCTGAACACAGCCTTTGACTGTGACAGTTTTGCCAGTAAAAGAGAGGTTTTTCCTTTGCTTTGAGATCCAGATTTAAAATTAGCTGCATCTCAGCAGAGCCATCAGCAGTGATCCCTGCCAGCCTCAGCACTTGGTGTTAGAGGTTCAGTGCCATAAAAGAGTGCAGCAGCCCAGTTTAAACAGTGACCAGAAAAGTTTGTTCAGGGTGGGCTCCCTGGCCTTTAACAACAGGAGCCTCCATTAGCTCCTACGTTGAGAAAACCAGTCAAACTTTACAAAAATACTTCCTAAAGTAAATATTAGTGAGTCACAGATACTAAATATTAATAATTCATACATTGGGAACAGAAATATTAGCAGGATCTGTAAGGCAGGTATTTTTTATGTGCAATATTACAGAATTGGGTATGTGTTCCTTTCTGGGGTGTTTTTTGTCTTGTGTATGCCAACCTTTCATGTCTGAGATGCAGGCTTGGAGCTGCTCCGAGGCCTTGGGTCAGCAAAACCAGTTGGTACCTAAGTCCCAAGAGCAAACAGATTGCCTGGAAGGCACCCAAGCAGGAATGGTGTTGATCAGTGCTCCCCATCCAGGGATCAGTAGTGGGGCAGTCCTGGCGAATTGGAGGGTTTGATTCCATACTTCATGATGTATGAGGGGGTTTGCTTCATTGCCAGATTGATCTCTGGGAAAAAAAATATCAACCCAAACCCAACCATGTTTATGCAAAGTTTATGCAACCACCCAATCCCCTAAAGCAATCCTGCTGCATTGAGAAGCAAAAGAGAGAGGGAGCCACCCCTCATTTTTCTAGCTAGGCAGTTTCAAGAGAGAAGTGGTTTTGCTGACCAAAATTATTAAAAAAATCAAAAATCAGTTTTAAAAAAGTGAAATTGTAGCTATTTCAGTCATTTCACGTCTGAAAGCATGGCTTCTTAAAAAATTGTTGGCATAAAACGTTAACAGAGGATTTAAATTAGACTCTTTTTGTTTAGTTTCCCATGGTGTGTAACTGGCATTTTCTGACTCACGATGGAGGATGAGGTGGTGTCTGGGTGAAAAGGCAGGAGATTTTACCTTTTTCTAATTGAAAGGAGTGTCAACTGAAACGAAAAGAGAGATTCCAGACAGGAAAGGCTTTTCTTGGGAAAATGGAGCAAAAGGAGGAGTGAAGAAGAAGGAACAATGACAAAGAGACAAACTGGAGTCTTGCTAACACCTTATTTGTCAAATCTGAGGGCAGTTTTGCCTTGGACAGTTAATGAAAAAGCCAGTCCCCAGAAAGCAGAGGGGTGAGTGGAAGTCAGGATGTGAGGTGATCCCGATGTTTTGAACCACCACAAGCACGTTTTCCTCTTCCTTCCCAAAAGAAAAGCATTTTATTTTGCCAACAATTACTTGTTTTCATCATCAGTGCTTAATTTCACAATGCTGTGCTCTGGCTTTGCAGCCCATCCTGCCAAGTCTGGTCCAACATGACGGGGCAGAGCCTTCAGCCACTTGGGTGGTCCCAAATTGCTTCTTGCTTCTTATTCTTCAGTTCCTTCAAGCTAAACCCCAGTTTTTGCTCTGAGCAGTTGATTCATTATATTAGCACACACACTAGCTTGAAGGTCTGCACCTCTTGATGCTAGCTTTTTGGTCCCTTGTGGCATTGCAAGTGGAAGTCCTTTTCTGGGAATGGGGAATAGATGTTCCTATTCCTATTTTGACCATACATTTGATCCAATCCAAAGAGAAAAGGCACACTGCTACTCTAGGAAAAATACTTGTAACTGACAGCCATATTGGCACGGAATTGCCAGCAAGTCCATGTGGAGCCAGCTTTCTCTTTCCTCTTAGCCTGAGGTTCTTGGGGTTGCAGGAAGTAAGTCCGTATTCTGGAGACCTACTCTGGATAGTTTCAACTGAAAGATGATGAAACAATGCTGAAATTATCCAAAAATGCTGACGTCACATTTCAGACTTCTGGAAGCCTGTGGAGGAATACTGCTATCAGCTCTTCCTTCTTCCCGGAAAACCATTGTCTGTGAGATACCAGATCATCATACTCTTCCAACTAAATGCAGTGTAAAGGAAATTTCTCAGTAGGAAAAGAGAGCCACAAGCAGCCTAGCTTTTCCTGAGCTAATGTTTGGGCTTTCTGGAAATTAATGGGTGGCTTTCCAACTCAGTGGGTGGACAGATAAGATGGCCATTGTTTCTACCTCCTCATATCGGTGGCTTCCCAGTGGTCCTTCCTCAAAGAAAATGGAGTAGAACAGCTAGCTCAGCTGGTCAGATAACATGCACAACCTGGAAAACCACCAAGGATTACAAGCCTGGACAAAAGCCCAACTTTTGCTGTTGCACCATTGACAGATATCATTAGTGCTTGATCACTGACAAGTGGATGGTCTCTTGTGACATTTGTAGACCCTGCATTGAGGCACACTGGTCTGCTTCCTTGCTGGCACGGAGCTAGGCTTTGTGTCTTGATAAGCTGCATCCCATCCATGGGAGCATCTCAGTTTTGGTAGCTGAGTAAAGGAATCATTCCCACTTCTGGGGCATGCAAAACAGAGGCAAATCTTATTCCTACCAAATCTTTTATCTGCCAGCCCTCTGGGCACAGTAATATTGGCAGATGTGAATTTCCCATCAAAGCCTGATTTTGTGCTGAGCTCTCCTGTCCCTTCTTATTATCACCTGTGGACTAGTCTAGTATTTTGTGATCTCTAATTAAAAGCAGACCACAGACGCATGGGACTTGCATATCCTTCGTTGCATTCCCTCTGCCTTCCCCAGTGGCAGAGAGGGCAGGCAGAGCTGTGTTGAACATGAGGCAATCTGTAGGCACAGGCTGTGTCAGAACATGCCATCACATTAATGGAGGGGAACTTTTTTCCTGGGAGAGCAGGATGGCAACAAAACTGTTAGAAGAGGAAGTAAACAGGAACCACTAATTCATTTTTAATGGGTGTACTGAAAATTGCTGGATTTCAACATTTGTTTTGACTGGGGTGGGAACCCAGAATTGTAAAGGGTGCAATGACACAAATCCCTTTTCTAAAAGAAAGGCTCACAAAGTGCTGCCCGGATCTCATTTATGGAACCATTCAACCCGGGCCTGAGCATTATGCTCCTGCCCCAAGTTTGCCTGCTTAATGTTGGCAAACGAACCCCTGTTTGTACAGATTAGAAGCTCTAAACCAACCAGGGAGGAAAATGTAGATTTTTTAGGGTGGTGGTGTCTTGGTCTTTACAGGACAAATGATTTCCACAGGTCAGGAGATGGCATCAAACTTGCATCTGGTTGTTGACGGCTCCATTATAGCTGTCATTAAGGAAAAGGCATGGGCAATTTCTGTCAGTATCCACAGGGCTGTGGGAGGGGGTCTGTGAGGTTCACTAGTGAATTTTCTATTTAAAGGGTCATGAGTGGTCCTCACAATTTGTTGGAAGATGTTGCATGGCAAAACAAGAGACAGTCAGATGCCACAAGAAATCCACAGGCTTCAACTGCAGTTATTAAGTCCTACTCTGCAAATTGCACTGCTCTAATTCACCTATATACATGATGCACTCTTTGGTAACAGCCATTTACTAAATTGCAACTATCTTGAGGCTCATTTCCTCATTTACTTATTGAAGTCTGCTTTAGGCTCATTGTTAAAAGAACTGCAGAGCGTTGGTGGGCTGATGTGGAGCAATGTCTGGGCATTTTGTTCTCTGGTATTTGGATGGAGTGTCTTGCACAGAAGTTTCCCTCTAGGCATGATAGCACCTCTTCCTGAACATAATCACCCCTCATTAAGACCCATTAGTCTGCTGGCAGTGTGAGTCAGCAGCGGATGAGATTGCATCGTGCTTTGCTGCAATCCCATCCCACTCTGCAAAGGGAGCTTTTGGTGCCTTAACCTGTTCTATGGCAGAAGCTGGAGTTAAGGGGCAGGAAAGGTGATCACTATTCCATATATCCATAATCAAGGTGTCATGAGAGATGACCTGTGACGCACAGCAAAAGTGAGAAGGATGTTTCAGAGCAAGTCTTGACTTCAGCAAACACAGAATACGACTGTGATGGGTCTGACGGTTGTCAGATGTTCAACCACTCTTCTGCCTCACAACAGCTGCGACAGTTGTCCACAGACTTATAAATCTAGAAGGGCTTAAAGTTCTAGGGTCATAGGAGTGTTTTACTTTTTATTGTGTTACTGATAACAAGACAGAAGGGAATAAAATTAACTTCTGCTAAGAGAGACTATATTTTCATAGAATTATAGAATAATAGGACAATTTGGGTTGGAAAGGACCTTAAGATCATCCAGTTCCAACCCCCCTGCCATGGGCAGGGACACCTCACACTAAACCATATCACCCAAGGCTTCATCCAACCTGGTCTTGACCACTGCCAGGGATGGAGCATTCACAACCTCCAAGAGCAACACATTCCAGTACCTCACTACCCTAACAGTAAAGAATTTCTTCCTTATATCCAGTCTAAACCTCTGCTGTTTAAGTTTAAACCTGTTACCCCTTGTCCTGTCACTGCAGTCCCTAATAAAGAGTCCCTCACCAGCATTCCTGTAGCCCCTTTCAGAGGTCTCCGTGCAGCCTTCTCTTCTCCAGGTTGAACAACCTCAACTTTCTCAGCCTGTATTCATACAGGAGGTGCTCCATCCCCTGATCATCCTCGTGGCCTCTTCTGGACTTCTGCCAACAATTCCATGTCCTTCTTATGTTGAGGACACCAGAACTGCACACAATGCTCCAGGTGAGGTCACACAAGAGCAGAGTAGAGGGGTAGGATCACGCTCCTTTTAATGCAGCCCAGGATACAGTTGCTTTCTGGGCTGTGAGCACACCCTGAAGCCGGCTCATGTTCATTTTCTCATCAACCAACACCCCCAAGTCCTTCTCCGCAGGGTTGCTCTGAATCTCTTCTCTGCCCAACCTGTAGCTGTGCCTGGGTTTGCTCTGACCCAGGTGTAGGACCTTGCACTTGGCATGTTTAAACTTCACAATGTTGACATCAGCCCACCTCACAAGTGTGTCAAGGTCCCTCTGGATTTTGATGAAATATATATGAAAAAAGTATGAAAGTTCCAAAAGAGTGTGACAGTTTTTGCTGGTTTTTATTTATGAAGAGCAGACATGGATGTCTTCATGATGTGCCATGGCATATGGGGCCAGGAGGTGAAATCAGCCACTGAGTAGTATCAGCACAAGTCCATATTTCTCTGGGCCAGTGAGATGTATATTCTGGACAGGAGGGCTGGGAAGATGAAAGATTTCTTGTCTTCTTGCTAATGGAGCCAATTATTCCCTTCCAGAAGGAGGGAAGGCAGATGTGAACCACCTTTCCAATAACACCAAAGACACTATTACATTGTTTGTAGCTCTATTTGTCTGATGCAAGGTTTCCAGCGTTTGTGCCTCATCAGAATAAAAGCAATGATGGCTCACATCTTTGTTAACCCGGAGGAACCAGACTTAACCATGAGCTTTTTGGGCCAAAGAAACTAAGGCCACGTCCTGAGACATGGAAAAGGCATCCACTTTTTGAAGCTTACTAGATTTTCCTTCATTGTGCTTTTACTCATGTTGGATCTCTGTACACAGGCTGGCTCATGGCTTTGGGAAAGAAAATTGCCTGCTCTGAAAGCCAATTGCTAGCAACACACCCAAAACACCATGCTGGACTCTCAGATTCCTTGTGTGGATTATTTCCAACTAAAACTTCTCATCAGTAGTCATCAAAGGATACAAACAACAACCAGCTCCATATTGCACATTTCACTCCATCAGTACTGTACTCTCTTTTACCCCCTTCTTGTCCTCTTTGACGCAAGGTCCACTGGTATCAATCTGAGATTTATTTTTGGAATAATGACGACAAGATTGTCTCCAAAAACACATGTTAACTCAGGACATTCTTTTGATCATAGAGCAGATAAACACAACTCTGCGCTCTCAATTTATGCATTATTTGCCCTGAGAAAGCAACTGGGTTTTGTCACTGGGCAACACATCACACAGAAGCTCTTTGTATAGCATGAGCAAAGTTGAACAATGCATTAGAAGAGCTTTGGTCTAAGGCATAGCCATTCTACCATCAAAACTTTTTTGGTGAGAAACTTGAACTTCTTTTGTGGCATTTTAAGTAAGGAGTTGACTTTTTCTTTGGAAAATTTTAGTTCTCTCATGGGAAGATGAGAGCATACCCAATCTAAATACTAAAGAACATCAGATATTGCTCGAAACATTTATTCCATGCTCCGGGAAGCTGGTAGGCAGTTACTGTGTGTTGCTCTTTTGCTTACAGGAAACCCTTCCAACCTGCCCTGTAGGTGTGTGTCACTGTGACTTCTGACATTGCACAGTATGGATATGGACAGTAAGAGAGACAGGTCTTGCAGTATGCTCTTAGCATCACTATATTGGGCACTTCTGATTTAGATAGAAACATGTCTTTACAAACACAATCTCTCTCCCTTGTAATAAATCTTTTGATCTGTTTTGATTTCTTGGGGAATCTGTGTAACTGGGCACAGATATCAGGGAAATAAAGTTTATAATCCTGCTTCAGCTTCTTAGTTAAATGAATGTGAACTTTTAAGTAAAATTTCACTTCAGAAATTTCTTTTTGCCCAATGAACAAACACTGATATTCTCCTTTGGACTTGCAGCACTTGAATACATGGCTCAGATTGTTCTTGACCATAAATTATCCACGGGACTGAAGCTGTAAATGATTTGTTCAGGGTTTGAATGGGACACTCAGTGTTTCAAGGCACAGTAAGCCCTTAGTGTCAGTACCTGAGATGGTGTAAATTGGCAGTCTCACTGCAGTCGATGCATTTAGTTCACATTTTGGCTGCAGGTGTTTACAGCCTAGAACCTTACACACTGTTTCTGCTAATAGAGTAAGATACTAAAGTCATGCATGCTAAACGCAACCCCATATTAGGGTCATGAATTATGCCATTGCTGACGGTGGTTTCCTGTTACGGTTGGAAAGGCTGCATGGATTCAGGCAGAACTGCCCTCTCCCAGGGGATCACGTGGGCCTGGAAACAGAAATAATCTTCACATGGCATTCCTTCTAACTGACTGCTTGCTACTCTGAGGTATATGGTGTATCAAGAGACCAGCATCAGCAAAAGCATCACTCTTCACTTACTATAATGTTATTTCTAGACTTTGCTTGGTTTAAAAAGAACAAAAATCTGATAAAACGGTTGGATGAAGAACAGAATAAATTCAGCTGTTCTACAGATGTGAAATGATAGAAAGCCATTTGGTTCTGTCTCTTTTTAAAACAAACCAGCTCCTTTATTTCTTCAGCATGCAGTCTCTTGTGCACTGTCACAGCCTTTCCACCCTAGCAGAAAGAACAAATATCCTCCCCATGCTTTCACTGTTGGAAACCCATCTGCAAAAGATGTATTTTAGGTTTGTACGTGAATTTATTTCTCATAGTCTCAGGGTTCTTGTGGGCAAAATTGCATGAGTATAGCAATTACGCTGAATGTAACAGTTGTAAATAACATGGCAAACAATGTTCAATAAGAACAATTTAATGGTGAGCTCGGCTTTGTTGTTACAGATCTGTTTTCCTGAGCTGATTTCTGCTAAGTGTTTGTCAAGTTCAAGGATTTCCGACATGCTTTGTCCATTGGTTGAACTCAACTCTTCTGTTGGTCTTCATGTTTCTTCACTTTCCTGGTGTGCCCAGCTGGAATTGCAGGTAGATGTCATGAGAGACCATATTCAGCTTTCCTGACAGAAAATTGGTACCTATCTCATGTCTCAGGATTCCTGATTATATAAAGCTAAAACAAATTGCTGCTAAGCTTTTGTCTTTTACCTTTTTTATCTATTGCAAGGCTTCTTGGAAATACTCTCTATTTTCTCTTCTGTTCTGTTCTCCGCATGGTGATACACTGGAAGATATTAAACAGCAAAACAGCAAAGAGGATATGTTTTATATTATTTTGTTTATAAGAACACTCTTGACTGGTAAATAGCTACACCCTTCTTAAGTGTTTTCAATTTTCTCTTTGAAATGCGAAACAACTAATGTTTTCAACAAACAGCTCTTCTTTGTTAAGTATTTTTTTGTTTGAGGATACCCAAATAGTTTGAAAATCAGCATGTTTCCAGAAAATATGTTTTGGGCACACTTTTTCTTTTTTTTTTTCAAGCCATGTGAAGTTTAAGCTGTGACTATAAAGATATGACTGTCGATGATGCTGAATGCTCCATGCTGAGTAGAATACGATAAAGTATGGGAACCAGTGTGTGATCTATGAAAAAAATCACAGCAATCTTATAAAATCACTTGCATCTTGCATTAGTGTCTTTACTTGGTTTCTTTCTTATTAAATTCAGCAAAAATCATCTCATGTAACAAATCAATAACGTGAGATGTGTAGGGAAGAATGTGCTTCTACACACACGTCAGTGGCCTGGAGTAGGATATTCTTGGGATGATCATTTATTGGAAATGGAAGACGAGGCCACAGCTTTTCAGTGTCCCTGCCATTTTCCTCACAGCAGTATGAACTGATTGCACGTATCAGCACGTGTCTTTTCCTTATGAGAATTTCCAGGTTCATGACTGATACCTGGTCCTTTTTTCCAGGTGGAGCAGAGGGGTGGGATTCTCCTTGACTTCAACATTGAGAGAACTTGAAAAAGTGGGTCTGAAAGCGAGGTATCCCAAAGCCAGCTTATTTCAGGTTAGCCTTACATCATCACGAAAGGCTCTTTGGTCTTCTTGTAGCTGGGATGGTTTTCTTTAAATGTACTCTGTTGTGTGGTTCTGCACTTCCAAAGAGAGTTGTTTCAACCAGTTTTAAGGTCACTTTGAAAATAGCTGGTCTTGGCATCATAGCTGATTTCTGGGCCCAGGACTTGCTGTTGATCTAGAATAGTTGGCTGATTACACAAAATGATTCATAGATTAAGTCTTAATAAACCCTTTAATTAAAGTCATCGTAAATAACAGTCTAAGGGTTAAAACTCTTTATGGCAAAAGAGCTTCTTAGGAAGTAGTAATATTAAGAGTATTGATTTCATTAGAGAATGAGAAGCAGGACTGGGAAGACAGGAACCTGACCTCAGCAATGAAATTTGCATGCCTGCTTTTATTTTCTCCTTCTTGGAAACTGGTGTGCAAAGGCGCAATCAAACAACATTCCCAATGTTTCAGCAGGCCAGTGCAAGTGATTTGTGCTTTTCCTGACTCTGGGTGTCTGCAGAGAATTTTGCTTTGCTTTAAATTTTTGGTTCAAATCCTCTTGCTAGCATGAAGCACAAAGATGTTTCAACATGAGGACTGAGACAGAAAGTAAAGGCTTTATTCCAAAAATGGATACTTCCAGTACCACTAAAGTGCCCAGCAGTGTTTGTGTACTTGTTATCCTTTCTTCTTGTCTTTCTGCAGGAGGAATTCTGTTCCAGGAGCAGGGCTTATATGCTTGGATCCTACCGCTGAACTATTAATGAGGTGCCCTCTGGTTTGCTTGAATGCTGAATGTAACTGAGAGGTCTGTGAACCAAAGGGGTAAACACAGATATAATGCACCAGTGTGGACTACAGATATGTGTGTGCCTGGTGAGGGGTCATAAGGTCAGTACTGATGGAAAAGGCAGCCTAAACCCCACCTAGATCTGCTCATCATGCCCCTCTTCAGTGGGTTGCAAGTGCAAAGGCAGCTAACACAGTGGAAGGCGATAAGAGAAATTATCAGAGTTCACTGATGTATGGCCTGTTATCTTCATGCCAACATCTACCCATTTAATTATAGCAAGTTTCATTTAGGGCTGACATCAACCCTGTAGCAGGAGAGTGAGATGGTGCCTTGCTCTGCTGTTTATCCCTTGTGTGAGTAACTCAGCTTCTCTTCCAGACTGCATAACTGACGGAAGAGGATAGCCCAAAGACAATGTCTTTGAGGTCAGTGTCTGCAGATGGGGCAGTGTTGTAGGACAGATGAGTTTGCTCTTGTTTGCACTTCAACAGTTGGCTTTGGCAGCCTCTGAGCCATTGCAGCCCATGAGCATCAAAAGATTCCAGTTTGGATATGGGCAGACCAGACTTTCCCGCAGGAAAAAACAGGACCACATTATTCAAAGTAGTTGTGTGTAATTGAATTAAGCAGCAAAGCAATGCCTTGCAGGGGAGGTATGGCCATCGTTTCATGTCCTGTAATTTCACATTAAAGTCTCAGAAAACTTTGTTTATGAGACGGCCTCCCAGAATAAATGCTCATCAAACATAAATGTGCAGTAGCACTTGGAAGTCTGGTGAGAAATAATTATAATGCATTAAATGTGCCATTACATGTAAGCCCACTGATGCTTTAATCACAAAGAGGGTTGTGGATACTGCATCTACACATTGCAAGAGACCCCTCCTTCTGTGAAAAGGTGCTGTAAGAAGGTGCTAGGAAGGTGTGTTTGTATCTTAAGCACTGTATTAATATAGACTTTCCTACTTGTTTATTTCTCCCACCAAATCACTTGGTCTAATGAAGCTGTGATGTTTCCCCACAAACCTGACTTCATTTACCTCCTTGGAGGTTTTTGAAGGCTCTTGAATCCCTGTGCCTGTCATGTTTCATATGTGACAGGTAGTCATTAGTCCAAAAGAAACCAACAAAATGAAGACGTGTCTGTCAGGGCTGGTGATTGCATATAAGGAAATATATCACTGGGTGGCAATGATTGTACTTATGGTAGTGATTTCAGGGACTGCAAAGCCACAAGGAGAAGCTGACACACAGGTAATGGAGTTCTGTGCAAGACTTTATGTCTTTCAGCAGCACATTGTGCTCCTTCAAGCATCAACGTTTCAGTGGTAGCTGAGCTCTCATACATAAGGCAGGACAAAAGAAAACCTATCTTCTAAAGCTACTTTAGCTGTTTCTCCAAAAGCCTTGAGATCCAGAAAGTAGCATGGCTTTCTGCTTCTTGGAGGTGTAAGAGTAATAGAACACAAAACATTTCATGTGTTCTTTTTGCAAAAGAGGTAGAAAAATGGTATAATCTGAGGAGCCATTTGGCCAAGTTTGGATGCTCTGTTTTGAAGTATGGTTGTGATTGTAGCAGTTTATTTGGTGGGGCTGCTGCTGGATCAGCAAACATTTCCATTTACATCAGCTTCTTCACTGAAGTATTGAAGCACTGCATGGAAGCCCAGTGTAATACAAGTTGAAGAGATTTAGGCCGAAATTAAACTTTTTTTTATTTTTTCCCCTTTTTAATATATCACTGGAAAACACTGAAAATAATTCCACTGGCCTCAGTAGAAATGTCCTAGTCTGAACACAGCATTTTTCAGGTCCAAATCAGCTTGTGTTTGGGAAAGTTTCATGCCAATTTGCAAAGTTTATTTTCTCAAATGGGAAAGAAACATCCAGAAATATCATGACTTCTACAGAAAACAAGTTTGAGTAGGCCAAATAAAACGATGGTCTCCATCTGGCAAGAAGAAGAGGTGATGCAATTAGCTGGTTTTTATTAAGAAATGAGTAGAAAGGTATGAATCTTATACATAGCCTTTTTCTGTCCAGATACATGATGGTGTGCAGAGCAGAAAAGATAAACTCCTAAACACTTCAATGAAAATTAGCTGTGTCTATAGTCAGATAATGCTCAGTTATAAGACTTGAGAGATGAAAAAAATAGACTAAAATAGATCTCCTTAATTTATTTTCTTTCTCCAATTTTCAACTTCAAAGTTTCCTTCAAATTTCTCCCATTTGCTGATTTTTGTCTCTGTCAGAAAGCTGTCCTGGTCTTTCGCATATTAGAGCAAAATAGATACTTTCAAAGATCACAAACAGATAATCTTCTCTTTGTTCTTCTCTTGAAGATATTAGCAAACACAAGCTGTTTGCGTGATGCCTCTGCTACTGTGAAACTGTACAGAGCAATCATGATGTACTTGAAGATATGTGTATCTTCTGGTATATAATCAGAACCAGAGCTTAATGTAAACCTGAGGACAAGTAAAAGTAACAAAAAAACCTGCTGAGGCTTTGAGAAAACCCTGTTTCTCTGTAAATACCTCTTGAATTTGCTTTCTTTTGTTTGGTTTTTGCTTTGTTTTCCCTTTTTCAGCATCTAAACAGGTACTGAAAAATAGAAGAGAAGTGAAAAAAGTAGCTATGCTTAGCTCAAATGGAGTAGAATGAAACTTGTGCTTGACAACAGCACTAAAGACTAGAAAAACACAATGACAATTTCCACTGGTTTCCATGGATTATTGTCATGTGTTCATTGGTGAAATAAGGGATCTAAAATCTGGCATCCAGCACCCATTCAAGCTTTGGTAGACTGTCATGGTTTGAGCATGTTTTAAGGGTGTTTTTGTTCAAGGATTTTTCCAGCCAGGTGGAGGAGGGGAGGCCGGGAGGAAGGAGAGACAGGACACCTGACCCAGGCTAGCCAATGAGGTATTCCATACCATAGCACGTGATGCCCAGGATGCATACTGGGAAAGAGAGGGCTGGAGGGGTGGAGCTCTAGAGGAAAATGGAGGAGGGAGCACGCGGTGCTCGGCCGGGCAGGGTGGAGTGAGTTATGGGTCGGTGGCTGGTGGGGTGTTGTATTCTTTTCGCTTGTTATTGGCTGTATCATTATCATTGTGTTATGCCTTAGCTCTTAAACCGTTCTTATCTCAATCCGTGAGGGCTACATTCTTTGGATTTTCTTTCCTAACTCTCCGGGAGTTGGGGGACTTGGTTTAAACCACGACATAGACACAGAGTTTTAGACAACCGCCTGAACTTCAGGGGACTCACTGAACCACCAAACCTTTTAAAACAATGCCCATTAACAATTTAAAACAATGCCCATTTACAATGAGGGCATTGTTCTGTGACTTACTCTCCTCCCTGAAGCAAAATCGATAGTTTTAAGCATTTGTTACTAAAAATCATACAGCAGTGTTGTAACTGTACTCGCTATAGCTTCATAGCCTTTTGTTGAATGAAATAATTTGTACTTCTATCACCTAATGAAAGTAAGGGAGTTGATGCCGACCATCTGGGCTGCTTCTGCATCCCTGGGGAAAGAGGGGAATCCATGGAGACTTGAAGGGGAGGGACCAGAGAAGGAGAACAGCCCATTACCTTAGATTGCATCTCCCATTTTACAAGCTGCTTGAAGAGGTGAGCTCCTAACTGAGTGAAGGAAAGTCTGTGCTACAGGAGGAACAAGGAGGCCAAGCCAGTTTGATGTTAAGAGCAGCCACCTATAAGGTTATATTATTGGGTTGGACGTATGAGAAGCACCAAGGGAGATGCAGGGTTTGTAGGGATCTCATAAGACCTTCCAGGTCCTGTCATCCCTTATGAAAAGTGGGATTTGATATGTTCAGGTGTCACCATTGCTGCTCTCTCAGTTACCAAATCCAATACCTGTCCTGCCTTTATTATAAATGTACGCATTTAAGTGTGTGTCTCTATGAATATATTGCAGAGCTGTGGTTGACAGCTCATTGTGTGTGGCTGACCCAGCAAAGTTAACATCTGTCCAGAGCTATGCTTTCATGGATGTGAATACATCTGTTCTTGCTGCTACATCTATTTTTGAAGGTATATCAACAAATGCATTCTGGTTTTGACCTCACAGAAGGTCAATGGTGTAGCAGTCATCTCTCTCATTAATCAACCTTACATCATTTTTGCTTGATTTAGTAACAGTTTTGTTTTGTTTTCTCTCATTGGTGAGCTGCCGAAGCAATGTTTGCAAAATATTTGGGTTAGAAGTGGCAAAGCATGAAATGTCACTCAGGGTGAAGCCTGAGCTGGCAAGGGTTTGTTGCTTCAGTGATGTTTGGAGTTACAGTCCCTTGCATGACATCTGCAAATCAAAACCAGAGTTGCCTGAGGTCACATCACCAGAGGTGACTCTCAGCATTACCTTATGCTAAGGGGTGGCTTATTCCTTTTATTTATTTATTTACTTGAGGTTCTCCTTGTGATGATTTCTGATGGCGTTGCATTGAAGTCTTCTCACAGTAGAGCTGCTTTGCAGCACTGGATACCAGAGGCAGCTCTGGCAGCAATGATGAGGTTGGGTGTATGGCAATAGAGCTGTGCTGACAGAGAACAAGAAACTTTATGAACTTGAAAGTGTTTTTCACACTTGGCAGCTGGACAAAGCAAACAGACACAAAACATTGCTCTCTCAAACACTATAGCTGGCCCATCTACCAGGGGCTGTTAGAAATGACAATAAGCCTGTTGTCTGGAATGTATCTCCTGTCTTAAGCCTGGAGAACTGATATAATTTATTTCCCTTATCGTTTCTTGACCAAACCATACTCTGCACAAGATCTTATCATTTCCTCATATAGTAATAACCAAACCTTTTCAATTATTTTACATTCCTTTATCAGTGCAACTGACATCCTGTTTGCTTTCTGTGCTGCAGCTGCACACAGAGTTGAAAGCTTTGTGAATATTTTCTACAGTCTCCTAAATCTTTGGTACAATTTGCTAGTTGCAGACCCTGTCAGCTTTAACAGCACCTCCCATCTGGATCAGGGGATGGATTGCTTCAGGAGATATTGCCCAATGTGGTTATACGTCATATAGTCAAACCTTGATATTTACATCCAATTTAGGAGAGTTTTTCTTATATGGAGAGCTTGGTTTGTCCCCTGAGGTTTGCCTGGTGCTGCAGGAGAGCAGGTGTTGGAAAAAGTTTGCTTCTGCAAAGCACAAGCACATCTGGGGCAAACTGCAGCGTTTTGGGATGAGATTCGCGCCTTGTGCAAAAGATGCATTGGAGGTTGTTTAAGTCACTGGTGGGGTTTGGGGGGAATTTCAGCTCTGACCTCAGTGGTATGTTTTGTGCCCATTCAGTGATCAAGGGTGTAAATGCCACCCTAATGTCACTATGCTCCTCCAGTGCATTAGCATGGTATGTGCAAGATATTGCATGAAGGAAAAGACAGTGTCCACTGCTCTCTGGGACAGTCACTGGGCTCTTTCACCCATCACACTCTCCCCACTGGGTGCAACAGGGCTGTCACATTGTTGTTTAGCATTTATTGCAGCATTTGTGGCTTTTAATTCTGTGTAAAGTAAATATGTCTTTATGGACTGGATCACACAATCACAGCTAAATCAAAAACCCTGAAGTTGTTTCATATATTAATAAGAAACACAAACACAAGTTTCTGCTTTCGATATTCCAGCTCCGAGTTTCAGGGCAGTGAGTGTTGTCTCTTCCCAGCTTCAAGCCACTTTTCGTTTTCTTAGAAATGAATGTCTAAAAATCCTAAGGAGAATCAAAACCTTCCTTTACTAAAAATCTGAACCCGAAGTATCGCTTGTGCTTTGTGCTGCTTGATGCATTCAGACCATGCGTTTTGCGTAACACAAACCAGCCTTCCACATTGATGACACAAAACTGAACATGGAACTCACTATTCCTTCAGGAGAAAAGTATGATAGTTTTGATGGGCTCATTGTAAAAATTACAGCAAAAACAGTGTCCTCGTGGCAAAATGGACCACATTCTTCTTGAGGTCGGAGTGTCTTTGTATCTGTGCCAAAGTGAAGTTTTTGCAGTGTTACGTATAGAGAGGATGACTAAACTAACATGCTGTTAATATAGATATTTATTGTTGCCTTCGGAATGTCTGATGGAAAGGAGGGAAAAAATCAGGACAAAATAACAATTACATACAGTGCTTAAGCCCAAAAACATGCTCAGAGTAGTTTTTTGTGCATAAAGCAAATTGCTTCATGGGCTTCTTGTAGCAGTCTTGGAGAGCTGCTGGTTTATATTAACTTGATAAAAATCTTTATGTGCAGAGCTGTGAACACACATTTCCCATCCCTGTTGTTGGTTTTCTAATTTGGACAAATTAAACCCTTGATCATACACTGTGTTTTCTGATGTATTTTCCCCCTTCTTTCGGATTTATTCTCATCACCTGTCCCATCCCCAAACAAAGGTGATGGTTGAATTTGAGAGCCAGTAGCACATTACTGCAACCCCACACAAGGCTGGCTTTATCTCAAGCAACTTTGTCCCATTCAGTCTGTATCTCCACCTTGCTCCTGGGTTCTTTACACAGAAGTGGCCCCTGCTTACCAGTTCCCCGTATAGGCTTAGTTTCTCCTTTATAAGTACAATCTTTCTCACTTCTTCGTGCAATTTGATGATTTTCATCTCAGCTCATTTCACCAGTTTTCCAAGAATAAATTCAGTATTGGATGGTAAATCTCTTGCAAATTTTCCTACTGTGACACAATCTCAGCCTTTGCAAGTTCACTTTCTTTTTCTTTATTCAAATCCTGACTACAAATAACTACCTAGAACAGATTCATGGGTCTACCCCAAAGACCTGACTCTGAACTCATAAAATTGAGCAAGATGTTTCAATTAGTTTCACACTCATGTTAAAGGGGTTTTGTCTCCACCATATTTACCCGTGTTTTACAATATCATGTAGAGTCACAGTAATATTTCCAGGGAAATAAATCTCCAAAACTATCCTTCTGTTCCACGCTTGCTGGTGTCCTGCTATAAAGCTTATCTACCTCTCAGCTGAGGAAGGACACATTTTTTCACCTCTTTTTATTTAAACAGTCATCTTCACCTTTATCTTTTCTTTGCAATGCTGATTCTTTACTTATTAATATATCCCTTTTTTGAGCAATACTACTATTTTTACTTCAGTCAACACAGGGCTGTTTTTTATCCTATACTTCACATAGCAAATGAATCCTTAGCTTTTGTTAGAGGAAAGAGAGATGGAAAGCTTTGGGAAAACAGGAAGCAACGACAACATGTGGGTTTATTGGATTATTAGCCCTGGGGCATGAAGCTCGTATGATACGGTGTTTTTCAAGTAGTAGCATCCAAAGGTCACTGAAAGTGTCAGGCTTGAGGTACATGTTAGACTGATTTCTTGAAGTTCAAGCTGGATCACACTGTTTATTGAGAGCCATATATTAGGTTATCAACATGAATTATGTTGGTTTGAATTAGAGGCATCTGGTAGAAAATTCGCTCTTGCTATGCGAAATTTACTGTGCAATTTTCTGTGGTAATTCAGGACCCTCATGTCAGTCTGTGAACTCTGATGCAGAGAGGTATGTTCAAGAGCTGGACTGTAAAGGCTTCAATTTGTATTCTCTGGGATAGAAATCTCTGCCTGAGCAAGAAATGTGAACTGCATTTGAGGCATTGTGCAACGTATACAGCATGAGAGCTCACACAAAGAGCACTTCAGCCACTTCAGAGTCAGACTTTGAATAAAGAGAATTAATTGTCTGGTCCACAGATGTAGTAATTTGATGAGTTAATATCTTTATTCTACTTTATTTGGGCTTATATTGCCTCTTTTCTGGGAATACACTCGCAGAAATACTTGACATATATGAATTCTGCTCAATTTGGGCTAGGAATTTTTTGAATAATCCACAAAACCAAAGGACTCTCAATTTCTATTTCCATTTCCTAATTACATTTTATTGTATAAATGCGATTAAACTTGATAACACTGGAACACAATGTACTAAACATTCAGGGAAAAAAAAATCCAAGATTGGAAAGAAAACAAGCTTCAACCTTTAGCAGAATTTGGAGGTTTTTTCCTCTTTTAAATAAAACCACATGTATTTATATTTGAAAAGTTTGTCCAGGCCAAATGTTGACAAACTGTACTATTTCCTAATCTGTAACCTGGATGGTCACCCCTTTGTGTAGCCAGGCATGTCCATATCCTTACTATACAGTGTAAGAATACAGTGTAAGAAGCAAGAGAAGGAAAATATTTACTGAAAATGCTGAAGAAAAAGAAAGTAAAATGAAGGGATGTATGATACCAGGATAGAAGCCTTAGGAAAGAAGAATTAGTCCTTCATCCCTGTTGCAATCAGTAAGGCTGAGCTGAAATAAAAGCCAAGTAGACTACTATCTGTAGACTAATAAACTGTTCTCAACAATCAGAAATATTTTTTCTTGATTTCAAGCACAAACTTTAGATTGGAGCATGTCCTTTCCTTAAGCCTAGAGTGTGCTTGGATACTTGGCGTGGTTCATATTTACATTCTGATTCTGTTTTAACTTGAGGTATGTTTATATACAAATAGTAACAGAAAAATAGGCTTTTAATGCCAGTTGACCAATTCGTGTTAATTAATACTGATGAAAATAAGGGTGAAGAAAAAGAAGGAAAAATAACATAGGCTACCACTCAATTCAGCAACTTGAATTCAACTCCAACCCTAAAACCCAAATAACCTCTTGGTTGTTACTCATAACTTTATAGTTTAAATCAACTGAGGAGCAGTAATTTGCCCCACAGTTCATTATCTGACTGAGGAGCTTATTTCTGTGGGCTATCTGTGGGATAAGGCTGAGCTGCCATATGAAGCATGGGCCCATGAGAGGCTTTTAAACATACCCATTGATTGGGACCTATGACTTCAAATGTTTCTAAAGTTGTGGGTGTCAAAGGACTAAATATAGTATGGGAATTAGTCACTGCTTCCCATACTTATATGTTCCTTCCTCAACACATAAGGACCTTTGATATGAATGAGTCCATACGTTCGTGTGTTCTTGTAGTCTTTTCACCTCTATTTTAACCTGGGTTAGCTCACTGGGGTTGACCAAACTGAAATAAATACATTTTCTTCTTTTTGGGGTAGATATAACGTCAGGCATCTCTGTTCAAACAAAATCCTGTTAAATCAACCGCAATTAAATTGAGAAAGGACATGGGAACTCGTTTTTATTTTTACGTTCTTGCGTCTACAATGATTCAGAATGGCTTGGTTAGAAAAAAACAAAAATCCTTCTCCTCTTGCCATAAATCAGTGTGTTCTGGCTTTTATCCCCAGGAAGAGACTGTCTGTTCTGTTGCCAGTGTTATTGCTAGCTTTTTGTCATAGTTACAGGACTTGGTTATTTTCAGGGACAGGCTATTGCCTTGTGGTCCTTCTAACAGCTTTCAGAAAAGACCTTCAGGTTGCTGGCCATCTCCTTCTTATCTCTAACCTGATTGTTATCTAGCATGAGCTGAGCTGCAGAAGGGTTTGTGCTTTGGAAAGCTTTGCATTTTCTGTCCTCAATTTACTTAAACCTGGGATTGATGGCACATCTGGAGGCAGAGATGGGCAGATGATGTCCCCTCGTTCAGCAACACTATCTGTGCAGTGTTAGCATTGATGCTCAGACCACTCATCTTCCTACCCTCTGGTCCTCTCTCCCTTTTTCAATCCATATCCGTGTCTATTTTACCCTTCTCTCAGCCTCCATCTCTTCTCAGTACATAAAACCTAAGCTTAACATTTTGTGCATTTTAAGGTCCTTCTTTTGCTAAGGATGCAACAGGCAATATTTTCCTCTGGAAACTCACTGTGTCAGGACACAAGGGATGGTTCATTCAAAGTGCATCACAGGCAGGGTAATTGCTATAAAAATGCCTATTAGAATATGCAAACTGTGGGCTTGCTATTGCCAAAACTTAGAAGCCAGGTACATAAGATTGCAGAATATTTTTCCTCTGTGAGAAGGGTGTTTTTCCTTTTCTTTGGCTTTTTCATTTTCCTGTTGAATGTCATCTGTCTGAAGGATTTAGAAAGAATCCAGAGGAGTTACACTGCTTCAGAGGCTGGTGCAATAAATTAACTAAAGAAGGTGTGTGGCTTTGAGAGGGTTGAGAGGGCTCAAAGTATGGGCATAACAAAGTGAGGTCAGTGCCTTAGGGACTGCAAATCACCATTGCTCCCATGAAATCCATACAGCTACATTGATAAATGTTAGAGTTAGTAAGCTCACAAAGAAAAATACTAAAGCAAACTAAATTAACTTCCAGACCAGGCTTGGAGTTATGTAAAATCTGACTGTAAAAACTTTCCCTGCTTTATCAACAAGTTCCCCACTAATGCTGCATTTCAGGAATGCACATAAATGCATGTTTAAATACAGTTAAATTGAAAGCAATGTGAAAAGTTATTTTAAGTTCCACTAAAATCACGTAAAATATTTGAGGTTGAAGGGAATCTCTGCTCAAAGCAAGTCAACAAAAACAGGGTCATCAAGAGTAACTTCGGTGCTGATTTTATTTACTACTTTTTTTTTTTTTAACCAGAACTTTAGTTTTATATTTCTGAGGTGGAGAACAGGGAAATAATTTTTCTCCTTTCATATTGAAGCCTTGTGTCTGTGCTGAATGCAGTGGCAGTACAGCTGATTTGCAGGCTTAATGCAAGATGACAGCAAACCAGACACCTCAGTGACACTGGAGAAGGAGCCCCCAAAAGAATGTGACAACACTAGCATATTCTTGACTTCTGAATAGTATGGGTTCATCAATAGAGGTCTCAATCTAAATTTTACTTAATTCTGTCCCCCTAGGAATAGTGCCTAGTTCTGATGCTTCTATGTAATGTCTAGTGGGAATAAGAATCAGCAGAACATGATGATGCTGTGTCCATACAAGAGTCAGCAGTGAGAGGTGGCCACTCAGCAAGTGTTCTCAAATTCTGGAACAAAGTCTTACAGAGGCTGTGAAATCCCCATTTTTGGACTATTCCAAAGCTTGGCTGGAGGTGGCCATGAGCAACCAGGTGTAATTTAGAAGTTAGCCCTACTTTCAACAGGGAGTTGGTTCTACCAAAGGCCCCTTTGAACCCGTGTGGCTCTGTGATGCTGTATTCCTTGTAGCTGGTGGGTGGATGTGCTTGCTGATTGCACGGTTTAACACCTCCTCAGTCTAAATCTGCACTGATGCCAGCAGCCTGATCTTTTCAATGGGTTTCTTTGCTTTTTGACATGATGTTTGTATTTGATCCCTCCTACTGTCTCTGAATGAGGGCAGGCTGACTGGCAGCCGGTGGGGAATGCAGAAGGTTGAAGAAGTGGAACGTAAACTCCAGATTATTGTCTGGACTGGCTCAAAGTGCCGTCAGGTGTGAGGCTTGGATAAGGATTTGTGGAGTTTGACGCCTTGCCCAGACAGAGCTTGAGTTCAATCACTTAAAGGCACGTCCGGTTAGACACAGCCATTGTGTTGGATTCTGGAACAGGAATATCCTGCGTACTTTCAATCAGAGCCACAGAAACGTTTGGTTTTACAGGTCACTTCATTTGTTTCTGGCCCCTGTCTATGATAAATAGCTCTGTCTACTGTGTTCAGCTCTTGCAAAGCTGTTTGCTCAATGCCTGTAGGCGTTCAGACCTACCTGAGATGATTTTTGCCTTTTGGCCTGAGTGGTCCAACCCCTGGACAGTAAAGAAATGCTTTATGAGCTTGGCATAAGCAGTATTTATTGAGTCTGCTTTCCTGCTCGTTAGACAAAGCCTGCTGTGGAAAGTGTCTATCTTAGCAATGGCATCAAGACGTCTTATTTGGAGACAGATTGAGATTAAGAATGTCACTTTGGACTTTTATAAATTGAGTTGTTTTCTATTTGCACCATTATTTACACTGTGATAATATTGCATCAGTAAAATATACCACTTTGCCAGTATCAACTCATGATCCTACCTCTCTAGGACTGTGGCCAAAGCTCCTCCATAACAGATGTTTCATGACCTGAGCTGTCACTGTGATGTCCCTTCTTCATTCTTCACATTACAGCAGCAGCCATTGTTGGGGTTACAGTGAGCAGAGAGCCCAGTGTGACTGCCAAAATGGCATCTGCAAACGTATGAATATGGGTTTAGCTGTGCCAAATCTCAAACTGACCCATCAGTGCCATCCTGCTTTCTCCATAGACCAGTGCTGTCACCCCAACAACTGAGGTGCAGCACATATCCCCTTCTTGACAACACATCCAAGGGGATCTCCTTCCTGCTGCAGAGCTGCCTCCATCATGAAAGAGGGGTAGGTAGCAAAATATATCAATTTTTAAAGGCCTGGAAAGGCCAGAATAATCCTACCTTGGGCTTGGCAAGACGCAGCATTGCAGCACATTCCTTCATCGTTGTAACTCTGGGTTAGAGCTGTATAGCTAGATGATACTGGCAAGGCAGCAGAAGTCAAGTTTGTATTTTTGGGGGGAATAAAGAATAATAGGAAAAACTGTAAACTCAGGGAGAAAGAATATTAGGACAGCAAAAATGTCCTGACCCTGTATTGTGCCAGAAATTAATACCCTAGTTTTTGCAAGAAACACTGTGTTTTCTTTCCAGTATAGCCTAATAGTTACCTTTCATCTGAAAAGAATAATATCTCTCAGGCAGCATATCCAATCACGCTTGGATGACTTTGCTTTGAGGTACAGGTGTCCTGACTCTATTACTGAATCCGCAGGGTGGAAGGAGTTCAAGGCTGAACAGAGCATCATTCCCCAGCAACTCATACCAGATGTTAGAGAAATGAACAGAGATGAAAGTCAGTGTTCCCTGGGACAATAGTATCAAGGTATTTCCTAGGATATTGTTTCATTGCTTACGTGTGCTTTGTCTCTTGGTTATTTATGGACTTCCACTGCAGTTTGAGGGGGACAGATGGACAGTTTGCACTACAGTTTTATCCAATTAATTAAAGTAAGGGGGTGACAACATTAAAATCAGAAAGTGTGAGTCCAGTCAGAAGGGTGAGTGGTAGAAAAAGAAGGGTGGTTAATGCTAAGTCCTCTGCCTTGTGTCAGTCACCAGCCCATCAATCCTGGTTATGTCTCTGCAGCCTTTGACAGGCGATTGCTGTAGGACAGTGCAGTAGTTTTGCCTCACAGCTCCTTTTCACTAGCCCCTCCAGAGTTTCATACAATTGCCTTAGTTTTGTAAGTCTGTGATATTTTTCTTGATCCCTCTAAAAGAATTTTTCTGCTGATCTTCAGCTGGTTGTTAGAACATTATGGTTGCTTTTTGTGGGCGCATTGAAAAGACTCGGAGCTGCAAGGTACTTCTGGCCCTATCAGCCCTTCAAGTTAACCAGAATTGTTTAGGAGAATCTTGGGTAGAATTTGCCTGGGATTGGGCAACTGTGCGATGGCTGTCCTTAGACATAACTGATTTAAGTAGGTGTAACTGGTTTAAGTGCCTCTGAACCAGTATAGTCTTGAATACAGTACCCTACCCGGGATGTGTAGGAGGAATGTATGGACTATGAGTTAAGAACCCAAAAATGTGCTATTGAATTCTCTAATGCTATTCAGTTACTATAAACAGTAATTAAAATACTTATTGGGCTATCCACTGGCATGAGGAACATTACATACGGTTATGTTTTCCACAGGCAGAGAGCCAAGCTTGAGCCAGAGTCAGTTTTGATGCTTTTTACTTCATGCAAAGGGAGTAACAAACATGAGACTTTCCTTCAGAGCCCTGCAATGAGCTGCCCTGAGGCATTCCTTACCCAAAATCAGGATGCCTCCTGCTGCTGGTGCTCTGCAGCACACAGTAGGGACCTGCATGTTGTGGAGTGGGGACAGAAAAGTGGCAGCCCCTCCAGTCCTTAGGACACGTCGTTGCAACCTTGTTCATTGCCAGCAAAGCAAGAACTTCTGTTTATTTAAACTTTTCTCCTCTGTGAGCAGTGCAGGGCTCTTCCCCTGCAAATGTCCTGTTATTCCACCTGACTCAGACTTGCTGAATTGACCTCAGGTGCCTTGGGTTGAGAAAGGAGGGGGAAAAAGCTAACCAAGCTTTGCAATACCCCTTTTGGAGATGGGAGCTGAAGTCATTAATTCTTTTGTCTCTACTCTGAATTTTCTGAGCCTGCCATTTCCACCTTTTAGGGTAAAAAGAACAGAACCAGCCCCCAAGTGAATGAAAAAATAACACTTTCTTTTTTAATGTAATAACTTTTAGGTTCTTACTAGACAGTGTCTTCTCCCTGGGGGACTACCAGTTTCCCTTCTCTCATGCTTTTATTTTAAAGCTAAAGAATATCCTCTGCAATGAATAAATCCCACAAAATCAAGCCAGCAAGTGCCAACTAATTTGTTCCCAGGACCTGAGGCTGCAGTGACATGCCAGAGGTCTGAAAGTACCTGGAGATATCATGAGAGGTGATGCCAGTGGGAGCTTTTTGCTCCCCTTTCTCTCTAGCAATGGGAACCTCTTGCTCCCCTTTCTCTCTTGCTCCCTTGTGTTCACTGTAGATGAAGGGCCTTGTACAATCCCTGTGCTACAGCTACAGGGGCTATATGTGCAGGGATAACTATGGGCTGCTTTCATTGGGACACTTGAAAGATGTTTTAGATCTCAAGCCATTTCAATACCTGGGTATGAAGTGCTGAAATACCTCACATCTCTTAGTGAAGTTTCTTCTGGAGCAGATAAAATGCTTGTAGAAGTGGTGGACAGTCCTGAACCCCACAAAATCCATCCTTGAGCACATTCAAGGAACTTACAGGGAAAGTGGGGCATTGGGAGGGTATGCACAATGGTGCCAGCAGGGAAAAGGGCTCAAGGCCAACCTGTTTGCTGCTAGTATCTACAACTTCTAATGCTGCTTCTTTTGGTGAACATATATAAAGATTTACATGTAAAGGTGCTGTAGTGAGAAGGTTCATATAAAAATATTAGATACAGAA
This sequence comes from Melopsittacus undulatus, assembly GCF_012275295.1. Lineage (NCBI taxonomy): Eukaryota > Metazoa > Chordata > Aves > Psittaciformes > Psittaculidae > Melopsittacus > Melopsittacus undulatus. Next base: position 99,453,116 of record NC_047557.1, read on the forward strand.
AGGTTTGTTTAAAATCAGGTGTCAGGCTCTGAAGGTTGATAGTTTCCATTCTGAGCAACTATCTGAGCTATCAGCTTATATAAATCTCAGATCCATGTTCAAAGCCATTCCGGCTGATATACAGCAGAGCAGTTATTCATTTCAACAGATTTCCTGAGGAAAGATAGATGAAAAAAAAAAAAAAGAAAAAAGAAAAAAGAAAGAAATAGGCAAAAGTGCAAAAATTAAAAAAAAAAAAAAAAAAAGCAGAAGATACAGCCAAGATACCAGTGATAAAGAGGAGCAGAAGAGACAGCCAGGGCCTTGGACTGCAACGCAGGACATTGTGTGCTGGAATCAGGAGTCACTCCAGAGAGATCAATATTTGTTGACCAGCTGGTCCTAATGCCAAAGCACTATGTCACTAAGGTGGAGAAAATCTGTGGAGAGTGAGTGATAGAGTGTGACGTGCACATAGCTGGGGGTCATGTAATAAGTCTGTAAAAGAAGATATATAGACTATATATTGGCTGTTTAGATGCTGTGGTTTTTTTCACCCCTGACTCTGCCTTCTGTCTATGCTCTTGTGCTTTTCTTCCATGTTTCACTTTATTCTATTTCCTGGGTCTTGTGATCCAAACATTATCACTCTGGGTGACCATACCAGCTACTTTCTAGGGCCTGGCTGAGGGTAGCCTTTTGTACCAAGCAGGGTATCACAGGACCATTTGTCTTTCCTTAACCTAGGTTTTTCTGCTGCTATGGGAAAGTCTTTTGGAAACTGCTTTTCTTTCTCCCATGTGTAGTTGGAGGTTGATGAAGGCTGGGAATTCTTTGTTTCTGTATCCAGACTGAGAAGCCCAGCAGCACAGTTGAGCAAAGGATGAGGGTAGCATTTGCTCCCATTCCCCTCGTCCAGGAGAGACCTTGGGCAGCAGTCAATGAGTGTTGGGCTCACACAGTTCCTAAGCCACTACAACTACACATTACCTGCTTACTCAGGGGTTACAAAGGATTTAATACCCATCTATAAATTCCAAATTTCTGCTCGACTTCTTGGGTCACTCATAAATCCTAAACATCATCTGGACTGCCCAATGGCAGCAACGTCAGGCTTAATCTGGAGAGACTCAGCAGAATTTATTTCATGTGTCACAAGCTTTTAACAGGTCAGGATTTAGCAGCTTTCGGGTTGTCTAACTCAAACATGGGTGTTTATTTTTGGCCACAGAATTAGCTTACTGACAAGGTTTTTATGCTGTCTGGTGGAGGCTTCTGTATTGCTCTTTGGCTTGCAAACCTGCCTTTTGGCATGGCGATTACAGGACAGAAAGGGTTTCTGTTTGCTTGGAAGATGATGGTAATGGGACCATAAACTCATTGCTAGGATAATGTCAGGCTACAAAGCTACAAATTAGCTGTCAAAGTAAGGAAATGCACTGAACCAAAACCAGACTTCACTCATAGTCTTCTGTGGAACAGGGGTAAACAGAGGGTAACCCCTGCACAGAAATACATGGTAAGACAGTCCCAGGAAGAATGGATGAAGGTGTTAGCAGTCTGCGTTGGTGCACTGAAATCTAGGGCACATCAGCTCTTTCTAGCCACGAATGCTGAGGCTTAACAAAACCCTGAAATTAATTTTTAAGGGAGTGTTTGGTGTCTCGCCAAGGAACTTTTCCTTGCTAAAACTTTTCCACTATAACTGGCAGAACTGTAACTGCGCATGAAAGATGATTGCACAACGCCATCTCCCAGTGTGCCAAAAGAGAAGGAAAAGGCAAAGAGCATCCCAGATAGACTATAACTAACATTTAGATGAAACCATTTCATAACAGTATACACCTATCTACCATGAGCATCTCCATGTGAGAGCTGTGGTCCACTGCTTAATCTTTCAAGAAGTACCAGACTAGTATGAAGAAGTCCACCTACAAGAACTATCAGGAGAAAAAGATGAGCTTTTGCTTTGTTTTAGAAATTGCTTTATGAGCAGGAGAATCTTTCCTGCATTGCTCACTATAGCCTTTTCCTAGTGAATAATTTCACACTGAGGGAGCTCCTGTATATTTGTCCTGGGCAATTTGTTTGCTCTATTGTGGTACAGAGAAATTTTGAGGAGATAAAGCTCTGGCCCCATGTAAATTGGAAGGATCACAAACCCCAGCCCCTTGGCACAATATTAAAACCAAAAGAAAGATTTTTATTAGGTTTTAGAGAATAATCTAGTGATTTAGTTTTGATAATGCTTAGTCATATTCAGTGGGCACAGCAAAATTCTGGTAGATATAGCACAAATCTCAGTATCTCCTCCTTATCATCCCCATCTGGTTTTCATTTGCTCACAGAAAGACAATAGTAGACTTTGGGAGAGAATGAGAGAGAAATTAGCACTAACAAGATAATTAGAGTGGGGTATGGAGGTCAGAAGAAGATCTTAAAGCAGTAAGTAAAATTGAGAGATGCATTAGCTGAGCAAATGAAATTTTTGTGGGAGAAGATAAATTCTTTTTTTCATTATTGAATAAGGTTTTTCTCCAAAGTTTAAACTATCGATGCTTTCTATTGTAAATAGCTTTCTGTGGCAGGTTTGTGTTGTCTTCTGATTGCATAGCTTTCATTGCTGAATTCATAGAAAATAGAATGGCTTTTTAATGCTTAAACTTGTTTCAAGTAAAGAGAATGGAGAGAAAGGAGTTTTATACAAAAGCCTGTAGAAATATACAGCTGAAGAGCATTTGATTTAGAGCTCAGACATGTAGTGCTTTCCATAAGTTACTACCATAAATTTTAAACTGATCTTATAGTTTCTATTATTTACTTTTTATGCTGCATTTTATACCTCGTTTCAAGGCAGATTTATAGCCCTTACACAAAGATAGATGAGAGACTACACATGCTTCATGTCAACAAGCTATTTTTCTTTTTTTTTCCCCTGAAACTCCTGCTGTTTAAAATCAAACCATATTGCACTAAAAGTGCATTTGCTTCTGTCGTTTTTGGCCTGCTCTTGTCATCCCAGAGGATGTGGTGAAAATGGCCAAGAGTATTTTGATTCTACAGATGCATAGCAGTAAGCAAGGGCTGGTACCTCTAGAAATTCCAAAACTGATACTGGGTCATATATATAACTATATATATCTATATATAACTATATATATCTATATATATTGCTGTTGTATTGACCACCTGAGTTTTGACATGATTAAGGCTCAAGGTGAAGCTTATCTACCTACAAGTCATCCTTTCCAAAACAATCTCATCTACAGAAACAGAGAGAGAACAATGTCACTTTTTATAGGTTAACAAACAGATGTGAAAATGTCTACAAATACAGAGTAGCCAACAATAACCTAGCACAAATCATGAGCTGCTGGAAAGAAAAATACCTCTATAATGTGCTTCGAATAAATGCTGTGACTTGGAGACAAACAAGGTTTTGCCCAAAAGTTCTATCTGATGCTTTGCCTTTGATGTGTCCTACAGGATGGTCCCAGCACCATTCCTGCATCATGCTATAGCACCCGAAAGTCTTACACACGTCAAAGCCAGAAACAGTAAGCAAAACACAGTGTTTATTTATTTATGAATAAACAGAAGTATATTTATACTCACTTACAAAACCCTCAAGAGCTTACGGGGCCTGATTGAGGCTGCTAGGCCAGGGTTATCCTTTGGCATATTCATAAACACGGGACACACATAAGTAGGAGGAATCTGCCCAGGATATCACATCAGAGCTTGGTGTAACCACAAGGCCACTCCACATTTTACATGCAGTGTTGCACCTGACTCACACAGGATGTGGTTTTTTGCCATATTTCCCTTGAGTCTGGAAATTTCAGCTATTAATCCCTAAAGGGGAATAAATATCTCTGTGGGGTGTTGCAAGGATGGCAGCTGTACCCACAGCACAAGGAAACGAGTGGCTAAAGCAGAAGGAGGAAGGGATGATTATCTGGGCAGGCCATCTGGGAGGGATGTGGTGCAGTCTGGTAGCAGAATAACCCATCTCTTGTTCCTCATGCAAGGGGAGAATCAGGCATATTGATGAGACCTGCTGAGATAATTAATCCCCTGATGGGCCCATCATCCCTTCAGAAGATGGTGGCTGGAGGGAGACTGCCTAGGCTCCAGCAGAACTTTACCTGATGTAGTCAATGAGGCAGAAAATGTTCCTGGGATGGAAAATCACCTAGATTATCCTCAGGGCTGTTCTTGCTTTCCAAACTGAGAGTGTGCTTGGAGGTAGCAGCAGTGAGAGGATGTTGTCAATGGGTTGGCAGATGCATCAAAACCCCAGTGGACCTGCCAACAGCCCTGGTCCATGGCGGTGATACTCCCTGCTCCCACAGAGCTGCTTCCCCTGCTGCAGAGCCCAGTGGGCAGGGGCAGGAATGGTCATTTTTCAAGGAGCTGTTTCAGGAGCAGAGATTTATGCTGTGTTTGACAACAAGAAAGTCAGTTTCAACAGCTCCTGTTTGCAGCTGGCGTGTTGCAGGGAGGCAGTGGCCATTTGCCTGCTTGTTTTCCAGCCCCACACACTTCTGTTTGGCTCTAGGGATCAGGTGCTCAGGGACGCAGGGAATAGCCACCGTTCAAGGACAGAACATCTTGTTAAAGTATTTTCCTTCTTTAAAAATGACAGTGACCTCTTTAATGCTGTTGCCTGTCCATGAACCAGAGCTAAGAATAAATTCCTCATGTGCAGCATATTTCTTTTTTATGACCAGAGAAGCAGCACACAGAGCAGCTTATGGATTTGAGGCAGCACTGATTTATCTCACACCCATCCTCCACCTCCAGAAAAAGTCCTTCTTCTGTTTTTTATTTCTTTAAACATGGTCTTTCCAAAGTGTTATTTATAACAGCCAAAATGGTGTCTGCCCATCCTCTCTTTACTATAGAATCATAGAACAGTTAAGGTTGGAAAGGACCTTAAGATCATCAAGTTCCAACCCCCTGCCATGGGCAGGAACACCTCCCACTAAACCATGTCACCTAAGGCTCTGTCCAACCTGGCCTATGCATTGAACTTGTGAGAATCTGTTGTTGTCTCCTGCAATGCTCACATTACTTACATTATGGGGCTCTCAGAGGCAAAGACAAGCCTGGTCAGCTTAACCCACAAGATGAGTTTTAGATGTTCAGGTCTCCATGTCATGAAGAACCAAGCACTTGGCCTTTCTCTTCTACTTTTTATTTTCCTGTGGCATATTACATCTGTGTGTGTGAATTCAAGCTGTTGTACCAAAGGGTTTATTTGATCTGTAGGCTGCTGAAGTGGCTGGAAAAGTTGCTGTGGAGACCCTTCTACCTATTCACCTATTCACTTATTAAAATGACAAGAAGAGAAGATTTAAGATGATTTCCAAACTTGAAAGAAAAAAATCTCAGGGGAAACCAGACTGTGGGTCACAGATACCATTGACATCACTCTTCTTGTTGTTGTCTCTCCATGGCTCTTTGTTGATGTCCCCCAGCAAATGTTTTGCTGGACCCTAGCACCTCTGTGCTCTTTTGCTCATCTGTCTTCATAAGGCTGAGCATGGGATTTGTCAAAACCTTTTCCTTTAAAGATTGTCAAAACCAGTGAAAAGGCTTTTGACACAGCTTGAAAACAAAAGGTTCTTTGTTCTAATTTCTGTGGTTTTCAACAAAGGTCCAACCTTTTCCACAGTAGAGAGAATGTTTTCAGTTCATTTCCCTAACAGCTGTTGCTCCTTCTATGTTCACCTCTTCTTCAAATGCTCTCTTAATACCATCTCTACCAGTCTTCCTTCTCATGTTCTCCCCAGGAAGTGTTGCATATCTCATCTGTCTTGTTCATTGTTCTATTTCCTCCCCCACCAATCTAATTTAAACTGTAAATTCTTCAGGGTGAAGAAGAGGGTTACATTTCAGCAGTCTTTGGTATCATTGACTTAATTGGGGTTAGATGAAGCAACAGGCAGTATGGTTCGATGCAAGTTCACATTTAGAGATATTGTGGCATTTAATATTTTGCTTTCTAAAGAAGAGGATGGCTTAAGGACAGAAGAATCTGGTGCTCTTCAGCCCTCTGCTATGCAACTGTCCATCACCATCAGATGTTGTCTTGGCATTATTCCTTTGCAATCAGTAATGGTCATCTCCCCAGCTGGCTAGAGGCAGCTAAATGCTCGAATGTACTGTGACTCCTGTGGTTTGTTCCTCATCCAAGAAGTCTTTCCAGAGCACCTGAGTGAGCTGAAAATGCAAATGCAGTATTGAATTAACAGTAACATGCACTGGACAAGGATGAGGTCTTCATAACAGACTGACCTCTTTTCCTGCTGATTTCACTGAAACTGTCACATCTTGTTATCCAAAAGTGGATGGTCTTGAAAGAGCTGTTATGACTGCAGCCTCTGAGGTATGCAGGGGAAATGGTGAAATATGTGTACAAAATGTGTGTAAAGTGGAGGCAAATCAAGAGTTACGGAAATAGTCAAGTATTTGTAAAATAAAGGTCTTTGCAGTGTCTACTGCCCGGCAGAGATGGAGATTGGGCCATGCTCTTGTCATGGTAATAGTAGATCTGTGAACATTTATCAAGGCCCAAGAGCCCACATCATCTAAAACATTTGAAATTTGTGAAAATCTTTATAACTTTAATCTTTTCTGTTAGCTATGCCCACAGAGAAATCATTAATCGAGTCCAGCAGTGACGGCGGTGTTGATATCTAGTCCAGCTAAGATGAATTAGAATTTGTTCCCTTTCAGTGGTGTTCCAGGAAAAGTGGCAGAAATGACAGATGAAAAGATGATCCTGCCTATTATTATGTGTTGAAAGTCCTATTTCTTTCTTAAAACGTCACTAACATCTCAAGACTTCTTTTCCACAGAACACTAGCAATATTTGATTATTTCCAACTGGAGGAATATGTAAAATAATAGAGAGTTGTTACACTTGATAATGCCTCATGGCCGGTGGTCTGGCAGCTGTTCAGATGATACATAGGAACACTTAGAGGAAAGCATCTTGGAGAGTTTTAAAAGCCTTTCTTAGAAATGGATGTATGTGTGATTCAGTTCACCTCTTTTCCTCAGCCATGACAAATAAATGCTACCAGTGTCAGGAAGAACAGTCCTGGTGAAGAGCAATGGCAGCTTGTTCAAAGAAGGATTACAGCTTGAAGCCTGAAAGCAAAACACTGTCAGCCCTGCCCTTGAAAGAGGGGAAATGTTCTCAGAGAGAGGGATGTGACATATAAAGAAAACCCAGTGTTTCCTGCCTTCATGCCAAGTTTTTTTTCTCTCCCAGGGAAAGATTGACCCCTTTCCTTGAGGAGAGCTGTGCAACCCCAGAACGAAGCAATAGACCCTTCAGTCATGTCCGATGAGATTCGATAGCCTTTTATCTGTATATTGGAGTTTTGCCTAGGATCCGGGTAATTAACAACCGGTATAATTAATCTCATGTTGAATATTTCAAATTAACCAATGGAGACTGTAAGTAATGATTGCGTGACTAAGTGCAGAAGGAAAGAGGTACATTGTGCTGTGTGCTGCAAGATCTTTTTTTTTTCTGGAAACAATGACTAATACAGCTTTTTCAGTGGAGGATTTGATGTACATCCAGGCTGCATGCATGAATCAGTGCTGAGAATCAACAAACTGCAGCTCTTTCTTTCCTTTTTTTCTCCTAGAGCTCTCTAATTTACCTTCTAGACTGGAAGGACTCGATTTGTTACCTCTTGTACACTTTGCACTACTGCAACTACTGAGAAAGGGTTAGGGGAGATGACAACATATGTCTTCTGCTGCCTACACAGGGTTCTTCTTTACATGTCAACACAAGAACATGAGTTACATGAAGTCAGTTTTCAGGCTGATGCATTTGCTTGTCATCTAATGTGGTTGGACCATGAAACATCATGAGCACCAGATCAAAAGTTAGTATTGCTACTGCTAACGTGTTGCACACATTGACCTTCCCGTGAATAATGACAATCATATCCTGATACTTCCTCTGCACACAGAAATGATGTTGCAATGCAAGGAAAATCACTCTTTGTGTGTGTAATCCAAACAGCAGATTTAAAAGAAAGCTTAAGGCTGTAGCAAGAAGGCCGAAGTGTTGCTTATAAAATGGCAATCTTATCTTGTAAGCAATTACAGGGCAGTTGTATTTAATAGACTTAAACTTGATTAAATAGCCCACCTAGCTGCAAGAATCTAGGTATTAACCAGAAAGATTAAAATGACCAGAAAAGAGAGGTGTTATGTCTGATATCTTTTAGCAGCAGCTTTCCACTGTGAGGCAAACAGAGGAGACCAAAGTGATGGGCTGCAGGAAGGTGAACACATTTAGGAGTTGCTTTTCAGAGACACTTGCCTACAAAACCAGAGATTTTCACCATTACTGATGTCAATTCTTTATGTTTTCTTGGATTCTATTTTCCAGTGTGGTCCAAAAGTCTATCAAGGACTGTGGCTTAACTTTCCAGTGGTTTCTCAGTATAAAAAGATGCCATTTCCACACAGATTGTTGTTCCCAGCGTAAATATGTTTTTAGGCAGAGAGTAATATAATCCTACAGATTTGCAGAGAAGCTGCAAACTCTTCTGGCAGCATCTAAGGCAACATAAACGCTTTGTTTCCATTGCTTCTATTTATGGAAAACCGAAGGCCATTCATCTCCTAGATTCCCGTGGGACTTTCTATAGCTTAGTTGAGAACCATGAATTAACTGCTTGGTTGGAGTTATTTCAAGGAAACTGTGAAGGATAGGAAGAGGCTGTGCCTCAGCAAACAGCCACGATGTCTCTAGCCTGGCTTCCAAAAGGAACCATTGTGATGCCCCTTTCCTGTTCCCTAAGAGCTTCTCATTTAGCTGATTGCAAAAATGAGATTTACATTTAAAACTCGTGTAATTAAAAGTGATCTTAGATTTTATATCCCAGATATTGGGTTCCTGAAATAACGGCATCCTTTACGTGCCATGCTTCCTGGTTCTAGAAAGAGATGGAGAGTTGCCATAGGCAATTCCAGGCAAAGGGAAAGAAGTTATGTATGTTCTCCCTGCAGCAGGAAGGGACCCAAATGGATATGTACAGAAACCTAGGAGAGTGGGAGTATGCAGAAACCCTCACAACCATGGCGACTGCTCAGGTCTTCCTCAGTCCTGGCAGAGACAGGCACAACTTCTTTTCCCATGGACATTTTGTCATTGCAAAGCTTCTGTTGAGCTATTCCAGACTGAAAAAAAAAAAAAGGAAAAAATTAAAAAAAAAAAAAAGGAACATCTGAGTTCTCCTGACCAGACTAAGAGAAATTCCTTGTGGTTTAAACGGTTAGACTTCAGCTATGTGCTGGCAGAAGGCCCAGTTTGAGAAGTGATGGGAGATGCAGCCATTGCACTAAGACCTTTTGGAGAACCCTGCAAGGTCTGCCTGAGTGTCCTTCAAAATGCTTGTGCCACAGCTCAAGGATGCATCATACAATAAGACACTGACATGACTTCAGGCCCTCATGTCATGCCAAGTATACCAAGTATTCTACATCATCTGATTGATGCTGTTGATGTCATGAGATTTGCCCATCACTAAAGACACTTTGGCAGCCACTAAGTCATTATTTGATTTATGTTTACAATGTGATAAACACACTTCTATTTATTTCTGCCTTTAGCACCTCATCTTGGTTTGTAGGAAGCCTTATGTTTCTGAAGTACTTTGGCATAAGTGAAGGGCAAAGTGGCTTTATTTCTGTGTTTAATTGGATTTTCTTAAAGACCTTGAAAGACAAATTATTTATGTTTTTTTTTTGTTTGTTTTCCTAGAAGAAGAAACTAAGGGACAAGTAAACTACTTTACAATATCATCCCTTGAAGACTGAAGGAACTAAAGAAGCCAGGAATTAGGTAATTTTTCTTAGGTTTTGTGATATTTTTATAAATAATATATAATATATGATATGTAATATATATATGTATAGAATTATTTGGAGTAAAATAAGTCTCTAGATAAAATACTCTAGCTTTTGATGATGATATTGTAATTTAAAAATCAAGAACAATAAGAAAATCCCTTCCTTGCCCAAGGTTTTTCACTGGATCAGGGTGTTTGTCTTCCAGCTCTCCCTTGCATAACGTTTCTCAGATTCATTAAACTACTCCTATGTGTTACAGGAGAATAACTTAACAGGTTTGAAGTCTTATCTCAGGCAGATGGTTTCTGCACAGACCTTCTTTGGTGACTCTCGTTATTACTGCATGTCATTGCTGGCCTCATGCCCTCATGACGTGAACAGCAGTGAGTGCCAGGTTAATCAGCCCTTACTGTAATGAAAACCAAAGCCAGTTGGTTTCAAAACAAAAAAGGGTATAAACTGCTGATCTGGTAAGGAAAGTAGTGGAAGAGTGTTGTTTGTGCCAATGTTGGCTCCGGAAAGATGAAGTAGACAGAAAGAGATCTGTGTTTGGGTTTGAGTTCTCTGCATCAAGGCAGAAAACCAAGACTCGCATGCTGTGATAAAATCCCTTGCAAATCATAAATGTGCACAAATCCGTTTTAATCCGAAACTCTGCCAGTTTTGGCCTAACTAGTTGCGAGGAGGTTTGTGCTGTTGCTCTGAGCAGTGGTTACAGTCTGCTGTGGTGTTTCGACCCCAGAGACTCGAGAAATCCTGGCAATAAAAATGCTTCCTCCAATAACAAACACCTTCAAGAGTGGCATTGCTTAACGGGCTGTGAGATCACATGAAAGCAGCTGCTTCTCACCGTTACAGAGGACACATTACTTCTCCAAGTCAGTTTTGGCACATGGAAACCACAGACTGAAAAAAAAAAGTAAATCAGGGCTAAAGTATGACATTTCCACCTCCAGATGCAGAAAACAATAACAGTTCAGTAGTGCTGGCATGAAAGGGACTGAACTCAGCTTTATAGTACTAGGAAAGTAATATATACTCAGAAGAGCTGTAGGTCACTTCGTTCTTCCTGCACACCCACTGTGTTCTTTTGTCCTGTCTCCTGCCACCCCATGGAGGAGGTTAAATAACATAAAGGATGCTCTGTGTTGCATGACTCTAGTGGCTAGAAGATTGCGGAGATCTGGAGCTCATTTTGCCTATAGAGCAGTAAGAAAAGGGCAATCTGTGTTCCAAAAAGCAACACTACCCTGCAAAGCACATCTACTAAGCTGTTAATCCTGTAGAGAAATACCCAGGTTGCATCCCATGTCTTGAGGTGGAGACTTACCAGGCAGAGAACATGGGCTAAGCAAGGAGGACACATCCCCTATGCAGCATACAAGGCACAAACCTGCAATGAGATCAGCTCCAACTGTCCTTCACATCAGCTGGAGCAGAACAATCCTTAGGCGTGCCACAGGACATGCCCAGCAACCACACAGGACAAAACTCCAGAATAAGGGAAAGGAGGTGGTCTGATAGATAATCTTCAAGCACAGTTAGGACAACTGAAGGTTTTCAGGGAGAAAACCTTCCTTTCTTTTCCTTTCTTGCACCTGAAAGAGGAAAGGCTGCCTGCAGAGCAAGGTCAGTATTTTGGTTGCAATTTCAAATTTCATATTTCATTTTCATATCTGAAAAAAAATAAAAAAAAGGTGCAAAGTTGAGTTTTTATTCTGGCATTGAAGCCAGTGGGGACATAAGAGCTCAGATTTCAGCCATCCATTTAATTTCTAAAAGGAAATATTTGATGCAAGCTATGCTACTAGGATAATAATGACGTGTTATGCTGGACCTCTCAGAAGGGACCTCACCTACTGGGAATGCTCACTCCTTTCCATCTCTCCTTCTTCTTCTGCCATCCCTGCAAGGAACTTCCAAGCAAATCTCATCTCGTGTTTTTGTTCCTGGAAGACAGAAGTCTTGGAGAAACATCTTCCTTTGCACCTAAAATAACTGTGGTAGAGAACATGAATTATGGTGTATCCTGTGGCTGACAAGAGAATGTCAGAAGTGGGCCTCTCTGGAGACAGAAATCACAGGCTTCCTTCCGCTAAAGCCAGAGATACTGTGTGATGTGACCGTGGTTTTGTTGTTGAATGGGGCCTGTTAACAGCAGTTCAGCTTTCAGGAAAGGTAACGCAAGTAATCCCTTCTCCTTATTGTTTGTTTTTCAGGATGGAATTGAGTGTCCTGCCTAACTTTGTGGTTAACGTGTTTCCTATAAGTGTTGAAATGGATGGTCTGGAATAGACAGAGTTGGGATTTTTCCTCCTGCAGCTGGAAGGGACAGGCATATTACTCTTCCATTGATATTCACTGGGATTCACACCCCTTTTCTGAATCAGTTTCTATGGGTCAATCTGGTCTTTTAACCAGGTTTTAGCTTGATGTTGTTTCTCTCCAAGTGCTTTTGTACTAGTCAAAGAACTCTTCCAGTGACTGGTTAACTTTTTGGTGACATGATAGCTCACACTATCATATATATTCCATATACTGTGTTGGCAATGAGAGGTGTGTTATCATGCCAAATTGGTCAAGGAAATTCATAATGGGCTCATTCTTTATGCAGTACTTACATCGTGAGGTGATCTGCCATATGCTTCACTTCAGGGGTGGTCAAGTGCTTGAAATCACACTTCCCAATTCTGCCTGATTTTTTGCCTTCAAATGCTAAGTTTTAAACACATGAACACCTTCAGGCTCACATGCTGTGGATATGCCTGCAAACTGGCTCACTGCATCACTTTACTGGTTGTGGCTAAAGGAATAAAAACCCTTAGCAAATGCAGAAATCTGACTTCGGAAGTGGAAGAGTTACTTTGGAGAGATTTAGCCTGCCCTGCTGATCTGACCAGCAACATACCACTGGATAAATATGTCCTTTTCCTGTTTTGCGCTTCAGCTAGAAATTGGTTGTTTGTAAATAATAGGTCTTTGTTAATATTGGGAAAGAATGAGATGAGAGATTCTCATTTTTTTAGAGTAACTTTTCAGCTGAACAGGTCAAGAAGCAGATGTAGCAATTCTATTAACCATGTTCATTGTCTGCAGCATGTTTAGAAAACCATTAAGAAGAAATGAGGGTCCACAGTGGTTTTTTTTGTGGTTCTTTTTTGTGTGTTCTTAAACACAATGTTCTGGAGTCTGGCACTTTCAACCAGTCTTGTTTATATCATTACAGTAAAAGACAGTGTAAACAGAACACTGGTTTCTTTGTTACAGGGAGTATGAAAACTGATTTTGAACTTCATAAAGTGTTAGTTGTGACATTCTAAGAGCTTAGAGTGTCTGGTGCTTTTTCAGAGTGAATAGAGGCTTGTCTTGCAATTAACAGTGTTGTTCTCGCTCTGTTGCCACTCTGTTAAACTTTGGTTATCTGAAATTTGGATTGGCCAAAGACCTGACAGAATCTGCAGGAATTCTCTTGCCTGATGTTCCTTCAATGAAATGAGCAATGACAGTGTCATTCTCTGTCCTTGCAACTAAGTGCAGTTTATTTCAATGTGTTTCTAAGCAATAATAATTTCCAATATGGGTCTTACCTTCAGCATAGCAGATCTCTTCTGCAACATCTTCCTGCCAAACCCAGCTTCTGATCTTGTTGGAAAACCAGTTTGTTTTGCAGCAATTTGATGATTGGTTTTACAACAGGATGCTTCCATCAGCAGCTATCTTTCAGAATGTTGCTTGAAGAACATGCTGGAAAATATCACTTAATGGCAAAGTGCAGACATTAATAACCTTCACTGCTCACTGGAATGAACTGGATGGATTGGGAGTGGGTTTTGTCTAGGTGACTTTTTCTCCCACCACTTCCTCCATATGGGCTTTTCTTGGACTACATGTCATAAACAGCTAGAACCAGAAAGTTACATACCTTGATTATAGTTTGACATGGGATTGTTTTATGTCTATCCATCTGAAAAACATTGTAGTGAGACACCAAAAGCTTAATATTGCCAAATGTTTATTGAATAATGTGTTACTGGCTTCTTGCCTATAGTGCAGGCAACTGAAGGCAAAAAATAGCATTCACTTAACTAATGCTTTCTCCTCATGTTGACTCTCCCTTCTGTTTTATTTCGGGTTTTGGGGGCTTTCTCTAGAAAACAAGTATGAATAAAGTATATAATGAAAGCTTACATGGTAGTCTAGCTTTTCAGGGTCTAGCAATTCCATAGTTTATTTAGTTGCCAAGTAATTGCCAGTATGAAGCTGTTATAATCCCAAGTGTTAGGGCAGTCAAATTAAACAGGAAAAATCATCCCCAAGGGCAGACAAGCCTGTAGTTTTCTGAGAGACTTTAATGTTCTTGCTCATGATGTGGAGAGTGGACAGACTCAATGAGGTCAAAGGGAAGTTTGTCTTTCCTAACATCATCTTCAGCAAAGTGTGGGAGATATGTCAAGCTCCCTGTTTTTCCATCTGCTGCCTAGGTGACGTCAACCAAGTTACTTTAAGCTGGGGCAGAAGAATTAGTCCTATCTTACCACTTCTAAAGTGTCTTAATTAAAATTTACAGCATCAAAACCCATGCTCAGCTCTCAGGGGAGTCTAACTTTTCATCAGGAGATGTTCATAAACAGCTAAATATGTGTGTCTGGGACCTTAAAGTTACTTAAAATATGGCAGTGTTGAGGAGGTGGAAGCTTGAAACTTAGTAATAGGATCATAAGAGATGTCTGACTCACCTTGCAGGGATTAGTTGGTAGACCACCTCAAAGAAGCCCCAAAGGGTGACCTAGAGGAAGTGGGAATGCAGAGTTAAGGGCACTCATTTAGAAGATCCCATCTGAGTCTTTGCTCATGTATGAAGCATTTGCTTTGTATGAAATTTACTGGCAGAGAGACAAACCCCACACCTCTGTCTTTCCCATGGTGGGTGCTTTTATCATGATGCTGTGAAGCCCGGCCAGTGGAAGATGAATGATTCTTTAGGCAAAACAGTCTCAATTTTCTGGTATTATGGGAAAACAAACTGATTATTCAGCTACTGGGAATATCTGCATATAAAGTCATAAAAGAAGCCAAGGATCAGAGGTGGAAGAGTGCCACAAATGGGTTATGGCTATTAAAGTTATCAGGTAAGAAATAATGATTTACAGCACTTTTATGCAAGGCTGATATCTTTTAGTGTTGCAGATGTGCACTCTTTGATCAGTGGATTTCCATTCACTTTTTCTGTGGTGATCTGTCCAAAAAGGTCCAGGCTAAGAGGTACTTTCTAAACCAGAGCTGTTAAGGAGGTACCAGCTCCTCACAATAATCTGGATGTGCTCCATGTTTTAACCAATCCAACAAAATCAGAAATCTACTGCCATGTAGACATATGGTTTCTTTCCCCTATTTTGTTCTCCTTATTAGGAGCAACATGTTTTGTTTTCACAGGCTTAGAAAGGCTTAGGAGAATGGAACTGATATGGGGAAAGGATGCTAATTGCCAGGATAAAGTCCTCCTTAATACAAGTCTGTTCTGTCAGACTGTATTTTATCAGATTAGTGAAGCAGGAAAAGTACAAAAAGTAACACCAAATGGAAATCAAATAAGACATCCCCATTGATTGTGTGCCTTAATTTTACAAGCAACAAAAGATATACCAGCCATGTGTTCGTTTTCATAAGGGAGTCTCTTAATACTTGCTAGATTGCCAGATGATGAAACTTGAAAGACTGCCAGAGAGAACTGGGATCAAAAGCATTGGTGTTCTATTTTTTAGGGGAATAAATCTACCTATCCCATGAAAAATGATACATTCATCTCTGAAAGATATTTGAATGGAGTTCTTAAAATCCTCCCTTAATATCTGATGATGGTTCCTGGGTTCTTTCAAGTGTTGGGGGTTTTGAATTTAGTTTTATTTTTTAAAGCTCTATGAGGTAGTACGAGTCTTAGAAACCACCAGACTGAGAAGCAAGAGGACATAACTCAGAGGAGGCTTTTTTAACCACTGTGCAGATCTTATTTTTTAAAAAATAAATACATTCTTAATCAATCTGGAAAATGATACAAAAAGATCACAACAACATGTACTTACAAGAACGTACTTTGAAGAACACGATGTACTTTCGTGCTGAAGTGTTTTATTTTCACTGCAAAATATTTTGAGATGGAGATTTCCTGCAGGGTTATTTATCCAGCTCATAGGGTTGAGGGGCACTGCAAGAGGGTTTCAGGTGTTACCTCCCTGCCTCACAGGGGCTTGGGATGGTGAGCTGAATCTCATAATAAGACAATTTAGGCACTTAGGGCTTTAGTTATGAAAGGAAATGATGGCTTGATTGTAGCTTAGCTCAGCATGTCTCAGTCCAAAGTATAAATCCTTAATCACCCCTGCTGCCCAGTTAGAAAGCCCCTGAAAATCCACTGGCACCTCCGTTTTGGCAATGAGGATTTTGAGGCATCAGGATGTTCGCTTCCAGGACTCTGATGTCTCTGGTCAAATTGACTATCACTGCCATCAAGAAAGGTGGATGCAGAGAAATTAATGTCCAACTCTCATTCCCACCCTTGGACCACAGACATTCCTCCATGAAGCTTTTGAGTCCTTCTCCATTTGGCCTCTCTTCTCCAAAGGCATCTGGCTACAAGTGGAAGGTGTTCCCAAGGCTTTTGCAGTATCAAGCTCAGTCGTGGAAAGTTTGTTGTGTACTGAGCCAGGGAATGATCATCAGCATGACTGCACTGCCCAACCAACACGGAGACATGGAGCACATGGAGCACATGGAGCACATGGAGCACATGGAGCACACAGCTGCCCAGCCAGCATGGAGACATAGAGACATGCAGCACACAGTGTAAGATATTGAAGTAATTCTTGGCCCAGAGGTAGGAGAGACGTCTCATGCCTCAAAGGTGAGCAACTCCTCTAGCAACTCAGTGAATGCATAGATTAGGGCTGTGATTCAGGTGAGGAATCTGCCCTGGGGCATTTATCCAGCCATCGAGATTGTCACAGGGAGCCAGCAACTGGAGCACCTAATTCACTGCAAGAGCTGTGGCTGTAGGCATACTTCTTCCCTCGGCATTTTCCTTTGGCCAGCTCCCTGCTTCCCGTGCCAGCTATTTTGGAGCCTGGGCCAAGGTGTCTTGCTGTCTCCACAGCCTGGAAAAGGAGCCTTGGCAGCAACAGTCTGCTTTGCACCATAGGATGTCCCGGCTGCCTCAGCTCATCAGGACATTTAACCATGCCTGATTTGCCTGAAGCTGTGTGCGAGCTCTGGTCTTTAGGCTGGTTCTCAGTTGACTAGAAGAGATCAGCTCACTCTTAATTCATCAGCAAATTATTCTTGCTAACCTTTTCATCATAATAAAAATCTACAAAGAGAAGACTTGTAGTTTTTCTCTGCTTTCTTTTATCCTATTAATTTTTTAAGTGCAGTAAAAAGGTCTGCTGTAATTGCCTTTCTCTTGCTGATGAACTGGGAAGGAATAAACTTCATAAAGAACAATAAATTTAATAAGAAAAGATCTGCCCTGAGTCAGTGTGTTGTATTCACAGCAGCATCTAAGAGAACAATGGCAATCCCAAGCAACTATATGACTAATTTGCCCTATGCTATTAATTGTGTCTTATCTTAGCAAGGAAATGGGATTCACATCACTGGAGTGAATTGAAACCGCTAATGACAAAGTGGTTTAGGAAAAAAGGAAGCAAAGCAAGGACCAAGGCCAGTAAGAAAGGAATCATGAGGTGTGCTTTTCAAACCAGATCACACTCAGTCAAAGCAATAAATCACAGGGAGGTGTTCAAAGGGCATTGGCAACTGGCTGGGGCTCTCCGTGCCTCATGGGATCAGAAGCTGGAGTTCTGTGTGCATGCTAAGGAGGAAAAGCATGACCTAAATACCAGTGGACAGTCTTTACTGATAGGTAGATGCCATTTCTCTGTAAGCTTCACTGGGCTGGATGCCCATGACCTGACTCTTCTTGAATGCCAGCATCTATTTTCAGACTCTTATTAATCCATTTCCTATTGGATTAAATAATTTGCCCCCATGGTCCTAAGGCAAGAGAGGAAGAAAGAAGGTGGTATTTAACCTTCTCCCTCTTGTTTTCTCACATGGGAGAGAAGAAAGTCTTCAGGCCTCAATTCAGATGAATTGGATCCTGTCCTCTGAGACACAGGAAGGTTATTGTCCCCAAGTTTCTTAGTATTGCTGAAATTTCTAAAGTCTATATGTAGCTCAATATGTTGACGGGACTGCATTTAGGATGCTGGGACCCAAACTGAGAGATGTGTCTGCTGCAATGCTTGAAGTGCTACTCTTCTATAGAGAAAAGAGGATGTGGATATTTCCTTTCCTTTTGTGAATTTTGACTAAGGAGCAATGTGAAACACAGGTTATTGAGAGTGGTGCCTGAAATTAAGACATCTCCCCAGTAAGCACCTCAGATGACAACATGCATGTGTATTGTTGTTAATGCCCTTTTTCTGACCTGGTGAAGCTTGGTGTTTTTCCTACATGGGTCAACCAGAAGAGGCCAGAAAATGATGTGATACTCCTATGGCCAGAAAGAAGTGTTCATCTCTTGGTTGCAGAGAGAGCTAAAAGAAGGTGCCCAGCTTCCTGAGTGAGTTAAGAATGTTATTGTGTAGGGCTTTTTGTTACGTGCACTTTTAAAATGAGCTTCAGTCATCTGTATCAGTGAAGCGAGAGACTTGTATTGCCATTTCTATTTCACTGTCTTTAGATTTCCTCCCAAGGCTTCCATGAGAAACACCATTCTCTGTTGTGAAATCCTCAGAAGCTAGCAGGTTATATGGCCTCAATGGTACTGTGATTTATTGAATTCACTACTCATGGAAGAGCTGTGGGAAATCCCTAAACCACTGACCTCTGGGAGAGTGTATCAGGGAAAGACCTTACACATCTACCCTTCCCTAACCCACCATTAGCTGGGCTGGGAGCCTGGGCATCAAGCTGGGTGAACCCCTGTTCCGATGCAGAAAGGCTGTTCCTATAAGCCACAAACCAGCATCTGTCATGCACTTCATCTGTAGCTCATAACACTTTAATTTTTTCCCTTTGTTCTCTGCCTTTTATCCTTTGATGACTTACCAGGCCACCCAAAACAAAGGAGATCCCTGGGTCTTCAGAGCAGGCACTTAGCAACAACTTGAGCATTAGCACAATGTCAGAGGAAAGAAATGTTCCCCCAACTTCCGTGAAAAGAGCAGCAATGCTTCTCAGACAATTTATTTAAATATGTCTGTTTATTTTTGCTGGAGACTTGGTTACCTTCCCCTATAGGAGTAATGTTTTTGGAATCCTCGGTTCACCCATAATAAATCACAGTTGTCTGAAGAAAAGGAGAGGGGCTTTTTATCATTTTTCTTTGCTTTTCCTCCATTGGCAAATGAAGGGAATGCCCCATGAAGAGCTATTTATTACGAGCTTGCTTTTGACATTGTTGCCAAGTCCTTGGCATGTTGGCTAGATAAATCACTGCCATATCTCTGGGCAGTCGGAGCACAAACCTGGAGATCTAGTTTTTTCTAATTGCAGACTGGCAGAACCTTTACTATCAGGCAACCCAGAGAATAAAGGAGACAAGAAGAAAGGCTCACAGCTGGATCTCAGCAAGGGTGGCAGGGATGGAGGGAGGGGACCCCAGGTCCTGTTATGACTTCAAGCCATATTTTGTCTCAGCAGCTGCCAGCAACCACACGGACAACATTTTCTTGCTCATATTGTGGCTTGTCGCACATCATGGGCTTCGTTTCTCAGTGTGGGCAAACAACAATGCAAAGTTGCACCCAGGGCTCTTTAATTCTCTGTGAGGGGATGGAATTTGGGCTTAAACACAGTAAAGGGACCTCAGGGAAGAGCAGACTGATGGTGAAGTCTAAGACTTCAAAGAAGTTCTGAAATGGGTCTGACTCTTCTCATCCCCTTTTCTGAGCAGCTTTTCATTGAGATTTGCTGCTGTGGGCTAAATTGCTTGTAAGCATTTGGCTGATAGAACAGCTGGAACTGGTAATCTCCAGCATCTAACAGGCTCTGTTAGGATGATATATTGGTTTTTGCAATCAATCTTTGTTTTTCCCTGTGAAGCTCTGAAAATCTTTTACAAAGAATGGCTATTTATTGGTATAATCATGAATGTGTAGAGCTAGATAAACTGAGGATAGATAGGTAGGACAGATCAGATAGTGCATCAGCAAGTAGGCAAAGGGAGACTGAAAGGGTGAAAACCTGGCTGAAATGAAGTCCGTGGAACTTCTCTAATTTCACGTCTGATTTCATAGGGAAATTAGTTTTCCAGAATCCATCTCCCTAGCCCTGGTCACTTCTTTCAGGATTGAGATGGAGCAGTGCTGGGAAATGAGACATAGCTACAGAAGTGGAGATGTTTTTTAGGAAAAAAGACGTCCTCCCAGCACTGACTATGGTTGATGTGATAAAACCACCTTTATTTGGGAACTTGGCAGGCTGCCCTTTGACTTACTTGAGCTAAGAACTGGTGAGTGACCAGTTCTTTCTGATGGGTAATTTAGTTTCAGCTGCCTCTGTTTGAGCCCTCAATATTGTTAGACTTTTTTGAGTTTCTTATTGTAAAGTGTTGTAAAGAATTCTTCAAGTGTCATTCTTCCATGATAGTAATGTATATTACACTTCTCATGGTGGCACTCAGGTAAAATCTGAATGCAGCCATTCTGCAGAGCTGACCAAATACTCAGAAAAATAAAAAAAGTATGGTTATTTTAGGCTTTGCAAGACAGGAAACAGGGAAGGTTTTCCTTATTTTCGATCTCCATCTCTCCTTAGGATTTACAAGAATTTGGAGGGTGCATGGAACAGCAAAAGCATTTCCCCAGATTAGCTGATGCTCATTCTTTGGTCTCCTTTAAAAATATTATAAGAAATTTCACCAGACCATGAAACTCAGAATGTCACATTAGAGTCTTACACAAATAATCCAGGTTTGGGGGATCTTGTCATACTAAGTGGATTCTTTGGCATGGATTAGTTTTATTATGGATGGAGCCACTGCAGAACCACATTAGAAAAGGATATTGTTACAACACTTTCAGTATCAACAATGCTACTTGGAAAGGAATAATGTATTCCAGATGGCTAGTAAGAATGTCTGTCCTTTTTAGAAAGGATTCTTTTTTGTTTAGTTGGTTTATTCTAATAAAGTTTGGGGTAATTTAGACTTCTGTTAAAAAGTAAACATGAAAATAAGGGGCAGTCTGAAAGGGCAGGCACAAAACGGGCAGTCTGAAAGGCTACTTTCGTTTAATTCAATTCGATAGGTTTTCATATTGGTTTTACTTCTTTTGTCTCAAGTATTGTAGCTAATTTTTCTTCATGCAAGAGAGGGTAGGGAACAGTTACTGCAGACATCAAAACTTCTGCGTTATGTCCAGGGCTTTTCCACACCACTGGCAGGTAATAAGACCACAGTTACCTTCTTAAGTAAGTGGATATAGTAACAGTAACAGTAACATTTCTCACCAGACCTGTGTGTAAGTCAGGCACCAAAATGGAGCTGAGTTATTTGAAATGAAATAAGAAAAGATATTTTAAATCGGGCTTTGCTCTTCTGCTGCACATGTTGAGGGAAGTCTAGATGCTGTTAGGTCAAGCCACAGTTACTATAAGCTTGCAGGGGCTTGATTTCTACAGGCTCTGAAACATTGTGTGTCTGTATGCTCCTCTGATAACACCAGTGACCTGTATAAAACTGATGAGGACACACTTAGTGTCTCGTTTCCATCTCCAATGTCCTTCTGTACCAAATTATCTTTCACACAACAAAGAGCAGGCAACACAAGGCTGACACCATCCCTGGATAGAGCCAATGAGCAACAGTGCAGGTGAAATATTACCTAAGCAGTCTTGCATTGGGCAGTATTTTAATCCTATTGTGGCTTTCTGGGTTGGCAGGGATTTCAGCTCTGGGTTTCATGTCTGTCTCCAGGCATGACAGCATGAATAAAGGCTGTCATGATGTGCCTTGGGTTTTTATTGCCTGTTCTTCTTAAGACTTGCTTTATTTGGGCTCTCTCCCAGCTTAACCTTAGGCCATTGTTTAGGTCCTTTGAATCAGGTATTCACAGTCCCACAGGGACACTGGGAAACATGAGGCATGGGGACAGCAGTGGGGTTTGGACTGGATAAATCTGGACTTTGCTTCTGCTGAGCAAAGTCTGTGGTGTCCTCTGTTGATAGAGCTCAGTGCTCTCTGCGGCTCCCTCTGCCCCTTTCTCAGCAGCATCCACCCATCTCTCCTGCCACTGGATTTTCTCTCTGAAGACTCCGTTTTGCTTTTGTGTGTTTCTCCAGCAGGCATTAGTTAAGCTGCTAGCTGAAAGGCTTTTGATGATGTTCCCCAGAGCTGGAGGCTGCTGAGCATTAAGCAGTGAAAGAGCTTGAGGAGGTTTGTAGTCCTGGATAACCAGATTCCTGTTTCATATTTGAAATAGATCTGCAGCCAGTTGGTTAACTAAATATTATGCTCAGGATAACTACCTGAGCCACCTCGCCAAGCCAAAGAGTCATTGTAGGGTTCCAGAAAAGCCAATATTAAATCCAGAGACATCAACTTTAGTGAAGTAGAACTAAATTATCTCCAGCTGGCTCTGGCTCTCGCCTAAGGCTCAGAAATAAGTAGCTCCCTTGAAAAGAAGGAAAGATGAAGCATGCATTAATGAACACCATAGCAAAGTTTGTACCTCAGATCACATTCTTTTTCCAGTCCTATCAGATTCACCCAAAGACAATTTCTCAGCTCCCATCACTTGCACACAAGCCACTCCACCAAAGCCAAATTTCCTTGGCAGTGAGGAAGACAGTCCCACTGCTGGAGCATCAGATGTGAGCCATTTCATCTTCCAGGCTTGGTGTAGGTGACAAGCAGAGAACCCTTGAAGTTTATGCTGGTTTTGGTTCAGTTAACTGGTTTTACATGTTAAGCACAATGAGAACTCGCTGTCACATGCTGTCCCAGCTGACCAGCATAAATGGGTGCAAGCCTTGAAATGTAAGGGGAAGCGGTATGTAAACTTTGGCCATTTGTCTATGCTAAATGTGGTTTAGAACTGCAACACATGAGAGAATCAAAACTCAGCCTTAGCTTACCTGGACATACAGAAACATTCACTGTGTCTTTCTGACAGCCAGCATGGCTTCAATAGGGGGAAATCCTACCTGACCAATTTGGTGGCCTTCTATGATGAGGCTACAGAAATTATGGACAAGGGTGGAGCAGTTGCCGTCATCTACCTAGACTTGTGCAAAGCATTCAACACTGTCCCACACGACATCCTTGTCTCTAAATTGGAGAGACATCAATTGGATAGATGGACCACTCGGTGGATAAAGAACTGGCTGAATGGGCTCACGCAAAGAGTTGTGGTCAAGGGTTCAATGTCTGGCTGGAGACCAGCAACGAGTGATGTCCCTCAGGTATCCATGTTGGGACTGGTCTTGTTTAACATCATTGTCAGTGACATGGAGAGTGGGATTGAGTGCATCCACAGCAAGTTTGCCAATGACACCAAGCTGTGTGGTTCGGTTGATACACTGGAGGGAAGGAATGCCATTCAGAGGGACCTGGACACGCTTGTGAGGTGGGCTGATGCCAACGTCATGAAGTTTAACCATGCCAAGTGCAAGGTCCTACACCTGGGTCAGAGCAATCCCAGGCACAGCTACAGGTTGGGCAGAGAAGAGATTCAGAGCAGCCCTGTGGAGAAGGACTTGGGGGTGTTGGTCAATGAGAAAATGAACATGAGCCGGCTTCAGTGTGCGCTCACAGCCCAGAAAGCAACAGTATTCTGGGCTGCATCAAAAGGAGCGTGACCAGCAGGTCAAAGGAGGTGATCCTGCCCCTCTGCTCTGCTCTCGTGAGACCTCACTGTGTGCAGTTCTGGTGTCCTCAGCATAGAAAGGCCATGGGACTGTTGGATGGAGAGGAGGCCATGAGGATGATCAGGGGACTGGAGCACCTCCCATATGAAGACAGGGTAAGAAGGTTGGTGCTGTTGAGCCTAGAGAAGAGAAGGCTGCGTGGAGACCTCATAGCAGCCTTCCAGTATCTACAGGGATGCTGGAGAGGGACTCTTCATTAGGGACTGCAGTGACAGGACAAGAGGTAACGGGTTGAAACTTAAACAGCAGAGGTTTAGACTGGATATAAGGAAGAAATTCTTTACAGTTAGGGTGGTGAGGTACTGGAATGGGTTGCCCATGGAGGCTGTGAATGCTCCATCCCTGGCAGTGTTCAAGGCCAGGTTGGATGAAGCCTTGGGTGATATGGTTTAGTGTGAGGTGTCCCTGCTCATGACAGGGGGTTGGAACTAGATGATCTTAAGGTCCTTTACAACCCTCACTATTCTATGATTCTATGATCAGTTCTTATGTCAAAAGTGGTTTTAGAAGAAACAGGGATTTCAGACCTGTCGTATTTACTGCTGTGACATGTAAGCTCTACTGTCAGGATGCAGTCCTGATGCTGCTATTATTTTTGATTAACATCTGCAGGTCCCCTGAGAAACCCTGATGCCACATGAATCTATGCATAAAACCATATTGAAAATGCCTGTACTTACTGATACTTATGATTAGAGAGCTTTTCCTTTCTTTGAAAGCTTCACAAGCCCAAAAAGTCCGACCAGTTGCAATGTGTTGGGGGAGGAGTTGTAAAAGAGGCTTTGTTTTTGAATGAGGACATAAGGAAAGTTAGTAAAAGCTTTCTAACTGTGCATAGAGGAGCAGGAAAATATAGCTGTTCATAAAAGCATTGAATATTGTTGGGCAAAGCGGAGATGGGCAAAATGAGGCATGGAAAACATAATTCAGTTGTGCAGGATCATGGGGAGAGTCATTTTCCCTATGGGAAAAGAGCAGGTGGATTAGTTACTAGGCTACATCTGCAATAAGCAATTAAAGGAAAACATTTGTTTCATATCATCCATGTCTTCTTTTCCAGGATGCTCCTTGAGTTTACCTCTCTGACATTGCAACTGGAAGACGAGTAGTTTCTCTAACAAGACTGTGCAAACATCCTGTGTTCCTCTGTGGAAAGAAATGGAAATGGCCAGGAGCAACAGGACACAGAAAGTAACACCTGGAAATATATCCCAACTCTCTTGTTTGATTTTCTATTAGATTCTACCCTGTTCCAGTCCAAAACGAATCTCTTTCCAGCGACTTGAGAACAGTCCTATTGGAGATCCAGAAAAGAACTCCAAGATCCAGTCCTGCAGTGACTCATATCTCTGCTGCCATCTTGAGTAAGAGAAAAGGCTGAACATCAGATCAACCTTTTCCTGTTCAATCAAGTTGCTTAAAGTAGATTTTGTTGAGTTAGCCAGACCAAACTGATATCTGCTGTGCAGTGTGTTGTGAAGTCTCTATGTGCACCAGGAAAGATTACTATGTTCAGCCATGCTTCACGGTGTCTGATGCTGTGTCCTTTTGCTAGTAAACGCTAATATTAAATGAAACATAAATGTTGCACCTTGTATGCCTTTCTGTGCATGCCGCAGGTATTATTACAAGAAAGATTTCTTTATGCTTTGGATGGATTTAATTGGGTTGGATTCTGTTTGGAATTATGGTAAATCCAGAATAAACCTGCTTTAGGCAAGCCAGTTTCAATAATGCTGGTATAAATCTACATGCATGTAGTTAAGAGAATGGTTTTCCCCCTAGTTCTTGTAATTTCTCATTGGGGTAAGCTAGCCTGAATGCAGCTGCCTATAGATCATCACAGTGTATAGAGATCTGACTTCTAACAGAAAACAGACATAAAAATAGTTATTGAAGATGTGGACTTCAATATTTAATTTCTCCAGCTTGTCTTGGCTGAGCAAGAATTGCTTTCATTGAAAGCCCCTTGGCATTATTGCTCTTGTCTGGGATTTATTTTTCAAGCAGGGATTAGTCTATATTTCTGTGAAAAGACTATAAATATATTTGTTACAAGTGTGGGGTTTAGAATGCATTTCAGAGTGCCGTCTACTGTATATACAGCAAATGTTGGTTGATTTCTTAGTATCTTGAACTAAACTCATCTATCTGTTATGCCAGTGCACAGCTGGAACAACTCAGTCTGGTGAAGGAATCTATCCAGCCTCTTTCAGTAGGACATAAAGTAATTAAATACACTTTTCCCTTAATTTAGAGTACAAAGAAATTGTGGTTTGGCATGAAATAATTAAGCAGTATATCTTTCTCCCTGCCCCCCCAATCTCTGTTTTACAGATTAAAATACAATTATTCCTAATGCAATAATAATTTACAAAAGCAGACTATTACCTAGAGAAATGTGCTTTTTTGGATGTGTTTCTATAACTCCCTTGGGAAAAAAAAATAATCAGTGTTGCATATTCTTCTATGGATTAAAATGGACCAGAAGACTTCATCCATAGACAGAATGTTGCAACTATGGAGTGTAAATTGCTTACTGCTATCAGGCTAGTTATTTGTGGGGGTCAATCTAAACTTAGAAAGTCCTAACTGGAAACAAGCAGCAATGTTGGAGGTGTCTTGGGAAAAGATGAGATGACCTGTTTTATGAAATTGGGAAAACAGAGTCCTAGAGTGTTAATTACCTTCTTTTATGTGTATTTTGTACAAACACCAGTGAAATTCTGGCCAAAATGTACTGATTTCTGTTCATGGTGATGGTGTTTCACTTCAGGTTCACGAACAGCCTCTTGGCTTGTAAGACATTGCTAAATAATTTCAGTAATTGCCATGGTCTTTTAATTTTGCACAAAGGAATCAGGACTGTGTATCGGCTCCTTTGTGCCTCTTTAAATGAAAACAATTAGATGCATGATTAAACTCCCTCCCACACTGTGGGATCTGGATTCACATACATCTCACAATGCAGAGGCATAATCTGATAGGAAAGACATGAATCTGAGACTGAGCAGATTTAGCCTCTGTTTTCACTCTTTAGTTTTCCTTCCTACCTCTTCTCTTCTTCATTTATCTTAAATAGGGACTGTTTCTCACTGCATTTCTGACCAGCACCTGTTCTAGAAGCAGCCATCTCCTCAGTGCTGCTGGAATACAAGTAAGAGCAATAAAAAGCCTTTTCCTGCACTGATATTTCATTGGTGTTTTTATGCAGAATTTTGGCCTGAAGCAAAGTATAATTGGCAGGCAAGCTTTTAACTGGAGAGGCCACACTGACCTATTTCAGCAAGGGACCACAGAATAACAAACCCTTTTTATGCTTTAAACATAACTGAAATCAGAAATGAAGCTGGGTTTGAGAGCTCTTCCAGGATTTAAGGCTGGTTCTCTCCCCCCTGAAATATCTGCTGGGAAAGCCAAGCAAACAGGAGGACAGAGATCAGGTTATTCTGCATGGCAGTGGAAAAATAGTTGTAGAGTACGTTATATGGTATTGCACCTTAGCTATGCCCCACAGATCATCCTGTTAATACAGACACTGCTCCTTTTTCTCCCTATACATGGGCTCCTGAAAGTAATTATTATTACAGGGGGTAAAGTCCTTCCATTTGTCTTTCATTACTTTTTCTTCTGTTATATTTTTCCTTCAGTCTTAAATTTTACATAACGTGAGGAGGTAAGATCAATGCAGGTTAGATAGATAGAATATAAAAGGACAAGATACGCCAGCATATCCCTGAGTTTAATAGCCACAGGATAAACCCAGGACAGGGAAAAGGAAGACTTCCCTGTCCTCTCTGCTCTGGGCCATCAGATAAGACAGTAGGAAAAGCAAGGATGGGAAAGATGATGTCTTTATCCTATGAGCATACTTAGATACATATGTAATGTACATATGTATTATACATAACATATATATGCATTATATGTACTATATATATTACATTAAATATATCATAGAATCATAGAATATATGCTAGCAGCTATTCTCAAAACATTTCAATTCCTAGTTCTGTAATATGGTATGTATTCTCTCTTTTCTCTCAAAATATGTTGTAAAAACCACTGCCTTTTTAACCCCCCCTTTTTTTCCCTCTAACTTATAGCAGGTAAGCCAGTGACACTGCTTAGATTTTTCCCTTGGGATTACTGTTACACAATCAGAATGACCAACAGCTGAAGTGTAACTGCCTTGACTGTCAAGGTAAGCAAGTGCTGAGCTTCTTAGGAAATTTGAGTTATGGCGTGACCAAAGCTGGGGAGGAGGAAAAGATGAAAACAGAAAATCTGAGGGTTTTTTTTTTGTTTCCTGCTATTCACTGTCTAGCAGCACAGACTGTAGTGCTGGCAAAGCCATTCTCCAAAACAGTCAGTGTTCAGAAATTGAAGTTTGTCACAAGACATCATTCTTTGACCCCTGTTAGATCTGGGCAAAGGAAAATGATCATCATTTAGGTTGAGAATGACTCTAGCATTTGGAAGCTTGCAGATGGTTGGTTTTGAGTGAGATAACTGGATGGAAGGCGCTGCAGGATGATCCATATTTTACTCAGCCTAACTAATTGTGATCATATTCATTGCAGCAGTTAAAAAAAATCCCTTTCCAAATAGGTCTGTGGAGAACAGAGATGAGTTTGTGCCTTTGTTGCAGTCTTCTCAAACTGCATCCCAAAGCTGTCATACAGAATATGGTAAACCTGTACCTCTGAACGGGCTCAGATCTCCAGGCTGGGAAGGATTTTGTTTCATCAGAGGACTGCTATGGAGTTGAGAAGTAGATGATACAGAAACTTGGACCAGATCCATGCAGTCATTTTGATAAAATGAAGATTTTATTGTAACTTGACAGCTAATGTGTCTCTTTAGATTAGATTAGATTTACACTAGATCTTCATATTTAATCCATGTAGTCTTATTGAACTCAGTACATTAGATTACGAACTGCAAAACCCTCCCATTTGTCAGTACTACTCCTTAATAAAAGAACTGGTTCAGTGTGCCCATTGGTCATGTAAATTGGTATATGACATCGAAGTGCATTCCAGATCTGTCCGTGAGACTGGGGCATTTATTACATATTCGGGTCGAGGAGATATGCTAAAACCTTTAAGGGAATTTTGACACTGGCAACCCATGAATGAAAAAGAAGGTTGTGTTATTTACTGGCTAACTCCAATTTCTAAATGATTCATTTGATGTCATGTACTCTTTAAGATATGAAATCAGTCTAATTAAAGGCAGATGTGCAAAATATAGCCTATATGATGGATATAAGGAAAACATACTTTTCCATGTGAGTGGCGAAGACCGCAGCCGCAAATACCTCTCTAGTTTAGTAGCCTCAAAAATGCATCCACAAATATTATTCATCTTGGTGGTCTGCAAAGATTTATCAGGGGTTAGAGGCTCCTGAAAACATTTTTGAAACTAGGAGTTTTGTGTATGTGTGTATTTGTCACTCAGTAAACAGTCACTTTCTTTTACCAGACCCACTAGTCTGAGAGAGCAGCAATTATGAGTAAGGCAGTCTGGAAGACACTGAAGTGTTCACAAATGGATATTATGGAGAAAATACAGTTTGATTTAAAGTCATAAAAAGCATCTTCCCAACATGTCAATATGTCTCCTTACCACTTTTCTGTGGGAGAAACTTTTAGAAAGAAAATTCTATTTGGATTTGCCTCAAATATTTCTAAAATAGCTTCTCATTTTGGATGAGGAAGGCAGAATGCACCCACCTGTAGTTGAATGAAGGAATCCTGAAACTTCAGGAGTTGTGTAAGAGGCATCTGGTAGTCATGGATTTTGATGAAAAACCAGTTCTTGGTTTCTGGATGTTGTTGAATCACTATCTTATATCAGACTCCTTCATGATCAGTAAGGCATTTTTAAAAGGTATGCCTATTAAAAATAAGAAAAAAGGAAAAGTCCCTATAGGATGAAGGATTGATAGCTTGTTAGAGATGATCGGTACAGTGGAGTGTGCTAGAGTCTATGAGGTACAAATATGCACCCTGAGCAATACCAGCATTTTTTCCTCTCATTCACAGAGACTGAAGTGCCATTAGTATTACCCAGAGCTTTGTGTGTGAAGGAACTACAGGATAAGCAACTGAATGGCAGTACTAGATTAAATTTGCTGATGATTCTCATTTTCTATTTTTCAGTGTCTAGCTGAGATGTTTTATAATAACTACTTCTGGATGCATAATTGGAGAAATGAGACAGGCTCTAAGAACTACTGGGTCTTCTTATCCTTTGTTTTAAAAACGCATAAAATGGGGGCTGTTCCTGGTCATCAGTTTTGTAGATTAAACCATCTTTTCCTACTGATTTTCTCATTTTTCTTTTTGACTTACCCCTTTGATGCGATACACAAAGACTCATACATATTGTCCCCAAAGTCTCATTAATTCTGATACAGTAATGAATCCAGATAATCCAACTTTAAAATAATAATAATAAAAATATCTGTATTTGTTTGCTTTGTGTCTCTTTCAACTCTCCAGTCCCCTACATAAATAGGTTTTCCTGTAGAACACTCAACACATGTTGGCTGAAGGTCTTTCCTTCTTACCCTGAAATAACTCCAACAAGATCTTTATGAGTGTTCAAGACCTGTAAGACCAGAGGTGCAAATATATAATGAATTATTGCAGATAAAGTGGACTTGACCTGCTCTGTTTTTGTTTGTTTTTTTTTTAAGTGGTATGTCTTCTATCCTTTCTGAGATTTTTATATTTGCACTGGGTTTATTTAGCAGACAACCCCAAAATGAGGAAGCACAGTTCAGAACCATATCTGTCCTGAGCTATTAATTTTTCTGAAGAATGGCAAAGCTAAAAAATCTAGGGCACAAGAATAGAAACCAAAACTATTCAACAAAACTGCATGATTTCCCTGATAGGTACCTTACTTTTAGTTGCTCTGTTTACCGTAGCACAGATGCTGATTCATAAGATCACAGCCAAAGGTCAAGTCAAATCTTGGCTCTTCTCTGAAACTGAGCCAGAATCTGTTGGTTTATCTCATGTAATGAAGATACAGAGAAGAATGGTTTACAAAATGCTTACAACTGGGAAAAATAGATATTGGTGAAATTCTAATCCTCAGAGTGGTAAAGCATAGAAATAAACCAGGAACAAGGTAAATGTTTTTAGATGTAGAACTAGGAATTTGTAAGACATAAGCCAAAATCTAATTCCTAGGTAAATTTGGGGGAATTTTGGAAATTAGATTTTAAGATATATGGCCACGATTTTGGTAGAAGAATACCTTAAAAAGGGTGCCTTATATGATAGAAAGGGCTTATAAAATAATAAAGGCATCCCCTAAAATAGAAAGAACAACAGTAACATAAAACACTCAGCGGGCTTTCAGTGCAAAGTGAGAATTTGCACTCCTAGCCTCCCACACTGGATCTGGGTCTTGAATAACGTTTCTGTTTTCTCTGCAGCTGAGCTAATGACAGATCTGAAGAAGTGTCAACACTGCAACTGAAAAAGCTCAGAGTGTCAGGAATGTCGTTCACAGGGGAGAGGGGAGTCATAGCAAATACTCTTTTCAAGGTTGGTTACTCCTGACTAATGGCATGTCATTTTCAGCAAGAAAAGCCAAAAACTTGCCCGCAGGCAGCAGAGTGCTCCAGATGAGTCCCATGCCTACTCCAAGCACCAGTGGGTGAGGTAATGCTGCTCCCCTTTCCCTGGCTTCTCTCTTCTCTCTCTCTGCCAACCCTTGCTTTGGCTGGGGTATTTGCTTTAGTCAGAGGTTGATGTCACCCATGGATGAGGAATCCAGCCTAATTCTTGATGGCTCTGTGTGTCATTTTCTCTGTTGGTAAGGGCAATTCATCTTAAGTGACTTCACCTTCCAAAAACATTGTAGGTTGAGTGCAAGTCACCTGTGCTCCCCATGCACCCCATTTAGAGAGACTGGTGTCATGATACAGTTCATCCCCAGTCCTTTGGAGACCTGTCCTAGTCTGGGATGAATCACCCTCTGGACATAAGATGAAAGGAAATGGCCTCAAGTTGCACCAGGAGAGGTTTAGTTTGGATGTAAGGAATATTTCTTCATCAAAAGGGTTGTCAAGCATTGGAACAGGCTGCCCAGGGCAGTGGTTGAGTCGCCATCCCTGGAGGTATTTAAAAGATGTGTAGACATGGCACTTTAGGGCATGGTTAGTGGTGGACTTGGCAGTGTTAAGTTTATGATTGGACACAATAATTTTCAAGGTCTTCTCCAACCTAGATGATTCTATGATTCTATGACATGCCAATTTTAATTTGGTGGCTGCAGCAACATTGACTTTTCCAATTCAGATATGAAACCTTAGTCTGGGATGGTGAAATTAGGAGAACTGAGTTTCTTAGTGCAGTAGATAGTGATCTGGAGCAGGTGATCTGCTGCAACCCTGTATTTCTCTGATCAGTATAAATCCAAAGTAGTGTATGGAGAACATCTCATCTCAAAGGCAATGAAGTGTATGAATGAGAGGACTGGAAGGTCGGGTACTTCTCCTTTGTTTTAATTCATATGTTTTGGTTCTCTGGATAACATGCTTGACTGTGTGGTTTTGGTTTTCTATTCAGTGTTGAGTACGTTGAAAGTTTGGAGGATTTTGGCTGGATCGGTGTAAACCAGAGCAAAGCTCAGCCCAAAATCTTGTTATTATTTGAGTTTGGATTTTCCCATGTAAACTCAGCCTAAGAAAGACTTGTGTGAAAAAGAAGTGGATGCCATCTTTGTAGGAATTAAGTGGAAAGAGCATTTCCCTGCTAGAGAGTGAAATATTGCAAAGTCTCACTTGTGAGATGCCAAAGTAAGTTCATTGAAATAAGTTCTATGTTAATTTTGGTGAGTGAGCTGGATTTTCACTACCATGTTAATGCTTTCATGAGTTGATGGCTAGGATGCAATCTATTCTGGAATATTTATCTTTCCAGACAAAATATGTTGTTCCCCTAAATTTGTCAGTTTTATTACCTGTGATATAATCTTTTAGTTGTAGAAGGTTAAATAAAACTAATTATGACTTGAAATCTCAGCCACATGCGCTGAGCAGAAAGCAAGTTCACAGGTGTCTCAAATTTAAGTCAGAAGCTGCGTCTTTTTGTTTGCAAACAAAAATAAGAACAAAAATGTTTTGTTTCTGTTCTTTCAGTACTTTTCATGCTGTTCATTACTACATATTTTCATTTCCCTCTCCTGTGACTTTCATAGTTCAATTACAAATAAGGAATCATTTTGAAACCAATAAATTTCTTCTACCCAAAAGGTATTTAATGAAGTTTGTTCTTTTTCAGAATTATTTCAAGCGTTGATCAGCTGATCTCTTTCCACAAAGGAAAAGAAACAAGAAGTCCTCTGAAATATCCCCAAGGAATACCCAGTGATAGAGGTATTGCTGTTGTGAGGAAAAACATGCTGTTTCAAAAATATTACAGGCATTTCCTCTTTCTTACTCCTGCTTATGCAAAACAAAGAAGAGAAATTCAAACTGGTGCATGCAGGTATCAGATGAAGTGCTTGCCAGCAAGAGATAGATTTGCAAAGGGCATCAGACTCCAGGGGATCCCATGTGGATGAGAAAATGAGGTTTAACTCAGCTGTCCAAAAAGGGGGATTTATATCTAAGACACCAGTGACCTGTAGCTACATAAAGATATATTTGCAGATCCAGTTGTTATTCCCAGTTGGAGCTCCCATTTCTCAGCAGACATGAAATTCAGGCTGTTTCCTTCTTAGAAACCTGAATGAATACTTAGCAATTCTGAAATTCTGGCCTTGACCAAACACACTGTAGCCAAGAATGAAAGTTATATAAACTCAGAAAGAACAAGCTCTCAAATTCACCTTTGGTCACTAGGAGAATGTAAAGCATCTTAGATTTATTCCCCAAATCCAGTTCAGGCTTTGTCTGTTCTGAACGGTCAGTGCATCAGTGAAATAACTGTGAATATAATGAATTACCCAGCCTGAAGTAATTGCTGGCAGTAGGGTCTTTGTGTGATTTGCTCTTGATAATTTGTAAAGACCTGAATCCACCATTCAAACTTGTTGGAAAAAGTTTTCTGGTGGTTTTTTTTTCTCTTTTGTTGGGTTTTTGTAATTCTGAAGGAATTTTTTTCAGCATAGGGATTATAGCTTACTAAACTTACTGTTTTCCCCAAAGGGTTACTACGGAATATTGAATCTAATTGATCTAACAGCAAAATCAATAAATGTTTAATAAATGTGTTGGCAGCAGAAAAGCAAAATAAGCTTGGAGAGAAAACGAATGAAACTCCCGATGATTTGCTTTTCTCTTTCCATCCTCTTGTATAAGGGGTGATGTTTTCCTATGTCCATCACATCATTGCTCATCATGTCTTGTCCATCATAGGGATTTGAAAAAGGCTATATGGTTCATGTTGTCCCTGCTGGAGATGCAGTGAAGTCAAGAGAAAAGGCAATGTCCTTACTTAGTTTTTGTTCACCACCTCAGGATGTGACTAGCCCAGAGATTTGGTTTGTCTCTAAACAACTCCGTATTTGGTGGGTTTGGACTCTAGAACATCTCTGTTATACCTGGAAGTCTTTAAGGCACAGCTAGTAACGGATGGGTTTCCAGTAGGGGATGAAACTAGTGCTAATATAAAACTGCCACTAAACCAAACTCAAAATGTGTTGATGGTTTGGCTAACATTTTTTGGCTGGACATGTTGTTTTTTGGTCGGTTAACATTAGTTTTAAAGGAATTGTATCATCAGGGGATGGAGGGAACTTCTGGGTACTGTAGAGAAGTGAGCAGGGGGTAAGAGTGGAGCAGGATCTCATTTCTCTTTCCTTGTTCATATACCTCTGCAACAGCACTGGAAGAAATAAGTGGTTCAGCTTTGTTATTGATGGAGCAATTTGCCTCTGTTGGGTTTCTGCCTATTCAGAGAGTGGGTGAGGCTGGAACTGGTGATGGTCCATATAGCTGTTGCCAAGCACCATAGGATGCTAAATGTCAGACTTAAACCCCACCAGCATCCTCCATGGTCAGTTCTGTCACCTTCAGCTTAGGCTGCCATGACATTGAGACTCCCAACAGGTACCTCCATGACTGTTTTGTTTTTTAAACATGCGGTGAGTTTAAAACACACTGTTTTTATTTTATGACTAATCACTCTATGGAAAAAATGTTTTGGGGAGATAACAGGAAAAACAAGCAGGCCTTCGCTATGCTTTGACAGTCACAGCACTGTGGCTATGTAATGTTCATCGTAATAACAAATACCTGAAAATGTAAAGAGTGATTTTGCTGCTAACTGTATCAATCAAAATTATCATTCAGTGATACATGCAATAAAAAAACTACACCCATGAAAGGAGTGAACTGATGTAATAAACATCTGGTCTTGATAAACTGGTCATGTCTGCCATTGTAATTATATGCTAATCATATGATTTCACACTGTTTATAATCTCGGAAGCATACTGTTTCTCATTATACCTCACGCAGAAAAAAATGCCGTATTGGCTTCTGTCTCTCAATGATTGTTTCATCCAGACACCCTCTCTCAAGTAAGTAATTTCATGGCTACTGTTGCTTCTGGTACCGGAGAGCCACCTGAACACTAATCCCTTCAGGCTCAGGAAAGAGTATAATTATTGCTGCATTTCAGGTGAGGAAAATCATCAAAACAGCGGTAGGACTTTTAAATGTACTTCTAAGAATAAAAGAGGAAAACTTTTGTGCCAAAAGTACAGTTAGTGGGTTAAGCTTGCCTCATCCTTTGCATAGCAACAAGTCTTTTGTTAGATTTTAGTGTCTCAGACACCTCTCCCCACATGCAACACTGAGTTATTTTCCTTTAAAATCCATACTCCAGAGATCAATGTGCAGCTGCCATAACTTGTGATCATCTTCTCCCACCACTTACCTTGCCAAAGAAACGTTGTTTTGATGGCTTGCCTGCAGTGATCTGTGTTCTCTCTTAATTAATCAAAGAGTTCTTATCTTTTCTGTACTTCATCTTGTCTAACATGTACTCCCAAAAGCATCCAGATTTGATTTCTAGGAATGAGCATGTTGTCTTATTGGTACTATGAGTTTCATCTGAGCCTGCCCTCTGTCCTCTCTGCAGTACAGATGAGAAACCATATTGATTTATTCCCAGAGCACTCTATTTGAACATTCATACTATTTTTATTAAACATAACCCTGGGGTTTTTCTCCCTTTTTTCTCCCTTCCCCTGCACCCTCCAGCTATATCCAGCCCCACTGAGTAAAAAAAGAAATAAAATAGAAAATACATTAAAAAGAGGATTATGTCCACATGGAAGAGGACTGACATCAATTTGCAAACTGGGAAGACTCCCTTATACCCTCCAGTTTTGCCTTTGGTTATCCAGACACCTAAGCTGCCTGTGCAAATGACTCAATGCCCAAACACCCAAAAGCAGGACAGACACCCCCAGTCCTTCCCCCTCAGTGGAAAACCAACAAAGTGTTTTGCAAGAAACGCCATTATCTGCATGTAATTCACCTACACAACATGATAAAACAACTAGAGATTTCTGGCTCTTGGCTGAGACAGGTGTCTGCTACACTGCAATGATGAACAGTGACGAGCAGATGTTAGGATGCCTAAAAGTGAGCTAGACTTCTTATGCTGTTAATAACACTCAGTCCCAGCCTTGAATAGATCACAGCTGAGTTGCAGATGTGACTCAGAAAGTGATGTAAGAAATCCGGGAGATGCAAAAGAACAAACTGCTCAATCCTCAGCAAACTTCTGGTATTCTTCATGGCTGCTTTTGTGCTGGAATAGTTTGGAACAGGGCACTGAAATCTGTTTGAAACAGATAGAGATGACACATAGAATCACTCCAATGCCACCTTCCCTAACAAGTCATTCCTGATTATCAGTATGGGTGTGATGTTGAAATTTGGTTCTGAACCACAAAATTTGCTCTATAACCTTTTGTCATTCTCAATACCCTTTTCTCATTCCCAATGATCTTTTCTCATTTCCAGAATGAAAATTGTCCAAATACATCCTCAACACCCAGCTTTCTTTGGAAAAAAGCCTTAATCTTCACTTTGGACTGAGAGATCAAGAACATTGAGGGATCTCTAAAGCCAATGGTGTCAGTTCAGGAGCACAGATTTCTTCTCTCTGGACCACAGCTGCCCGAAAGCATGGTGAATGCCAGTATTTTGAAGGTGAGAAACCCATACAAACTCCCCTGGGACTGCAGGAAGGAAGAAGTGTTAGCTGTGGTAGTCACAGAGTGCTGAGAATCAGGTAGAATTTTGCCTATAGCTCAGTTAAAAAAATGCTTCAGATTAATAGGCATAATCAGGAACGGCATTGAGTAAGAGGCAAGAACGACTAATCAGATACTAACTTAGCTGATGCTGGCATTACCAAAAGCCTGGGGACATAGTCCAAGGATAAAAACATAACATCTTATCTAACCAAGGAGTCATTTGTGCACCACTAGTTACAACATGTTCTTAAAAAAGGAAAGAAGGAAAAAAAAGATATCTATGGCATATGAAATTATTTTATGCCTCAGAAAAGATAAGAAAATAAAGCTAAGTGCTCCTGCGTCCAATCTTTATAGATAAAAGCCTATCTAGAGTTAACCCATTGTAATATCCACTGTAAGTCTCCAGGATATGGAAAAAAAATCTATTAAAAACAGAAGTCAAATGGGGATGAAATAAAAATGAGTATATCCAAGACATTTCAAAACTCGGTTTTGGCGCATTTCACGCTATTTGAAGATTGCTAGGATACATGGGGCCGCCCAGCTTCTTGGTTCAGTGAGAGTTCAGGCAGTCTGGCAGTCCTCTTCTTTTGGCCAAAGCTTCTTTTCTGGCAACACGTCTACTTATTTCTCAAGACTCTCCTTTTCCTCCAGATTCAACAGGATGTTGAACTGGATCTCTCAGAACAGCTCATGGAAAGGAAAGACCCTCTGACACAAACCAACGTCACTGCAGAGGGAACTGTAATGTCAGGGAAGGCATGTGAAAGATGAAACCAGGAATAAGCCAAGTACTTCAAGCCATATCACTTTGCATGGCAGTGTTTTATTTCCAGTGTTTTGCAGTACAGTTCATGAGTCCTAACAAGGAAATAACTGTGCAAAATTCAGTAAATTAAAAAGAAAACCACCAGAGTCCTGTGGGTAAAAGTTGGAATTGTATTTCCATAATACAGGCCTTTTCCAGAAAAGCCAGGCACGGGTCAACATGAAATGCAACACCATACATCTGCCAGGCAGTCTGGCTGATTCCTTCTAGTCTTTTCCATTTTCATCATTTGCCATAGCTTGAAACCGTCTTCCCTAACATCTCACAACCAAAACAGAACCCTTTCTCAATGGGAAGTCTGGGAGATTGGGTCTGCTTGGAGTAAGGAAGGAGAAGACACAGGTGACAGGGTGGTGGGTGAGATAAGTCACATCCTCTCTGCCTATGTGGCTGTAATGAAGCTTCATTTTTACCCTCTAGAAGTAGCTCAAGGTGTAAACCAGTGTGCAGCACCTTTGGTGTCACAAGGGTATGTCTCAGGTTCTCAATCTTGACTATCTTCAGTCAGTTGTGACACTGACTCATTGTCTTCATCAGTTGCAAATGACATCATTTGGTCTTTTCCCAAGGTTCCGGTGGCTGAGCAAGGTGATGTTGGCCCTGATGTTACTTGACGCAACTACTGCTTTGCCCTGGAAGAGCAGTGCATGTGTGCGAATGACTCTTGCAGCCCTTCTCAAAATGTTTGTGCAGGAACAGCCATAAAACGGGCTGTATTGACCCAAAGATACAATCCAAGTGGCTTGAGTCTAGGCCTTATCTATATCATATTATCAGGACCAAGAGAGCACAGATGCACCCCGGGAAGGGAGGGGACTGTAAGCACAAGAGGGAACGGCTTCATCCCTTCTCTACTGGCACGGGGAGGGGACTGCGGGCAGAGCTGGGTAATGATTTGTCATTGCAAGGGCTGGGGTGTCTCTTTGCAGAGGAAATCTTGTCCGTGATTGACAGTCGGGCTGTTTTTTGCTACTTCGCTTGCTGTTGACAAGTAATAATGAAGCTTTGTCAGCCCATCATGGACATGGATATGCCAGATTACGTTGACTCCTTAGACTCCTCTTATACCATGCTGGAATTTGACAGCCTTCGGATGCTCCCCAATAGTACCGGTGAGGTTTCTTTTCGCTTTCTCTTGAACAGACTCCACTACCTTTGTTATAAAGCTGAGCACCTAGGAAAGGCAGGTAGGAGGTGTGGGGCAAAGGGTGAAAGGGATAATATTTAAGCAGCTGACTTGTCAACTTCTGCTGTATCTGTGGTTATGTTTGGGCTGAAAGGGGACCCTTTCACTTGCCAGTCCCACTTTGAATCATTCTTTTCCTTGGTGGGCTAAGCGTCATGTCCTGGAGGGCCCACAAGGTATTTCAAAAGCTGGTAGAGCTCTTCATGGCACTCCATAGGTTTGCTCCCATAAGATGTCTTAGAGGAGTTATTACCAATATTGTTTACTTAAAATTTTTGTTTCATTGCTATATATGACTTAGGTTCATATTTAATCCTTGGAAAATGCTGTCTCAAATGGAATTTACCTGTTACTCAGGCATATACCATCTGTCCTAAGTTGTTCCTAGGCACTTGGATTGAGAAACAATATCTAAATATAACTTGTCTTATATATTTTACTGCGTACCAAAGTGATCTAAAAGCCTGCACAGCACGCAAAGAAGTTGGGTGCGAGGTGTGAGTGCTTATATGCAGAGACTTCTGCTTTATTCACAGAAATAAGCATGTTCACAGAAATAAAGCTTGTGTGATATTTAGGTTTCGAATAGTCAAAAGTACTCTGACAACACTGTTCTATGAAATTAATGTTTCCTTGTGTGAAAAATAAAGGACATTCAGTCATATAGCGTGAAAACAATCATGTAGGCAAACGAGATTCCAATGTTAGCAATGCCTTTGGGGAATTTGGCAGCATTTCATTTAATTTGTTATGAATCTGAGTGAAATTGAGATGGGATTTTCAGGGTCTCACATTTGCTTATTAGCTGTGTCATCAAAATAAATCAGAGTTTCAGTGGGGTTATTATCTATAATATAAAATTATTAGGCTTATTACTGTGGGACATGGAGGGATGGCAGGAGGCAAGTAAAGCCAGAAGGCCCAAGGGAATTTGAATTTAAAGTTGACTTCAAGAAAAACTTGCTCTGTCCTCAAAAAAAGGGTTTTCAATACATTGTTTTTCTGACAGCTCCAGAAAGACTGGATCTTGTTCCTTATTCTTGAAGAAAGGTTTCCATTTGCCATCCTGCTCCAGAAACGTTATTTAACACAGATGTTTCTCTGTCACTTGCTGCTGAACAAAGGGGCATTTTTTTACTTTTTAGACTGACACCAAACTCCTCAAAATTCAGTATAATTTTGCAAATTAACTACCAAATCCCATCTGGGCCTCTCTCTTGTTTCATGCAGTGGAACTGACAGGTTGATTCTTTTCTGAAGTTTATCTGCCTCAGTATTGTGTTATTTGTCTAGCTGTTAATGAGTAGCTAATCCTCTCAGAACCTAGCTGTTTTGAAAGCAGCTTGTTTGTCTTATGTAAGTGTCCTCTTCTGCAGTTTGTAAAAATAACTTCAAAAAAGACCTGAAATATCCATGCATGGAAATACATTGCTAACCAGCCAAGTTCAGTTGCCACAGGTAGCTCAAATTCACACAGATATTTTGTAGTTTCAGAAATATATTTTAAATATTAGAATTAAGAAATAGCCTCATTTTAGGTATTTTTAACAAATGTACAGGTTTGTTTTAACCTGTAGCTTTCCTGATATTCAAGATTCTTCTGTATTTTTTCCCATACTAAATCTAATGGCAGCTTTGCCCTTTATAAACACAATCAGGAAGGGACATAACGTTCATTTTAATGGATTCAGAACTCTTTCTTTCATTCTGAACAGTTTTAAAAGTGAAAAAAGGATCTTTTCAAAAAAGTTCAAGATTTATTAAAACCAACTGTTTCCTTCTTTAGAATACTATTTCATCAAAATTTTATGCTGATTAATGATGGGGAGCACTTCTGATGATAAGCTTTAAGCTTCATGAAGTTTCTATAAATTTGAGATTTGGCTACATATATAGTTTGGATTTTCCACCTTTAACTAGCTCATGATTTCCCAAATATTTTGAGACTAATTCAAAATAAAGAGTAGAATCTATTATGGGAGTGGAGGAAGAGTATAAAAAATGGTCTGTTTTAAATAGAGAAAATGTCAAAAGGAAATGAAGAAAAATCAATGCTGATCCTGTCTTTATAAAATATGTGTTGTAACTGCAGAAATTTTCCCTTTCTGTACAAACTTGTTTCCTTTACCTTGGCTGGCATTAGAAGCCATATTCTCACTGAGTTTTTATGTGCTGTTAATACCCATTTCTTCAAGCTCATGTCAGAGTTGTCATTTTGCTTAAAATACGAAGCATTATTGAAATATTGCATTAATTCTTTAGTTGAGTGTCAGCAAACACTTTATTCCGTGACGATGCTCGTTTTCCTGCCTCAACACTCAAATACCACACTGATTCTTGGGGCTTTGGCACACGGTTGGAAAAACACCTTTCCCAGCCCTGCTGCAGTCAGACCAAATTCAGACCATGGAAAAGCCATCAAAGATATTTTGACAGTGCCTGACCATTCCTCAAGCTACACACGTGCTTGTGAGGAGCTATGACCTTTCTGGCTGGCCTCTTGGTCATTGTTACTGTAGGATTTGTGAACAAATCAAAGCTAGGGTTTCTATCTCAAAAATCCCCCTTTATTTGCTAAAAGCTGATGTAGAAACCAGGATGACCTGCAGATGGCCAGGGTATCAGTGCTAGCTCCCAGCCTGCCCTACATTTGTATACACAGGTTTCACAATGCCGGCTTTGGCCACCAAGTAAGACTATGTACATGCCCTAAACCCACAACTATGATCTCTTTAAGTTCTAGTACATTTAACTGCGGGATTTGTCAGCGGCAAATAGTGCACATCAAGACTGGTTTGGATTTCTGGGTAAATACAAGCAAAAGCCATTCTGGAAAGTACTGCAAGATAATTCTCCTATATGATGTGCATCTGGAAGAGATGTAGACAGTAATATAACTGAAGGGAAAAGTAGCAGTGAGGTCAGGTACCATGTAGATCTCCAACCCTGAATGGAAGTCAGATACAGCTCTCTAGCAACATCTTCACTAAGTCCATCCTCACTGTCATCTCCTATCACTGTAAAACTTGGTGTCTTCATTTCAGCCCTGATTAGGTAATGACTTACATACAGAGGCAGTGGGTACCAAAAATTTGTATGCATTTTGATTGCAAACTTGGTTGACCCCAAAGATGGTAAGCTACTGGGACACTCTAATCAGCACTAAGTTGGCATTGCAAAACCTGTGCACACAAATGTAGGGCTGGCTGGGGGCTAGCACTGATGCCCTGGCAAAGTGCAGGTCATCCTGACTTCTACATCAGCTTTTAGCAAATAATAGAGGGGGAGTTTTAGAGATATAAACCATAGCTTTGATTTATTGTCCACAAATCCTATGGCAACAATGACTAAGAAGACAGGGAGCAGGGTCATAGCTCCTCACAGGCATGTATGCAGCATGAGAGATGGTCGGGCACTGTCAAAAAGATCTTTGATGGCTTTTTCATGGTCTGAATTTGGTCTGACTGAAGGTTGCTTATATGCAGCTTATAAAAGATGGTTTAAACTTCAGAGTTTTTTGTCAGTGAACATCCAGGACAATGCCTGGTGAGAAGTCTGTCCAAAACCATGAGACCCATGCAATGTCGAGCTATGGTTTCTTCTTGGAGGATGCCATAATCTCTCCAGAAGAAATTTCATAGGCACTGTGGCATGGCTTAGGAACTGTTCTGTTATACCATGGTGATGAATATCTATAACCAACACATGTTTGAGCATCTCTTTCCAGAGTGGTAAGGACCATTGTGAGCTTGTTTCAGTTGTGACCCAGTTGGACTTTGTTCAGATCCCATCTCAGTGCGGCACTGAGCTCTGGTAGCAACAACTCTATAGAGGCACAACACATTAATATAGCTCTGAGCCCTCTGAGCCATGTATCAGGTCTAAAGGAACTGGTCTACAGGTTTTTTCAGCTGTTTTCACAGGCAGGCGACTGTGCTGACAGGGAACCAGGTTTTCCTCTGCCTTTCCTAGCAGTGATCAGTCCAGGGAAAACCCAGACATTCCCTAAACACTGGGTAGGTTTGAAAGCCACATTGAAACAGTTTCGTGATG
The DNA here is from genome assembly GCF_012275295.1 of Melopsittacus undulatus. Lineage (NCBI taxonomy): Eukaryota > Metazoa > Chordata > Aves > Psittaciformes > Psittaculidae > Melopsittacus > Melopsittacus undulatus. The sequence continues at coordinate 99,496,231 of NC_047557.1, forward strand.
AGTGTGATATTGGTTGTGCCTTTGTTATTCTCTGAGCTAATTCTAATTTGGAACTCATCATTAGTTGATGACAGCATTCTGTAATTAAATTTTATAATAATAATTAACATGTACATACTGGCTTAGGGCTTTCCCTTATTGTCTTTTTAACTTCTGTTCACATTCAAGCTGAAAAGGGCACATGACTACCTAATAGGGACTGAACTTTTAGCTATGTATCTGCCATTCAACTAAGCTGTAGCCCATGGGTTTCTTTGTGTTTTCGTGAGTACAAGTGAGGGCAAAATGTGATTTGCTAACTTCCATGGCCCCTCATACACTCAGTTCTTATGGTTCTTTCTTCAGTAATACTTTAAGGCCAGATAATTAATTTCTCCCTTATATCAACAAACAGATCTTTGCATATCCTAGTAGCATGAGGGAAAGAAGTGTTCTCTGGTGAGTAAACGTTTTCCAGCACCAAGAACATTCTGCAGTTTGGACCCATGTGAAGGATGAAGGGTCTGTTGGAGATCCAAAATTGTATGGTCTTGGACTGATCCCTCTGAATCAGTAGAGAAAGTATGAGTAGAGTGAAGAGAAAATTGGCCTCCTTATGTTTATTTGTTGTGGAATTTTTTAGATGGAATCCAGCACATTCAGTGCCTTTGTTTGTGGTCAACGTGTTCCTTCAAAAAAATAAATAGATGGAGCAACAGATGCAGAAATATTTAAAGTTACAGTTATCCTTGAAGGGATATTCTAGTGCAACTCATTTAATACTGAGGTATATAAATCAAAATTAAATGAATTATTATTGTAAAAAAAAAACCAGAAAATCAATGTAAACTACCATTAGGGACCTCTGACACAGACAGTGTTCTCAAAGGGCCCAAGTGCCACTTGCTGACAAATGTCAGAGGTGGGGGCATCTTGCATGGATTTTGGGAACAGGTAAAACTCAATTCCTGTCATTATGACCAAAGGATGATTTTGATGCTGTCATTTTTTCTTGTCACATTGCTTCCAACTTGCTAAAACCTAAATATTTATTCATCAGTATTTTAGAAGGTGAAATATAGATCAAAAGGGGCTTCTGGGGGGGAGGGGGGGAGGAAAGGAAGTCTGACCTTTGTTTGTGAAGTCTTAGCTAAAAATATCATAGCCTTAGCTAAAACCTTTCCAGTTTTTGAAAAGCTAAAGCTTTTTTTGGCTTTTGATTGCAATTTTCATTGCACAGCAAATATTTTCACTATAAATTTTTGATGTGTATTCATACACAGAAATAGCCCTTCTCTCTGTATATATACAAGTTGTGTGCGGATTACCCAGAGCTATTTTTATGCATTATGCATTAGAAAGATCTCTCTAGACTGTCCAGATCAGATGCCAATTCCTCCCATTTGAGTAATTTTCTCTAGGATTTCTCATTGCTCAATCCCAGAGCAGCTGAGCTTTTCTCATCCTTGCCCATCCCTTCCACGAGGCAGGATGTGTCTTGTCCCAGAGACTTTTCTGAGGTCACTGTAGCACAAGATCCGCTCTCCTGGAGAGAAGAACACGCTCCCAGAGGTGTGATAAATTCATAAAGCCATTCTGCAGTGAGTGCCCAGGTCAGGATGGACTCCACAAACATTCCTGCTCTTGGAGAGATGTAAACACTGTCATCTGCATCTCCTCAAGCGTCTCCTTTATTTTTTCTTCCCCAAGCCGTGCCTCAAATTAGGAGGATTAAGAGGGCAGCGAGTCTGGTGGTTAAGGCCAAGGGAGAAGTTTAAAGGGGAGTTTTCAGCAATGTATACACACAGCTCAGGCCAGGCAAGGGCAGAGCTATTCCTGCCCCAAATGAGAGGGTGCAAACAGAGGACATGACAGAGGGCATTCATATGACCTAATTTTAGGTCCCTAATTTAGAAGGTCAGTCTTTCTGCATCCCCATATTGCTTTGCAGTGTAAAGCAATGGGCCTCTTCAGAGGGCAATTCAGAGCAGGAACCACACTTAGAAGAACCAAAGTGGTCCCTGTGTGAGCTGCTGTCTCTGTCTTCCCGCTGCAGAGGATCTCTCAAGAGCAGCCTTTTACTTCCAACACCTTTGTCATGTACACAAAGTGCATAAAGTGTTTAATCTTTCCTGCCCCTCTGTCTCTTGTCTGCTTTCCACTTATTCAAGTTAATGATGTTCTTTTCATTGCCTTCTGTGGGCACCAGCTTTGAACTGTGTTTTTCATGTGTCTGGCTGAGGAGGTGGCTCTCCATCCCTCAAAAGCATATATCTCACATCCAGGTAAGTTTTGTCCGCATCTGTCAAGAAAAGTAGTGGTAACTGTTAAATTAGCATGAGCATGTTGGGTTATGCAGCTTGAAATCTCTCTGTCTGCTGAAGCAAAGGACCAATAGCAGAAGCAAAGCAACTGGGTTACTCTCAGCTGAGATTGAGAAGAGCATCACCCTCAATCTGGAGCCTTTACTAGCAATCCATACTGTGTGTACATGTGTGGGGCTGACTCAGTGCGTGCTTTGCTTGAAAAAGCCACTTGCTCTCAGCTGATTCTGGTTTCCATCACAGAGAGGTCTAATGGTCTCTATTGTCTGCCCACAGAGACCATCACAAACGAGCCAGCAAACACCAACCTGCTCACGAGCAGCATCAGCTCCCTGTGCTCCATCTGCGGGGACCGGGCGACTGGCAAACACTATGGGGCATCCAGCTGTGATGGCTGCAAAGGCTTCTTCAGGAGGAGTGTCCGCAAGAACCATGTCTATTCCTGCAGGTACCTTGCCTTTTCACAATAAATAAATACAATTTATGGATGCTGTAAATTATTTGGGGTGAAGATCCGGTTGTATGGTGGGACCCCTACCCCAAATGCCCTATTAATATGCTATGAATGCTAACAGCAATACTGCAGTTTAGTTTATGGCTGGAGGACAGGGAGCTAAGGTGTAAATTATGTCCTATCTCATCTTGGACCCTGACACTTTTTGTGGCACTGAATAATCCATTTGTTGAGTTCACCGCCACTGTTTTGCCCATGGCGTAAATCAAGGGAAACTTATAGTCCTGAGGTTTGACCAATGTATGTAATACATAAGTAGGGATTCTGCGTGTGGAGTGACACCTCAACACAGCCAAAAAAGGGAAAACAAAGGTGGCAAAGGAGCAAAGCTCCAGAGATTTAATCTCAAACACAGCCTTTCTTGATTTTTCCAGTAAAAAGCAACAAGCATCTAAGAGTCTGTCGCCTCCAAAGGCTTCGCCTCTCCCACAGCTCCATTTTTGTTCTGAAATACATTGGGCTATTATACACTGACGTATCACTGATGATTTTACAATCATTCTGAGAACCGAGCATGGACGAGTGATGATTCACGTCCACTTTGGTATGCATTTGAGAGCATTTTTTAACCAGAAGGAGACTATAAATTATAAAGCAGATATCTTGGTTGACCTTAGAAAAATGGTGTTTATTTAGCACAGGAGAAAGGGGGGAGGGAAAGCCCTTCATCTCTAATTAAAACCTGGAAGTTTTCTTTCTTTTCCAAAGCTCTTCCTCCTTTCAGGGCGTTTCAAATTCTTGCCATATGAGTCACTCTCTTTGTTCAAAACGTTCCTGGGGTCCTTATCACTCTGGCCATGAGACACCCTGAGGTGACAGGAGTGTTCATATGCATAGTGCCCATCCCAGAAACCACCCTTGCAGGATGATGTGATAGCTACTACTGATTTCATTGAAATCTCATCTCTTACTCTCCTGGGATGGAGTTGTTGCCCTTCCCCAGGAATCCATGAACTTCTGTGATATTTGGCAGCTCAGGGAAGATCCATAGCATTGAAGCCAAGCAAATGGCAGATGCTCATTTGTCTGCACATCCTTATTTGGTGAGCAGTGCTGTACTTAGCTCCGCTCAGAGCTCTGCTGTTTATCGGAGACATGAATTCCTTGGAAAGTTTTTGGGCCTTTGTACCTTTGGCTGTTTACAAGTCTGGGAAAGTGCCCCAGCTTTTCCAACCTGTTGATGGTCCCATAGCAACTGACATCTTCTCTGTGTCTTCTTCTTCTCTCCCACCATTTCACCCATCATGCAAACAGCTGCCAAATCTACCTTGAAAGCACACAGGTTCCTAAATCCTACATTTAAATTAATAGGAATTAGTAAGCTATGTACCTAAAAACTAAGCTGCAGACACAAAAGGGCTTGTGACCCCTAATGTGATTTTTCTGTACAAAGCAGGACAGTGTTAACAACTGGGATCAAACAATCCCTGATGCCGAACACCCAACAACTGTCTGGAAGTGGGAGCGGGAGTTCCTACTCCAGCAGAACTTGAGTGACATTCACACTTTCACAGCCAAAACCATCCCAGTCGTTGCAAAGTGGGTGATCTGAAACTGCTGTGCTCCCGGCTGGCAGGAGTGACAGTGGGGAAGATGAGGAACTGGGCCAAGCCAACACTGATTCAATCCATTTCTTGAGAGCCTTCTCTAGGTTCAACCAGTGCATAGTTTGGTGAGGTCTGGGACTGTGTTTCTTACTGGGGCTGCTAGGGGTGAGTGGGTTGCAGTTACCAGGCTGGGTGCTCCATGTTTTATTTCTCATCTCCTCCCAGGTTCAGCAGACAGTGTGTGATAGACAAAGACAAGAGGAACCAGTGCCGGTACTGCAGGCTGAAGAAGTGCTTCAGAGCTGGCATGAAGAAAGAAGGTAGGCATAAGGAGACATTCTAAATCTGCCTGCTGATGCCTCTGGCCCTATTCCCACTGCAGAGCACAGTGGAGAGCCATGGCAGCCCTGGCCCAGAGGGATGATGCTCATGCGTCACACTGAGAGACTTCTTGTTGCCTCTGAAAGACCCATTTTCTCTCTTTCAGATAGCAGTTTCAATGAGAGCTTTGTGATGGTATTCACCTGTCCTGGGAGGCTGGTATCTCTGGGATATTATCATACCTGGGCTTCCTCAGTGTTTATTTGGTCTCTAAGTTCTTCGCAACAGCAATTTCCTTTCTACACTCTTGATAGCTGTGACAATCTCAGTATGAACCTGCCACACTCAGTTTCATAAATGCCAACAGTTGACTATTGCAGAGTGGGTTTGGTGGTTGACTTAGCTGATGCTCATGTAGCTTGGTGCAACCAATTGGCCAAGGTCAAGCCAGAACTCGATGCCTCATGCTATGAGAGCTGTTCATAGCATGGGACAGGGGCTTCATGGGACAGGGCTCACAGGCAGCACTCCCAGAAATGTCTTACTCCTGTTCCCTGTGAGCTGAAACCTGAGTCAAAGCCTTCAGTAGTGTTACCCTCATGGCAGCTATCACAGACCTATAGAGCCACTGTTAGCACCAGTACTGAAGGACCAATCCAATACTGGCAGATGCCTTTTGTTGCACTTCACATTGGCTGTATTAAGAAGGAGGTGGATCCTTGTAGAGCATTTGGGTACCAGTGACCATCAGGAGGTGCCCTTGCAATGCAGTAAAGGAGACACCAAATGTTACAGTGACTAAACCTAAGCAAGAGAAAAACCACTTCTATTAACCTATGCCTTACCTTCCTAGAGCCAGCTTCCCTGGGAAAATATGGGACCTACCAGCATTTTGATCTGTGTTCATTCAGTGTGTGCATAGTGGGAGACCATGGATAATACTGTTTTACTCCAAGCTTTCTGGGCAGAGACTGAGTTTGTACACTGAGTGGATAGCAAAGCGGGGACCCAACCTGCCATAGATGCTACATCCCTCTGATGTGCAGGATGGTGGTTTCAACACTCTTCACCCTTCTGTTTTCCAGCAGGGCTCTGTTTCCAACCCACTGGCAGTTAAAAGATGAGGGAACTGGAAAGAAACTTAAGTTTCATTCCATGCCACAGAGCTAAACACCCCCTACCCAAGGGGTGAAGTCATGGTCCCACTGAAACCAAGGGGAAATTTTTCACTGATTTCTGGTAATTCATAAGATTTCATTGGTGATGAAAAAAATCTTCCCAACATTCTGACCATATGTTTTCCTGGAGAACAAAGTGGCTTGGAATCTGGCATAAGTCATGGATATAGCAAAAATGCCTGCTGCTTTAGTTGAGAAGAAATGGAGTAAATAGAGCAGACAATTGATAGAAAAAAGAAACAGCCCTCATATTAATAAAGACCAAATCAAGGCTGATCTGGTCGGTTCTAGGTGGGGACAAAGCCAACTGCCAATACAATAAGCTCCACAGCTTGGGAAGGCTGAAATCTGGTTATCAGCCCCATTCTTTGAGCTGAAGCATGATTTTTATTGTTTTTATGGTAAAAGTTATAAACCCTTGGCTCCTGCCTTCATTATTGATTGCGCTCAATGGAAGATGACTCACCTCAAGTTCCACATAGTCACATTCTTTGAAAGATTTTATGAGTGCACAGCCAGGTTGTGTGCTCACAAACTGCTCATGTGTTTAGTAAGGAAGATTTTAAAGCACCTTGAGCAACTGCTTTGCAGAAAACAGCTTGGCTGACCAGAGCTATATCCGAAGCACGTGTGCAGGACTGTGAAAGAAACTTTCTTGCACAATTGTGTGCTCAAAAAGAACACAGATATTTGCTTTAGGGTGGTTCTAGATTAATATTAAACAGTATTGCGAAGTATTAGGGAAAAAGAGAAGACAGGTCTTGGGGTAGAGCAGTACTAAGTGGATACAAATCATAGAATCATAGAATCGTTAGGGTTGGAAAGGACCTTAAGATCATCCAGTTCCAACACCCCTGCCATGGGCAGGGACACCTCACACTAAACCATGGCACCCAAGGCTTCATCCAACCTCACCTTGAACACCCCGAGGGATGGAGCATTCACAGCTTCCTTGGGCAACCCATTCCAGTGCCTCACCACCCTAACAGTAAACAACTTCTTCCTTATATCCAATCTAAACCTCCCCTGTTTAGGTTTTAACTCATTACCCCTTGTCCTGTCACTACAGTCCCTAATGAAGAGTCCCTCCCCAGCATCCCTATGGGCCTCCAATTCGTGCTGGGAGACCACAGCTGTGACATCCACACTTGCCCAGCACATAACCCATTGACCCAACACTGGCATGCAAGGCTTTGGCTCTCTCTGGCACACCGCTTTGCAGCCAGCCCATATAATAGCAATCAGACTTTCCAGGGTGTGGTAATAGCATTGTTTATTCACAGCACAGGGGAAGAAGCTGGAAATGATCCTTTTCCCAGTCTGTGTGTGGGACAATACACCTGGGGTGGGGTGAGCACGGTTGTGTCACCCTCATATGCTCCCCACTGCCACTGACCTACTGCTCAAAGGGTGTATGTGCAATACTGGAAACTTACTGTTCCACAGCAAAACTGACTGATAAACTGGAATTCTGCACCCAGAGTGCTACTTTTTTCCAGTCTTCCTGTGTTGTAAGACATGATGTGACACATTTGGATCTTTCTTTTCTTTTTTTGTGGGGTTTTTTTCTGTTTTGAAAACAAATCTAGTAGGTAAGAAATGGTGAGGAGCTGTGTTACACAACATGGTAGGAGGAAAATTCCTGCAAATAAAAACCAGTATGATACAAACACATGAGTTAACTTTAAACTGTCTGACTGTAAGGGCAGAAGGGTCTGTGTGAGGGTCTTAGCATGAGCTGATCCTGGGAGCACAGTACAGTCAGCCTGTAGGTTCAAAATGGGTTTGAAGCAGCTGGGCAGATGTTGTTGAGGAAAGCATCTGTAGGGTCTTCTAGGATGTCTTGTTTGTACACTCTCTATTTGATCCTGTCTTCGGAAAGGACTAGGACTGTCCCACACAAGGGCTATGCCTTCAGGCTTGTGCACTGAGATAGGATCCAGATTCCACTGGTGCTAGTGAGAGCACAAAAGGACCAGAACTTCAGTCTTGTGGAAAGTCCAGTTCCCAGATTTCCTAGAAATTAGCTAATTTGGGAACACTCCCATCCCAATTACATTTTTGGTGTCAATAATTCACTTGAATAACTACAAGTAAACAATCATTAAAGTTGGGATGAGGACAGAGGAAAAGGCTTGCTTGAACACAAAGCTCTTCTTAACTCCTGAAATGCCACTATGATTGAGATTTAAGATTTTTATAGGAGATTTGTTTTTTACTCTTTATTTGTGGTTAAGAATGGGACTCTAGCTTAGTGGGGTCTGGGTCTTTTGGAAATTTTCTCCCTCTTCTCTCATATTTTCTCTGTTTGCACAGGAGAATGTTCGATTTCTATTGTTCTACACAATATTACCAGGCAGGTTTTTGGTCACTACAGCATCATTGGATGAGGAGTGGACCAGATACTTAAACATCCAAATTAAACAGCAGGCTACTATTCTTAGCTTCTTACTGAGATCATGTTTAACCTTGAGTAAATTAGCAGGGTGTGATTTTCCAAGTGAGCCAGGTCATTTACTTGCATAGAGCTGAGCATCAGAAAAGCAGGAAGCCTTTCGAAATGCCAGCATTGCACTGTCAGGACACAGTTTGCTGGTGAAAACAAAGGGTTAATATTTAACCTCTCATCCCCTTTAATGTAATTTATGTGTGTACATGGACTCCCTGGGTTTAATTCAGAAGTAAAAAGAATTACTGTATCATTTACCGACACAATATAGTAGGAGGAATTGAGGCTTTTTTTAATTTATATTTAAATTGGGCAGGTTTATAGGACAGTTTTATTGGGGTATCACAGAACCTCTATCTTGTTTCATACCTTTTATTTGCACATCTCTTCTGCCAGCATTCAGAAGGCTGGGACTGCTGTTTATTGCAAAGATGAATGAAAAAGATAAAGGATCTTCCCTACTTTGTGATAGTAATAAATTGAGCCAAAAGCCTGCGAAAGCATTAAAATGTACATGTACCATTGGGATTTATTTGCAAATAAAATAAACCACACCTACAAAATCAGAGGTAGCTTGGGGAAAAAATAATTATTTGTGCCTATAAATTAACCAGTCAGCAGGAGTAAATCTACAGATTTATAGACAGAAACACTGTGAGTACTGAATGCCAGCACCAAGCTGGGGCACTTGCTTCCTCCTGCTTTCTCTTTGTGCTATTTATTAACACATTTCCAACTCCACTGGTGTTAAATGAGGATGTTTTTAGTGGAATAATAATAGAAATGGTAATTCCCACTTAGGCAGGGCTTTAACCTCTGCAGTTGCTGTGGAAAGTTACTGATTTGCTGCTGTTCTCTTCCAGTCAATGCCTTTGCCTATACTTATTGGACTTCCTGGAGCTTCCTCCGCACAGGTTTTGTACCAGTGTGGCAAGGCAGCGAGGACAAAATGTTTCAGAAACAGGGGTTTGTTGCAATCCCACAAACACACCGCTGTTTGCTCAAGAGCCGCCGTGTGCGTTCTGCAGCCTGACGGCTGCCAGAATCCTCGATGGCAAAAAGGGCCATCCATGCTCAATGGCAAGAAAGACCTTGGCTTGCCCTCAATAACAAACCCCCTCTGATGGCTCCTCCACTTCAGATGGACAACATGTTTTCCCATCCGCTTCCCACAGTCAGGACATGCCTCAGCCATGGACAATTCCCTGGAGGGAGATGTGGGCATCATCTTGTCCTCTCTCCCCTTTTCCCAGAGGAAAATCCAGGTCAAGGTCACACTATCCTTGATCAGCAGCATCATGGGGACTTTCTCCCACTGACGTCCCCTCTTGCAGGGCTGCAACAGCCTTTGATGGTGTTTATTGGCCTTGGGAATTGGAGTGCTGTGAGGATTACAGGATTAGAGGAAATAAAAGGAGGAGCAAAGCTTTTGACAGGCACATACTGGCAATAATCCTTGGGAAACACTGGGATTTTCATCCTTCCCACAAGTTTGCTGGGGTTTATTGACTGCAAAGCCAAGATCACATCTGAGCCTGAGCCCCCTCACACTCCTTGAGCACTCTTGATGCCTCACCAGGAGTGACCTATCCCTTCCTTTTTACAAGCACAGTAAGTATAGTCATATAATTATCACACAGTAATAGATTAATTTGTGGCAGGTAAAACATTAACTCCATTGTATCTAACTCCATCACATCTTGGGTACTTTCAGTGATAACACCCAAATCACCTTGAGAAAGTTGGTCTGTACCATCCACTTACACTTGAAGATTGAGCTTATCAGAGCATGAGGGAAGCACTGATATATGTGCTATAAATGCACCCAGAAGGAAAAACAGGCTGAGGCTGCTTAAAGTCTGCCACAGGGGACTAGGACCAGGTCTGCCTGGGTTCATAGGACTTACCTAAAACAAGATGTGTAACTTGGTCAAAAAAGCAAAATTTGTACTTTTTCTTGTAAGTAGGCAAAAAGAGCCTTGCTGCCCCTAGACAGCTACATGGGGAAGAATCTGATACGAAACCAAGCATAGAATGTTAGGTGGCAACTTTCCAAGGATGTCAGAGATGCCATGGATTTGAGCTGGCTTGTTTCTACTCAATGCTGGGCACTGCTGCTGCTGTCTTTCTGGTGTACCAAAAAAGACATGAAGGTTTACTCTGTTCTGAAGGTTAATCATAGATTATGGTTCCTATAACCACCTTCACCCTCAGAGTGCTGGGGATCCCTGGTGGGTAAACAGCCTTTTCCATCACCCCCCCATGCACAGGGCAATGTATGCTGTTGCCTAAGGTAGGTTAGCAGAGCATTCCAAGGGCTGCAGTGGGTTTTTTCTCTAAACTGATGTGCAATTGCCTCTACATAGTGTCTACACAGCCTGAAAAGACTGCAGTAATATGCATGTCTTGCATCTATCCTGCCCCTTGCAGCCATTTAGGCAAGGCTGACGCTGGGGTGCTGAATGGCTTTGATGGCTGGACCAGCTCAACAGCGAATGGGTCCCCATTGACAGCAAGGCTGAGCCCCAAATCCTGTAAAATAAACCCTGTGCTCTTGCTGATAACAGGAGGTATTGATTTTTATCAGTGTTGTTTGTTTTCTGCCCTTTGACTTTGTTGGCTTCTCACCAGAGGCCGATTAGGAAAACATGGACATGAGCTGACAAAAAACCATCTTCCCACCCTGTGTGTGAAACAGTGCGCATGTCTCCTCCTTTGCATGAACTCAGAGCATCTTTCCCCATGCAAGGAGTGATGCTTCCTCTAAAGCAACTCCCAGTAGCCAGGAAAAGTCACAGCAGAGTGATGGTGAAAAGGTTTTGATGGCTCTGCAAAAACAAAAGTTTGCTGGAATAATCTTCTCCAGTGGCCACTTTGGAGTCAAAACTGCACTGTTTCACATCCAAGGGGTTAAAGCAGAGTGAGTCACGATTTGGTAGCTATGTCTGAGTCATTCCCCCTAAATAAATGGGAAAGGAGCCTGGAATTGCTGTATGAAGAAGGAGGGATGTGATGCATTATAGCCACATGGTACATCTTCCTGTTGCCTCTTCTTTAAGGACTTGATTGCCTTTCCAAGCTGTACATAGGCAAGACATACAAGATGTCAGGAAAATGCTGAGTCTGCATTCAGACCTCTTCCTCCAGCTCCCAATGGCTTTGTTGGCTGCTGGAGGGGTACAACGGGACTTGGTGGAGAAACTAGCACTGAAAACAAGGTTGGACTAATCCTGCTTTTTTTCTGCTACTGTTTTACTTCACGACTACAGTGGAGTCATCGGCTCTTGGAGCTTGAGTTGCAAAAATAAGCTGTCAAAAGTGCAATAAATCCCTTATGTTCAACATGCAGGGTTGATGGAGCATGGGGTTGATGGAGCTTGCGCTTCAGTGAAAAGGATGGTTTCAAGGGTGGAATAGGCCTCAAAAATGAGTGTTTCTTTTATCTAATTCACCATGACATGGCCATACCTTTCTATTTGCAAAAGGCCTAGGGCTGATGCTCACTTGGCTGTGGTCATTGTGGTGTGTCCAAGGTGTGTTTTATCACTGTTATGAACAGTCAGGACACTTGGAGCTGATTTGCAGCAGTGTTTTGCACAGGGTGCCAGTGGAGCTGGAGCCAGACCCTGGCTGTAAGTTGTTCTTTCCGCTGTATGCCAGCAGTGCATCAGGGCTGCACACTCATTGAAATCAGCAGCACAACAGGCAAGGCTGAGGGGATAGTCTTAAGGGGAATCGGTGATTTTAGGCCTTCTTTCTTTAGAGCTTCCATCACGAGGTGACTGCTCCTGCTCACTATGAGTGGTGGAGACATTCGTTAATACCTCAGGGGCAGGGGACACATTAAGGCTGTTATGAGGTGGGATGATATTCTCCAGTGCTGCAGTAAGATGAGATGCAACCTCAAGAGCATCCTGTTGTACCAGAAGCTCAGGAGGTGAGTACTCTATTCAGACATGGCAGAGGTATCAGAGGCCAGGACTCCAGTAGTGCAGGTTCATTGCCATGTGAAAATGGTTGACATCACATCCTCAAACACTTGCCTGAGCTACACCAAACCCAGTGGGACATGCTAACATCCCTTAGGTATTGCTCTGACCATCAAATGGCTTTATCTCCCAAGGCTGCTTCCGTGCTTTTCTTCTCTGGTGCCCTTTCCCCCTCCTCTGGCGCTTGCTTAATCTTATTCCAGCATCCAACAAGAGCAGATGCTCCTGCAGGCACTGAAGCCACATCCACTCCTGTTGGGGACCACGACTTACAGCAGCCATGGGTTGTGTGGGGAATTTCCTTGCTAACACAACCACTGTTCACTCTCATTTCAGCTGTGCAGAATGAGCGTGACAGGATCAGCATTCGCAGAAGCAGCTATGAGGACAACAGCTCGCTCTCCATCAGTGTGCTCACTCAGGCAGAGGCCATGGCACAGCAGGTATGAAATGCAGGGATAGCCCTCCAAACAACTACATGGTCTTCAGCTATTCCATACGCAGTTACAGACTCACTAAACCAGCCAGAACTGGATCTTTTTCTGCCCTTGGATGGCTCTTGCACAAAGCCACAGGGAAGAAAATGCCTTAGAGACAGCCAAAACCAGACAGTAAAAATCATCAGTGCATTATCAAGACAACATGTCCTGCAAGGAGCAGATGAATCCTTTGGCAAGTGAGATGCAAAGCTGGAAGTTCAAGGGCTGAGGGATGTTGCAGACCCCACGTCTCTTCTGCCTTAGCCTAAATTGCTGCTGTACCCTAAAAACTCATTGCATGTCATACAGCAGTTTATCCCTCCTTGCTGCACACTCTGTCCTGCTCAGAACATATTGTTCCTGAGAAGGCTGATTATGTCTTTTCTTGTAGCTTTAGTAGGGCAACAGTTTTAGGGTAGAAAAATAAAGATAATGAAATTGCTGAGCTTCAGCTAACGCTGATTGTTTTCTCATTTCATGTTCCACAATAAATTTCACCCTGAGCGTCCTTTAAATTCTTATGCAAATATCCTTTCTCTGCTGAAACACACGGTCCAGATGTTGCGCACTACATGCAGCAATGCGTCCACTTCCTATTCAAAGGGTACTGTTTTAACCCTCTCCCCACCACACACCTCTTTAGGGATTGAAATGGGGATTTCGTGTCCCAGTCAGCAGCTTGGTGGGGAGAAAGGCTCAATGCGTGTAATACATTTGGCTGCCTCAAGTGGTGGAATGAAAGCTCAGACTGACCCAGCGCTGCTGTCTACTGCTAGGAATGGGAATATCAATCAGATCGTGTCCTGAGCCAGCCTGGATAGGGGGGAAGGAGGCGGAGGAGGGAGAGGTGTCTGTTGGGACCGAGCACCACCTCGTGGAAGCTTCACCATGGGCTGTATGTTGGACGCTGTACACTGCTGAGCGTGTATACATGTGCAGTCACAACAGCGAACAATGACCTGATGAGGTGAAAATCAGTGAAAGCTCCTCATGTTATCAATGAATCCCTGCTATGGAGAATGGCAAGAAATCACTAATCTGGTCCCACTGTAACCGGGTCACTTCTCTTTCAGTATTCATCACTGAGCCCAGTGCACAGCACGGACATTGCCATGAAGAAAGTGGCTACCATCAACGATGTGTGTGAATCTATGAAGCAGCAGCTTCTGGTGCTTGTTGAATGGGCAAAATATATCCCAGCATTCTGTGAGCTCCCACTGGATGACCAGGTATAATGCAAATGCCTCTTCCCTGCAAACCACTGCCTTCAATAGGAATTGCCAGCCAGACCTGTCAGTCGGAGAATCTGGCATTGATGTATAGATCACCCTATGCAGAACAATAAACTATCAGGAGAGAAATAATCACAAAGGGCCAGGGATTGGTTAAAAATAAGTCAAGTAACCAAGTGCCCCAAAATATAAGAGCTGATCACTTCAGTATGCACAAGGATGCAGGCAAAAAGAACTAATTTTCCTTTTATTATTAGCCAATAATGGAATATAAAAACCATTTATCTCATAAGAATTCACATTATTCAAGCCTGTCTTTGTTCTTTCAGTTGAAAATAACTTTTTATTTAGTTTGCCATGAATGTGAGACTTCTGAAAAGTGAAGCTATCCTAACAATATGCTATAATATACTAATAACTTCTAATTACTCCTAATTGTATGTTATCTGTACATTTCTTTCTTCTGTACCACCTCCAGGTTGCCTTGCTCAGAGCCCACGCAGGGGAACATCTGCTCCTCGGGGTAGCCAAGCGGTCCATACCGTACACTGATTTTCTGTTATTAGGTAATGTAATGAAGTACACTTCTTTCATAATTCACACAGTTGAGTCATTGCCAAGTAACCTGCCTGCCTGCAATCCTCTCTGCACTCCTGGGTCTGTTCATCTGCCTTGAGACTGAAGTGCTTGAGAATGTCTCTGGAGACGTGTAAAAAGGAGCAAGCAAATTCACTGGGATTTTTACAACTGCCTTGGAATTGTGGAAGGGAAACCACCTCAATATTTAAATGGCATCTCAAACTCAGCTGCCTTATTTTTTGTAACTGAAATTGCCTGGACACAAGCAATGGGGTCTTTGGGGTATTGGTGTTTAAAAACTTAGCAGAAAGGTATATTAAATATTACAGTGCAAACAGGCATTTCCTTTCCATGTAGCTCTCTGCCACCAGAAACACAGGCAGAATTATTCTTGGGAAAATCAGAATACTGGCCTGGAAAGCCACACATTAAAGAAAAGAGGGAGGGATAGCTTCTTTTTAAAAAAAACAAATGCCAAAAATAAAGATGCCACACCACTTGCAAACAGATGCTAGGTATAACAGAGGGTAAACCAGAGCAGAAATGTGGAGCTGGCTTTGAGTATAGTTTGTGATGCACGACGTTTGCAAATGAGATAAACAAGGACCGAAGGATAAGATCCATGGCTTGCTTCTGACTTGTGAATCTCAGTATGAAGCTGCACACTGGAAATCTGCTGCACGTGGGCACTGGGACTACGGCAACATGCCTTGGGGTAACTTCTGGATATGACTGTGTCTGCAGAGCTAGAGCGAAATTGTGACAATGGATTTCTCTTGTCTCCCCAGGGAATGACTTCATCATCCCAATGCACTGCCCAGAACTGGAAATAGCTCGTGTGGCCACCAGAATCTTGGATGAGTTGGTAAAACCCTTGAGGGACATCCAGATCGATGACAACGAGTATGCTTGCCTTAAAGCCATCATCTTCTTTGATCCAGGTAAGCTTCCTTCCTGATTTCCAATCATGGGGCTTGAAGAGGCATTGGGAGCTCTCCAATAACCAGGAGAACCCTTTGGCAGCAGCTCTACATTTCACCCTGCCTCTGCTGTAATGAGCAATACTTAGCAGCAAAGTAAGGACATGTTAGAAGCTACCTGTTCCTGAACACTTTGCTATTTAGCAAGTATTAACTCCAGCTAGACCCATATGCAAGACTCTGCAGACTCTAAAGGAGTTTTGCTCCTTCTGTAGCTTGGCTTCAGGAAATCCCATCAGTCTGAAATGAAGGAGATCACTTATTAAGGACATGTATACCTATACTGAATTATGCATAAGTGAAGTGAGTCAACTGAGCATCAGTGTGGAGCATCCATCAGAGTTCAGAAAACAGCATTAAAAGCCACAGACAGCTGCACTGTTCAGAGCACCCAGAAATAACAAGGATGTCTGTTAATGGATCTTGCTGGCAGCCGGTACCAACCAAGGGCAGGGATGATCCATACAGGACGGAGAACAGGGCAAGCAAAAGCTTGTTTTGAACCTTTGCTGTATTATCATTCCACAAACACAGGGGGTTCTGTCTCAGCCCTGATCCCCCCAAACATTCCTGTTTCTACATGCCTGCACCACACACCACCTCCTCTTGGAGTGCCTTGAGTGTGTATTGCCCTGTAGTTTGGAGATGGGGAAACAACCCCAAGTCCAGAACAACACTCTTTTGTCTTTGGCATCTATTAGTATGGGGAAATAAGAGTAACTTCCATTAGCTCTTTTCTGCTGTGTTCACTGGTTTGAAATCAAGACACAGGAGTTTTACAAACATCATGAACTTTGGCTCGCCAAAGAGTCTGCTGTAAACCTGAGCAAGGGTAGTATGATCAAAACGAGTTTGACAAATTACCTTCTCGGCTGATTGGTATCTCAGCAGAGCTTTAGATCATTGCGACAGTGAGGCGCTGGGATTACATCTGAAAGGAAAAAGTGCAAAGCTCTACAAAAGAGAAATTAATTCATGCTAAAAAGTAGGCATGTCCATAGAGTTACATGCTGACGTACACTAACTTGATAACAACTTGATCTAATCTCTTGGCACGATGATGCCGAAAATGTGGTGCTTGTGGATTCTTTCAGACAGTGAAGAAAACATTTCAGTGAGCCAGAAATCTCAGTTTTAGATAACAGGAGAGTGGAAAGGTGTAAATCCCAGCACTTCACGCTACCCATAGTGCACATTCTGCTTAAGCAAAGCTGGACCAGTGGTGCATGAGAAACAGATTTGACAGGTCAAAAACAGGAAATCGAGATAAGAATCTGATGCTGCTGTGGGTGTAGTTACACCATATAGGCACTAAACCTGCATGGATTCAGTACTTGGGACTCTTTTCAGGGGAAAATTCCAGGCCATTTCCTTGGAAGAGCAGATATAGTTCAACTTCTAAATCCTTCCTCTTCACTAATGGCAGTAGCCAGATGTGCCCGTCTGAAGCAAGATCTTATTTTCTTACTGTCTCACCTCAATTTCCCCCCACACTACTTTTTCCCCTCAATTTCCCCTTACCGTTTCCCTGTTCCATGTGAGATATACAATAATGGCAGCCAAATCCTAATCTGTCAGATAAACTTGGAGACTCTGACAGATCAGAGTCAGAGGATCACTGCCATCTCATCCTTTTTCCGCTGCCTGACTGACAGGGTAACACTTTCTGCTTACACAGGCCAGCAATTACCTTCCTTTTTCCTCCTTCCAGACTGTAAAGGCCTGAGTGAGCCCGCAAAGGTGAAGAACATGCGCTTCCAGGTCCAAGTCAATCTGGAAGACTACATCAATGACCGCCAGTATGACTCCCGAGGCCGGTTCAGCGACATCCTCCTCCTGCTACCCCCGCTGCAAAGCATCACATGGCAGATGATAGAGCAAGTGCAGTTCATGAAGCTCTTTGGTGTGGCCAGGATTGACAGCCTGCTGCAGGAGATGCTGCTGGGAGGTATGAACCCTGCTGAGAAATGACAGCAAAGTTGTCTTCTTTCAAAGCTGTTTACAGGGCTTCACGTCTGGGTTTGTGTCCTTCTCCGGAGGACATACAGTAGAGAGAACTTGGTCTTGGGAGAAAGGAAGTGAAAGCTCAGGTTGAATTGAAGCGTGAATATTGGTCCTTCTCCCTCCAACTTAATTCCCAAGCCTTATCTTTCCAGCCTGCCTCTGAAAATCTGACTCAGGATCAGTTAGTGGGTGCACTCTGTGTGTTTCACACCAGTGGAACACTTGACTTTTAGGCACCCTACCAAACTGATGCAGTCTGTAAGAAGACAACATGCTTTTTTCTTAGCAATATAGAATCATAGAATAGTTAGGGTTGGAAAGAACCTTAAGATCATCCAGTTCCAACCCTCCTGCCATGGGCAGGGACACCTCACACTAAACCATATCACCCAAGGCTTCATCCAACCTGGTCTTGAACACTGCCAGGGATGGAGCATTCACAGCCTCCATGGGCAACCCATTCCAGTACCTCACCACCCTAACAGTAAAGAATTTCTTCCTTATATCCAATCTAAACCTCTGCTGTTTAAGTTTCAACCCATTACCCCTTGTCCTATCACTACAGTCCCTAATGAAGAATCCCTCCCCAGCATCCCTGTAGGCCCCCTTCAGATACTGGAAGGCTGCTATGAGGTCTCCACGCAGCCTTCTCTTCTCCAGGCTGAACAGACACAACTTTCTCAGCCTGTCTTCATACGGGAGGTGCTCCAGTCCCTGATCATCCTCATGGCCTCCTCTCCATCCAACAGTTCCATGGTCTTTCTATGCTGAGGACACCAGAACTGCACACAGTTCTCCAAGTGAGGTCTCACGAGAGCAGAGTAGAGGGGCAGGATCACCTCCTTTGACCTGCTGGTCACGCTCCTTTTGATGCAGCCCAGGATACTGTTGCTTTCTGGGCTGTGAGCACACACTGAAGCCGGCTCATGTTCATTTTCTCATTGATCAACACCCCCAAGTCCTTCTCCGCAGGGCTGCTCTGAATCTGTTCTCTGCCCAACCTGTAGCTGTGCCTGGGATTGCTCCGACCCAGGTGTAGGACCTTGCACTTGGCATGGTTAAACTTCATGAGGTTGACATCAGCCCACCTCACAAGTGTGTCAAGGTCCCTCTGGATGGCATTCCTTCCCTCCAGTGTATCAACCGAACCACACAGCTTGGTGTCATCGGCAAACTTGCTGAGGGCACACTCAATCCCACTGTCCATGTCAGTGACAAAGATGTTAAACAAGACCGGTCCCAACACCGATCCCTGAGGGACACCACTCATTGTAACTTTCTGGGAAAACCTGATAAGAGCAATAACTGAGGGACACACAGAGACAAATGATCAGTGCAGTTGGGTATCAGCAGCTGAAACCCTAGCAATGCCAGAGGTTGCCCTTTGCCAGTGAGAATGCTGAGAGCAAAGAGGACAGAGAGTGGGAAGGAAGCAAGGACAAGCCAGGACATTAACCTCTACGGTGGTCTTCCACATTACCTGATGTTTGGCCTGGAGCATCTGGCTTCTCCATAACCATACAAAGAATGATGTCTTTCCCATTTCCACTGCAGGAACCTCCATTGATCTTCAGTACCAGTCAGGACCTCCCAACCTCAACCTGGAACCGCTGCCAGGACATGTCCTCCCAGGCCACATGAGCTCTGTGATTCACACTGCTCCAGACCGTACGTGTCCATTTATATGCTACTAGTGTCAGCATAACAAAGGGATTGGATAAGAGAAGCAGTTAAGAAAAATACCTTTAAGTTTACTTATACATTTAAGCATTACACTTGAATGGCCCACCTTGCTGACTCTCTTACATGCTTCTAAAGAGAAGCTGAGATTTTCATGGTAGCGTGATCCAGAGGGATTTGAAATGCTACTACACATCACAAGTTTAAAAAAGAAAGCAATCAAGATTGGTGACAGTGTGTTTCTATGAACGTGGGCAGCACTGGGAAATGCCACAAAGCAGCACAGATGGTTATTAGTGGCGAGGGTTTCCCTGCGTAAAGCGTCTTGGTTGCTGTCAAACAGAACAATATGACCAGAATACAAGGCCATCTTCAACCTCTCCAGGCACTGCTGCTAGGCAATGGCTATTGGTTAAGGCATTTATCCACTGTAATAGGAAATGGAGCATACAATTAAAAGAGAATAATGTGGGACATGAGTTGTAATTTAACAACCGCTTCCATGTAATCACCACGTCTAGCTTACATAGTGTCCTTCTGCCAGTTACAGCCCTATACCTGTTGCAACAAATTTGCTATTTCTGAGCCATATAAATATTAGTATCATGTATTTTAGCTTTTGGGGCTTGTTTTTTTAATCTGCTTTACAGGAAGGGAGATTAGAGATGTGTTCTGTAAATGATGTATAGTGGCCAGCAGGTAGAGCTCTCCTCTGATGAGGAGAGGAAGGATTGAAAAGCAGTTGAGGGAATTTTCCGATGTGTAAAACACTGAGAAGAGTTGGTATGTGCTTACCAGTCCATCCTGTACCTCCTCACAAACCGGGAAGGAAGAATATGCTGGAAAATGCCTGAATTCAGGATGGATCCCCCTGCCCCATGCCCCAAGCTTCTGCCCCTTGGTTTGCAAGATAGTTTGGTGATTTCATTCAGGCACTGCTCTATCGAACAGCATCCAAGTCCATGTTAATTCTGTTTCTTTTCTCTCCCACAGCTTCTCCTGAAACATCCCTTCCATCTCCTTCTACAAGTACAGGCAGTGAAGACTATAAACTAGGCTCTAGCGCAGGACCCAGCGCTGTAGTGCAGCTCTTGCCTCAGACAGTGATACCCAAGCAGGAGATTCTATAGGGAGAGGTGGAAGGAAAAGCTGAGAGCAATGTCGAAACTGTGCTGAAAGTGAAATGGGCCCTTTCTCTTTCAGAGGCAAAGCACAGAAACCCCCTGCCTGTACCCGGATCTCTCAGTCACACTCTTTCCCATCCGTGAGTCAAGCACCAGATACCAAACTGCACCAGAAGCCTCACCATGGGTATTCCAACCATCATCGCCCTCATTTCAAAAGGGATTCAGGTTAATGCCCTTGTCAGTAGGACCAAGACCATAAGCTCTTTGGGGTAGGGCTTCCCATTGCATTTGTTATCACCCAACTTGGTGCAATCACGACCCTTTTAAAGCCTTTGGCTGCTACTTTCATAAAACCAAATGCCTTACACAGTTCCTGGTAATCATTACTGAGAACAGCATATCTTAAATTGTCAGTATAGGTCTATTCCCATTAAAAATTTAATTACACTCCTAATTCTCCTGCTGCATATTGAGCTTGAGGAAGAATATCTTACCACTTAGCAGGCTAAAGGTTTCTTATTCCAAACAGATGCATCTCATTCCACATCTAATGTTGGTTGGTATTTGCGATCAGGAACGCCAACATTTTTGTTATCTTCTATAATTTCCAGTATACACAGAGTTCTGCTGTGAGCTATTTGATGTATCTTCTACTCTGTGTGTGCATTTAATATAGCTCCAGGACAGGAGCAAGGATCTCTGCATCAGCCCATGGTTGCTGACTCTGGTTAAAACCCACAACTGGCCAGAAGCTCAAAAAACATCGATTTAACAAATCACTGCTTTGTCTCTTCTGCTAACTTTTATTATAAACATATTTGGAAGAAGCAAGAGTAGCAACAAAATTACAAGGAAAAAAATCCTTTTCCCAGTACATAAGTAAGATTTTTGCTGTAGTTTTGCATCTCTTTGTAATGTCTACCAAAAAAGGAAACAGCAGGTATCCAATCAGCCACATCTTACTACAAAAAATATTTGTATTTAAAATATAAGGTTTTATGTAAAACTTTATCAGTGGTAGGTAACCAACTAATAACCATGTTACAATTACTTAAAATAAGCACAACAGAGTCTATACATCCTGAAATGTTCCTAAAGCACAGTTATTGTGTTAGGGTCTTCATTTGAATGCATTTACTAGATTGTCAGACTTCTACAACACTTATGCTTACCCATACAGAAGTCAAGTGCCCTCCATCAGACAGCTCTTGAGGGACTAAGAGCAGCTGTACTGAGCAGTAGGACATGAGAGAGAATTCTTAGACCTGCCACATTCCACAAATCCATCAACCCATGTGCATCCCTGTTCACGGCAAAAATGAGATGACTGTGCCCAGCTATGGCTTTGTGAAGCTTCTTTTGTTACTGCTTGTGAAGGACCTTGAGATACTCAGCTGGAGAACTCTATCGACATGCAATCTTATTGACTGAAAGAGAAGTGGGGAAGGGCATCTGAACTTTCATCAGAAGGCAAATACTTTCTATTTCAGTCACTGGGGATACGTTTTAGAGTTGCCATTTTACAGCCTGAGATATGAAAAGCCCTAAAGGCTGGGTTGAATTTCACCTAGGATCACAATGCTTTATTTTTCTACTGTCTATGATGAATTTGATCTGGCATTATATGCTGATAACTTTGATTTGAAACCAGGTTCCACTGCAAGCATTCCTGCTGCATGACAGATGCAACAGTACTTAGCTAACATTACTTCGAGTTCCTCCATCATGTAGATTACTTTTCTAGAAATTAAATGTACATTTATACTCATTAATGGTAAGAAAATAAATTTAGGAGGGAAATAAAAAGCCATATTCTCATAATTCACATGGACAGTTTGCCTTTTTTTCTTTAAATTGAAATAAAGTTTTCAAGTTTCTCTAATGATTAACCCAATGCAAATACCTCCAGGATCTATTTTTCATTAAAAAATGAATTACATGTGGCTGCAAAGCCCAGCTTTTACTTGAGACTGGTATGCTATTAATCTAAGATATTATCTGACAGGATAACATTGTGATTCAGTCTCCAGTGTTCAGCTAGGCTGGTGAAGGTCCACAGCAAGAATAATTTACTGTCTATGAGGCCTGTAATAAGGGTCATAATAGATTCACAGCAAAAATCTCTTTCTGGCTTCCCTATGTCAACCCCACTCGATATTAAATCAATATCCTTACGCAAACATACCTTGAAAGTGACTATTTTATTAGAATTTTGCTTTGCTAGAATCCTGATTTTGTTAAAATAAGAGGTTCAAAGCCACCATTTAAATGTAGTTTAGCTGTCTGGCCAAACGCCAGCTGCTTTATTAGAACAACATAAATTGTGCATCTTGGGTAATAAAGTCTTACCTATTTCTCTAAGTTATCAATTTCCTCACCAGTTCTAACATTTGGCTTTATTAACATCGAATCTAGCTCTTTTATTACCTTTATCCTGCACTACGGTATTAAGAGAAATTGCAGAAATATTTTATAAGTGCAGAGTTTCATTTATGATGTTAAGAAGCAAAGACTGTGATTGCTTTGACGCATACTGTTTTCCACAGCTCTGTTTGGGTATGACAAGAGTAATGTGCATTATAGTAGCATATATGCTACTGGAATACAGTCAGGCAATACTGCAAAAGCCAGATCATAGAATGGGTTGGGTTGGAAGGGACCTTAAAGCTCATTCAGTTCCAGCCTCTTGCCATGGTGTCTGAAGGGGGCCTACAAGGATGCCAGAGAGGGACTCTTCATCAGGGACTGTAATGACAGGACAAGGGGTGATGGATTCAAACTGACACAGGGGAAGTTCAGGTTAGATATAAGGAAGAAGTTCTTTATGGTGAGGGTGGTGAGGCACTGGCTCGGGGTACCCAAAGAAGTGATAAATTCTCCATCCCTGGCAGTGTTCAAGGCCAGGTTGGACAGAGCCTTGGGTGACATGGTCCAGTGTGAGGTGTCCCTGCCCATGGTAGGGGGTTGGAACCGGATGATCTTAAGGTCCTTTCCAACCCTGACTATTCTATAATTCTATGGGCAGAGATACCTTCCACTAAACTAGGTTGCTGCAAGCCCTGTCCAACCTGCCCTTGAACACTGCCAGAGATGGATGACAGTATTTCTCCATTGAAGATATTCAGAAGACACAAGAAAAAATGGGTGACATGAACGAAAACATGCAATGATTTTGTCAACCAAGAAGCACCAATCCATATTCAGACACGAAGCACCAATCCATATTCGCCCGCAGAACACTTTGCATTCTGTTCATAGGAATAACACTTCAAAAAATATAGAGCTGCAATCCTGGTGGCATTTCATTTTAGTCTTATTAACAGATTCAAGAATCATTTTACAGTCCAATTTCTGTATTTCTAAACCTCTTATGTCATTTTCGCTCTCCAGCAGCATCGAATACATTCACACATAAACACAGTGCCAACAGAGGGAAGTGAGAACTATCATAGAAACACAACACTTCCGTGCAGGATAGACATAAAGAAGTCCATAAATGAATTTTCACTTGCCAGTGCTGCAGTCTAATATTCGGAAAGGGTTCATGAAACAACCCGACATTACTACTAGAAATTAAACAAGAAAACAAAAAGGAGATAAATTAGCAGGATCCATCTGCAGAGACATCTGTTCCATTCGGAGAATAAACAAGCTCTTCTCTAAAATATATGTAAACAAAGCACAGCCTAACTGTTTTGGCATACAAATATATTCAAATCATTAACTTGCTGAAAAATACAAGCAGCAGTGACACAACATTAATTATATTCATGTATTTGGAGCTCATTTCCTCAGAGAAACAGCAGCACACCAAAGTATGAAATTGATTCAGAGACAACTCCAGGAACAAACTTGCCAGCAAAGTTTTCAAGCTGACAAGCAGGTATTCTTTATTGCGGCACCAGGAGACATGGGGGATAACTCCTCCTAACGTGTGTTTCCCTATTGCTACACAAGCCATCCTTATATAGCCCTTGGACATACATACATGTTCATGAGGCTACGTATGGATTACATCACTTTCCAGAAAGCTCCCCACATGCATAAAAAAATGTGGTAGTGGTCTCTGAGGGTCATTTACTTCTTCCAACAATCTTCATCACTTCTGGCAGCCTTTGAAGCACACGCAGTAGATGCTTATACCAGTTTAATTGGTTCGCTAGCACCAGAGACATAATAACCCTCCTATCCTCCTACTTATCAGTTAGTTTACCCGTAGCCTATCCTGGACCCCTGCTATTCCCAGATACTCCTTATCCCTGCATCCTGTTTTTCTAGACTGTTTTTCTTAAGACTACATCAACTATAATGATTTATCTTGTGACAGTATGTTCTCTATCTGTACTCTATTTTTTTTCTATGTATTACGCACCTCAGTAATTTTCCACTGCTACTGTTACAAAGCCATTGAACTTAACATTGCTTAAAACTAATTCTAAAGGTTTATAGATTCCATTTTGTGATTTTGTGTTCCACTTGTTTCAATCCCCCCTTTTTCTGTCCTTTTGCAACATTTTATATATTACCATTACCATCAAAAGTCCTTTGAAATAATTTCCCATTTCTACTCGGTGCTTTATTTCATTCCTTTTCCAGTCTTCATAATTGATCATAGATAGTTTACAACACCAGAGGGAACATTTTATCATACCACAAGTAACCAATATTAAAATAATTAACATCAATATTCTTGCAACCAGTTGCCTCAACCAGGAGAGATCAGGTAACCATGAAGTTAACTTTTTCCATATTTCTTCAAAACCACAGGTGTCATCCACAGCCATCTCACGAAATATCTTCGTTTGTTTCCAAATTTCCTCCAGATCTGTTTCAATTCTGCCACTTTGGTCTATGTAGGAACAGCAACTTTCATTGATTATGGAACAAACTCCTCCTTGTGATGCCAATAACATGTCTGGAGCCATTCGGTTTTATACCACCTTAGATAGGCTGGTTATATCTTGTTGTTCTGCCTGCATTATATCAATGTCTTTACTTTCATTTCCTCTATAGTTGCTGAGATATTTACAATTACTTTCTCTAATTCACTTACTCCCAAAGATTTTGTGTTCCCCTTGTTTCACATCGTACCCTGAAAAAGTACCAAAAGGGTTTCTAGAATTATTGCAAATGGAAAATGAGCTGCTTCCAGCCTCTCCACCCCTTATTGCCTTTGTAAACCTTGTTTTCTCCTCATACTCACCCTTGCTAGGTCAGTTGTTCTGTAGACAGCTACCTGAATACCACTGCTCTAGAGGCTACACAAGTGGCTGTCTGTATCTGAAGCTACAGGACTAGCAGAGAGTCAACTTTTGAACGGAGAAAAAAGGGAATCCAAACCTGTATTTTACACATATCCCTCAAAAGTGCAAAGCTGGCATACTCGGTTCAGAGCTTTCAAATGTTAAGTATCCACTGTGCATTACCCCACTCGCCTCAGACAAAGAGCTACTAACATGGTATTAGTAGCCTAAAAACAGCTAAGCAGTTAGTGTAGCTTAAAACCCTTAAGAACCAGAGCAGTGTCTTTAACTTTGAGCAATATCATGTTACTTGATAAACAGGTACACATAAATTCTGAGGCAAAGGATGCAAGACCATTACCCTGAAGTTGTAATCTAAATATATGCAAGTATATGTGCAAGAAAAAGAGACATAAAGAGCAGAATTTAATCAACTAAGACTTCAATTTATTACTTTATTTTTTTACATTAAAAAAATTACAATGTAACAAGGGTTCAAAAAGCCAAATAAACCTGATTTCACACGCACACACTTGCTAAATCACAGGGTTGAACTGCTTGAAGTGATATCTTCTGACTTTCATCAGGACTTTTTATTAAATAATATACACATTAAGAGCCTCATGAAAAAGCCCGACACATTTCTTCCCAATCTTTTAAGATGTGCAACTGAATATGCAAAGATTCTTGTGGAACTTCCAACTTCCTTCTCAGTTACATGAGACAGTTTTGTTGATTTTACTGCAATTTCATTGGATATATCCACCTATAAGTTCTCTAGTCTTAACCCATCAACCCTCTCAGGCAGAGTGAACACATTACGTAGTATTGCGATGTTTTGCTGGCAGGGCCACAGATAAGAAATGGCTCTCTTAGTAATTTCACCCACCCAGTGGTATAAAACCTGATAAAGCTGAAATCAAGACGACACAGTTACAAAGAACTGAAGAAGCAGGTCACTGAATAAATTAATTATAAGTTCTGTAGTACATAAACTTTATAAAGAAAAATTCTTCAGCACATTGAACTGCTTAAGGTGGGACAGATCATCAGTGCTACTGGCAAACCAAAAGCAAGAACAGGACAATTTTAAGGCAAGTCCCAGAACAGGGAGCTGTTTACTTTCTAGGCACAATTTCAAGCTATGCATCAAGGCTCCTGCTTTATAATTTATATTGCAATTTATAGAACAGATTAACAATAATACAAAAAAATAGCCTAAATGTAATTTTTAAAGAATCCACTTTTAGCTGAATTTCATTACTTGCAGGTTGTATTTCTGTATGTGAAAATTTATGAACATTTCTTAGCAATACTGTTGTTTGTCAGGCCCATGTAAAGCAGTTCTAGATGTATATTGCTCTAATTTTTTCATAGTTTTAGTTGGAAAATGGTTAAATTCTAAATCATAGAATAGTTAGTGTTGGAAAGGACCTTAAGCTCATCTTGTTCCAACCCCCCTGCCATGGGCAGATACACCACACACCAAGCCATGTCACCCAGGACTGCAAATCTTTCTACATTTACGATCTGTTGTACTTGAGAAAGCACATTCTGCTTTCCTATGATGTCTTTGTTTAAGGGATCATTAACAGCTTTCCTTCTATGTAAAGTCTGTACAAGAAAAAAAGGGGCTGAGCAAGACCTTACAAAGACAGTTGTTCTCTGCGAATTGTCTCCAATCTGCAGTACATTAATTTTAATCTCACACAGGAGGTTACAGTTACTGGCTCCAGTCATCCCTGCAGAGGACTAGACACAATCCCCAAACATCTACACTTAAGTTCCTCTAGAATCAATGCATTAAGAACTGGAGACGTGTATCTGAGGGCAGAATCTGGACCACAGCCATTAGTCAAAAGTTGTGTTTATTGAAGATTTAGGGCTTACCTAAATGTCATATGAGATTAACAGGGGGGTTGTAACTAGATGATCTTGAGGTCCTTTCCAATCCTAACTATTCTATGATTCTATGATTAACACTGCCAAACACAAGACATGTATTTGTGAGCCTGGGAAGACATCTGGCAGGGGTGTAAGAGTGCCTCTCATGTGTTACGCTGTTGTGTGCACCAGTCCTTTGAATCACTTGCATATAAGGAATGTGTGTCTGAAGTGGGACATGAGTGTACAGCTCTGTTTATCAGGACAAGCCGAAATAAAAATTAAAACTGAGCAAACTGCTTTCTTTTCCCTGAAAACTAGATTTAGAAGGCTAGGTCTCATTTGAGATCAACTTTCAGCATAATGCTTCTCCTTATGATTGACAACTGCACCTAAGTATATACTTTTTATAAAAACACACAGGTAATTCCCCAAACATTTATCAAATAAGCAGGTTTTAACAAAAACTAAATCTCAAAATAAATTACAGTAGCATGACAACATTTGGCTTCTTTAGTGTGACCACGTGCTTTTCCTTTGTTATCTTGCTGTTAAGACCATTACAGATCCAGTTCACGTCTCTGAAAGTTAATGAGATGTCTGTAACAATAAACGTATAAAACTCTGCTTGCTACAAGCAAATGTCTGATATCAGTTTCACCTGGTCACAGATTATATGTAGACAGCCTTTTCTGGCCCCAAAATAAATATTATATAGTATTCCCCTAAGTTCCAGCATAACTAGACTCAAACAGAAAACTCGGGTCCTCCTTTCTTTGCTCTCAGTAGAAGTCGCCTGATTCGAAATCCTGCAAAAGGATTGATCCACAGGAGTGAAGGCTGACCCCCAAAAACAGATTTCATTCCTTCCCAGCGTAGTCTTCGCTCCCATGTTGGCTTTTCACTCTTCAGTCTTTCGATCTCCTGTATAGAAACAGACATGGAGTGACACACCATTAGGTCCATAGGTTAGCAAAGTCTAATAGCATTTACTGAAACTGATGACTATTTGGCATTCTTTCAGTGTATAGCTAGTGAGCTGATCAGTTTCTACTACTTACTTCGTAAGAAAGAAATAAGAGTGGCTGATTTAGCCCTGTAGGAACAGTGCAGAAGGCTTAGAACATAAAACGTGCACAGGAAGGCTGATCTACCTCTACCTCTTCCCCCCTCAAACTAAAAGATAAAATGACCAGAAAAGCTGATATTACAGTAGAGGATCTACATAGAATACACCTACACTAGAAGCTGTTTACACAGTTAATGAAATGAGACAATAAGGCTTCCGAGAAGGCTCTTGTACTGCAATTACTGAAGCTAGGCTTACTCTCCCAAATGCACTATTTTACGATCATTTCTTGTACTTCCCACTGATGAAGGCTTGATATTTACCAATTTTTTTTCACAGCTACTTTTCAGTACAGAAATACACTTTTAAACAGCCTCACATGAGAAAATTCTGAGCAGCCACAAGATTCAAATTCCTTCTGTTTCCAGTCAATAACCCATTATAAAACATCTCAAGGCTTAACACTGCAGGGCAGGGGAACCAAAGGTCCAAACTATGGTGATACTCTAATACAAAAGGTATCAGAACTAGAGGAAAGCCTGAAGGGTTGATGTACGATACCTAGTTTAAGTGTAAGCCTGAGAAGAGCAGACATTTCTCATAGCAGGTATCAAGAGTTTGTGACAGATGGGAAGTGAAAGACCAAACTGAGGTCAAAATCTGTGCAGTGTTTGTAATTGAAAACCTAATTATAAAATTTAGGTCAGAAAAGCAAATAATGTAAGAACTCTTGCTAAAAAGAAAACCCCAAGAAAGTATTTCAATCCTTAAAGCTGCAGAAAATAAAAATGAAGATCTGAGGTTTTTTCCAAAGCAAGAGCCTCCTCTCATCAAATAAAATATCATCTAATCACATCTTCCTAAAATAACTGTTACAGCACATACAAGTAGAGGTCTTTACCGTTTCATCATTGCATATTGAGTGGATCTGGGTGCCAAACATGACTGCAGTGAAAGTGAGAAACAGAAAACCCTCAAGGCACAAGAAGATCATCAGGATCACAGTTACAGGTGGGGAGAAGTCACTGCATTCTGTGAAAATGATATATGCAGTTATAATAAATAAATAAAAGTCTATAGAGCGTGTTCATACTAAAATATCTCTTCAACAAACAGCAATAAAAGCTAAATATCTGGCAGTCAAAAAAGCATTTTCAACAATTAAAACAAACTTAATTTCTAGCACGGCAGCAGCTGTATTTGTTGCCCAAGGAAATAAAGAATTTTATGGAAGTAATATTTTTGGCTTCCTATAAAGCATATGGTACAGCATTACTGCAATCCTGCCTCAGTATTTCAAGGATATCAAATAAATGTTTGCACATGAGACAATTTAAGTACTCAGAACTGCACATATATAAAGATGAGAGCAGCTTGAAGTTTCATGCACGACAAATGCTGCAAAAACCACCACCACTGCCAGCTCTAACTTGCTAGTTAATATTAGCAAGATGGTCCATTTTGCTGCAATTCCTGTTATTATTTCAATTCCCTATAGAAAGTAAGCAAATTCTGACTTAAACTTACACTCACATCTTGAGAGAACAACTGATCAACTGATTATAATTAAAGAAAGAAGAAATGAGATAGTATAAAGAAAGCAGAATGCTTCAAGTAGAAAAAGGACTAAGATTCCATCCATTTAATGGAATATCCAGCAAAACCCAGTCACATGTATTCCCCTGTTGTTTCAGGTACCAGGAAGAACATATGATCAACCATCTTCTGGCAAAAGCACTAGCTCAGAACGAGCTCTGGCACACTGGAACATTAAGAAAGGCAAGTCAGAGGCCTAAACAAACAACTGGGTCAATTTAGGAAATTTCTTTTCTACAGGAGCCCCACAGTTGGCTCCAGTAGCAAAATGAGGAAGAAATTCTGTTGTTCACAGAACTGTGCTGTGACATACAAAGCCCAGCTGGCAGTTTCATGTAATATAGCACTGAGGTGGCTGAAGACCAGCTGTCTGCTTACTTCCTGTTACAGAGGTAGTAAATTCTTTACTATGTGGAAACAGCTCTTACAGTCAATGTCTAAAAGGTAACCAAAAAGAGAGAGATGGGTAAACAGGAAACAAGTATGAGATATTTTCAGGACCTCACTTAAAAAACACTGAAGTCCTCTAATATTTCATACATGGGACTAAAATAAGTGTAACTTTCCCTTAATATCCGCTGTATTATGACAGTGAAAGTTAAGTATTTGCTTACCAGTCCACTGCCCTCGGACACAGGAGAAAAACTGAAAACCACACAGTATGAGCGCATGAGCTGAAATTAGGGCTATATACATCTGGAAATAAGAGAGTGTGCTTACTTTTGACTGCTGCCAGGTAGTAAAGCAGACATTCATACCAGCCAACCTTCACCACTGCACAGCAAATACACTTTCCTATTTCAATATTTAATTCAACACAATAATGTAAAACCAAATTCTAAGTAAGCTTAAATCTAAAAAGACGGGTAACAATGAAAGTTTAAGGATTAGCTCCCTAAACATAGCTCCATTTCTCTAATACTTATTACATAAAACACAGCAAAATTAAGGTAGTTAATAATATTAAAGAGTACGAGATTAAAATGAGTATAAGTATCTTCTTGGAGAATATCTTGCATAGAATTAAAAAAAAAAAAACAAAACAAAAAACCCAACAACAAAAGTCAATTGTGCCCTTAAGCCATTAATCATTACTAAGCACAACCAAAATTGTTATAATCAAGGTAGATTTGTACTGAAATCAAGCTGTTTTTTTCACTTACCGTAAACAGAACAAAAAACCTCTGATTTTTCTCCCCCACACAATTATTCACCCATGGGCAGTGGTGATCCATCTTTCGAATACATCGTTTGCAAATACTGACAGACAGAAAAAGAGACTTCCATTGAGAAACAGTACTTCACATTTTAGTATTGCAACAAGGATATCCAGTGGTCATAAGATGATGTGCTGTATTATTTCTTGACAAACTGCTAACAGTTATTGTATCTGCATTTCTTTAAAGAAACTATTTGCTCACTCACAGCTCAGGTTTTAGTTGTTACAGAACTGACTGTGTACATAAAATTTTCTTCATATATGAAAAACAATATTAACATGAAAATTACTGCTTATGCAAAAAATACAATCGAGGGAATCCTGTAACTTGTTTTAGACACTTGTGGCACTGCATAAGGGAGGTTTTAGTTCTTTCTAGATTTAACAGAATCTTCCCTTCTGTAGAAGCTATTTTACACTAAGTAATTACTTCAAGGTTGCAGACTTTTAAGTTGTAAATTTGATTTGTGAATCACCACAAAAAAAAAACAAACAAAAAAAAAAAAACAAAGAAAGAAAGGAAAACAAAATTCACATATTCAAAGAGAAACTGAGGTTTCAACTGGCCATACAATTGTAAACATATGCCAGCAAAATCTCAAGTGAAGAACAGCTTACAAGGTCACTCCTCACGCTCTCAAACATGAAACAAAACATTGAAAATATAGGCAGCACACATTCTTTGCCTTCTTATAATGAGTATTTAAACACTGGTGTTCCTTGTTAGTTCTGCAACTAATTGCTTTGGTGTTGCCCAGTTCTGAGTCAAGGTTATTTCCACAAGTCAAATACTTCAGTAACTCCATTTTACATGTGCTAAGCCATACACAGCACGAGAGGGCTCATTTCTCTTATATTCAGGTCCATCTGCAGCTAAGCACAAAGTTAATGGAAGAGAAACAGAACAGCTGTGACATGGGTTAAGGGTCTTCCACTAAGTTCATCAGCTTAAGTAATACTGATACTGAATTCTCCTAGCTTTGTGCTTAAGAAAGCCACACACAAAATGTTGCAGATTTTCCTGCAGAAAGTAAAAAATATTGGGCATTTTCATTTTGGCAGTTACAAAGGCAAATAAGCCTAAAAAATGCAGGCATTATTATTCAAAATCCCCTGGTTTTAATGTATGCTTATTTATATATGGTATCTGTGAGTGCTGCAGTGACAAGCCATGAAGCAAAGCCAAATGATTGTCAATAAAGTGAAGAAAAGGGTGTTTGTGTAGGGAAATAAATGCTCAAACGCATAAAATAATTTTTAAGCCATCATATATATATGCCAAGTGCAAGGTCCTACACCTGGGTCAGAGCAAACCCAGGCACAGCTACAGGTTGGGCAGAGAACAGATTCAGAGCAGCCCTGTGGAGAAGGACTTGGGGGTGTTGGTCAATGAGAAAATGAACATGAGCTGGCTTCAGTGTGCGCTCACAGCCAAGAAAGCAACCATATTCTGGGCTGCATTAAAAGGAGCGTGACCAGCAGGTCAAAGGAGGTGATCCTGCCCCTCTGCTCTGCTCTTGTGAGACCTTAATTGGGGCATTGTGTGCAGTTCTGGTGTCCTCAGCATAAAAAGGACATGGAACTGTTGGCAGAAGTCTAGAGGAGGGCCACGAGGATGATCAGGGGAGTGGAGCACCTCTTGTATGAAGACAGGCTGAGAAAGTTGGGGCTGTTCAGCCTGGAGAAGAGAAGGCTGCATGGAGAACTCATAGAAGCCTTCCAGTATCTGAAGGGGGCCTACAGGGATGCTGGGGAGGGACTCTTCATTAGGGACTGCAGTGACAGGACAAGGGGTAAGGGGTTGAAACTTAAACAGCAGAGGTTTAGATTGGATATGAGGAAGAAATTCTTTACTGTTAGGCTGGTGAGGCACTGGAATGGGTTGCCCATGGAGGTTGTGAATGCTCCATCCCTGGCAGTGTTCAAAGTCAGGTTGGACAGAGGCTTGGGTGACACGGTTTAGTGTGAGGTGTCCCTGCCCATAGCAGGGGGGTTGGAACTGGATGATCTTAAGGTCCTTTCCAACCGCAACTATTCTATGATTCTATATATGCATGATTTAAAGGTAATTCAGCAAGAGACAGAACTTCTGTGCAGGTTATATGGGAGAATCCCAAATATCTCACTGCTCCTCTGAAGTTCGCTTTGCCCTTAGCTATAATAACCCAGCCCCTACATTCCCACTGCCTCTTGTTTTATGGATGGTAAAGACAATTCATCCTCAGATGCAAATTACTTTTCCACTAATAATTAAACTACTTAAATTAGCTACTAATTTAACTAGCAGTGTCAGTTACACATGAAAATCCCAACATAAGTAAACACCACAACAATTCTCTAGTGCAGAAGAAACAGGTATCACTGAAGAAAGACATTCACAGAAGGTTCACCAAAAGATTCTCATTTCACACAGCCTGTTGCCTGTAAGTTCAGCCTCTCATTAATTTCCCAAGCTCTGTGGAAAGGTGAGCTAACTCCAGCTACCACAACCATGCAAGCCTCTTAATGTAGCATATAATATACACTATCACTCTAAAAAGAATATTAATGTGGAATACTAAGTAAAATCATACCCAGACTCAATCAAGCCAAACACTGGAAGATGTGAGGTGGGCAGGATTCACTTTTGCTCATTCAGTATTTCACACAAGCCCACACAGAGCTCTCCAAGACATCAGATGTCTGGAACCCTGCCTTCCTTTCTAATCTCACACCACGCTTCAACAAACGTTTCTAGCCAACAAACACACCGCAGTGCTTAACACAGTGGTTCTGCCTTCTTCCTACCGCCATCACTTGTATTCTAGTCCTTTCCTTGTCCAAGCACAGATATTTTTGCACCAAGAGTTTGGGGAAGTCACTCATGAGCTGCAACCTGGGTTGTTTCACTGCGTATGAACACTCATGCATTACACAAGAGGAAGGAGCAATATGGTAATGAGAACAAGCAGCTGTGGATGAAGGACAGTCTTCTCCAGCTTGGCACTGCAGCTGAATGCACTCCAGCAACAGCAGATGCAGTTACAGATTTGAATGCCAAAGGTAACATCCAGAAAGATGCAGCTAACTGCTTAAGAGAAATTGCTCCGGATAACAAAAATTCATAGGAAGACTGATGCAAACATCTCAGTGACTTGTTTCTGGATAACAGCTCCCCACATACAAACACAGGCACTCAAAATAGGCCAGAAATAATGACAGCTGTGCTCCTTCAGTGAAAATGAAATAGCATTCACTTGGGATAAGCCTCTTCTTTATGCTGAAAATATTAACTGCTTAGTAAAACCTCAGTTTCATGTGTTTCACTGAGGCTAGTTATTTAGCTGTAAATAAGTTTCTTGTTCTTTTTGACATCACTAATGTGTATTATGAAACTATTTTTCTTCCTCAAAAGAAATCCTGCTACAGTATTGCACAACAATTTTCATAAATACATCATAAGAGTCTCTTCTGTTAATAATTTACTACTCAAAACACTGTGGCTTTGAGTGCAAGTATTTCCCAACAGGAACCAACTTCAATTTCCATTTTCAAGTCTCTCCCATCAGCAAATTGCCACTTTGACTACTTGGGACTAGACCACCCTTTTAATGTCCTTGGAATGGGTTTGTAGGCCAATAAAAAGTTGGCAATATAATCAAACAAACCTTTTTTCTATTCAGTAAACTACTTTAGTGCTAAGTCCATGACAAAGAATCAGATTAAAAGAAACAAAGACAATTAAACCAGATATCCAACTACTGAAAAAAAAATGACAGCAGGCTTACAACAGATACATTTTGAGGCTCTGGACTTCTCTTTCAGATGCTCTGCGGAGGCAATTATGCAATGCACAAGCACCAAAATGCATCCTTCGCCCTTACGTGGAACATCTCACAGTGTATTTTACCACAGCATAAAAAGTAAAACAATGCACAAGACATTCAAAGCTAGGTCCCTAAACCACTGGTTACTGAAAATAAACTCTTCGAAAGTATCAAGGATTTCCTTCACTACCCATTCATGCCCTGCTTTAACAATAAATGTTGCTCAAATTCTTGCTGTAAACAACATATCTGAAGTCCCTACTTAATTTTCACTCTTCTTCCACAAAGAAATAGTTTTTCAATAAATGCCACCTTAACTGGGATCACAGGCTACTGGAGCATCCAAGATAACACAGTGCCTGCCAAGGATGATGGCGCAAATGTACCCAAGGGACACTGAAAGATGTACCTGAAACCTACATAGTTGCTAGCTCCAGGTCTAACAGATGTGGATCTAACTGCACACACAGAGCGCAACCCAGCTTTCCAATACTCCAGCTTGTCTGCCCATATGCAGAACTTAACATGATATATCTTCATTTAAGACTACTTCCAAATTAGTAATCCTATCAGGACTGAAGATGTGCAAAACACAAAGATACCTGCAAAGTCCCTTAGGAACCAGCCTAATTCAAAATGAGAAAATTATTAAGGTCCAGCCTACACTTAGCAGAGTCTCTCAGGTGTCCCTTTACTGCCTTCCATGGACACAGTGCCAATGAACAGAATGCACAAAGCTGTTTGAGATCCCCAGAGATTAGCAGCTTATATTTTGCCACAAGAAAGCAGCTGCACTGCTTCTACCCCCAGGCCCACCGAGCAGTAGGTACAGCTGTCTTCATGTAATGCTCTACTGAAGCTAATAAAACCAGCCAGAACCAAACTCACTGCCCAGGAAGGAAGGCCTGGTACCTGCATCCATGCAAAAGCTAACCTACAACACAGAGAAACTAGCAGAAGATAATTCTATACTTGACTATTTATACATGGAACTTTTCCCTTCACACTCCAGATACAAAAGCCCACTCACATCTGAGAGAACAAGACTTCAGTGGCTGATTATTTATAATGGAAATAGCTCTGCAGCCATACTGCTCACAAAGATAAGCAGCACACACTGAGACATTTAATTTAGAAAGCACAAATTTACAGAATAATTTCAGAGTCCTGACAAGACTTCACTCTCTTCTTCTGATTGGCACTAACTCACAGACTAAACTGTAATATGCCACACTATTCGATACATATCACTCCTTACACCTAGAGAGCCACCAGAAACATTTACATATTTATGTAAGCCTTAATTATGCAGGCATATCTATTTTCAACTCTCACACAATAAACATTACAAATTCATATCCACAGTGCCTGAAAACTCAAAAAGACTGAGAATTGGAATGTATATATTTACTATCTTTTCCTGTAGTTCAAATTATCATCACTTGTGTGGTTATTAAAATGAATCTTCAATAAGCAGAAATGCATTAAAACAATTATGCATACCACTTTGGGAAAATAATCTGATAATTCACATGTACTTCAAATGACACACAAAGAAGACAAGCCACAAATTAAAGCAACAGTTTAAAACTCATCTGTGTTTTGTTAATTTAGACTGCAGGAGAGATTTCTTAAATGAGCTTCTAAAATAAATTTCCTTGAGATTCTCCCCTGCCTGCACTACCAACAGTATGGCACAATAATTACAATGATGCTCAGGAAAAAATATTCAGAGATCAAACACTATTTAAGACACCACAGTATGGTTATTTTTAAAAGCTCCTGAGTATCTTGCTTTTTTCCTCTCACCCCCATTCATTTTTGGCCATAGTATATTACATCTATAAAATACTCTGCAATGTATGAATTTGAAAGTTTACTGGATACAAAAAGCAACTTGTGGGAAAAGAAAACCACCACAACCCCACATAAGAATCAGGAACATTATTCCAAGACTCAATATGCATAATTGCTTTAAAACAATGGCATACCTGCAATGGTGTGCACGTTCAGGTTTGATACTACAGCACTTTGGACATTTGTAGATCACTTCCCCTGGTTTCAGTTGCAAATTATCCATGTATTCTTTAGTGGCATTTCCTTTGGGTACAGCCCCCTGAAATAATTTCAATTAAAGGAGAGAAAGCTTCTTAAATGGTCTGAGTGTTTAAAAAATACATTTTATAGACTTCATACCAGTAATCTCAGCATAATTGCTGAAATAAATTCATTTATTCAAGGCTAGCCTGCTATAAGCCAGAATCACTAAAAAACGCATAAATTACCTCTGCTTGACCTCAAATGCACTTTCATTTCAGCAAGACTCATCTGTGGCCAAGTATTAGCATAATTCTGATAGAATCTGTTGTCACCAGCATACATAAAATATCTTTACATGCAGACGTAAACTTTATGGGTACAGTATTTGCTGACAAGAAGACATACTGTCTTACAACAGCATATGTTAATTGTAACATTTGATTATTAGGCCAAGACATCCCCAAAAGTTAAATCAACAACTACTTGAAAGATGTTATTACAAATCTCTGCATCCAAGATTTAGCCCCATGTATACAGGTTTTTGAGAACCAACAGTCACCTTTTTGACTTTATACTTAAGCTTTTAGCTTGGACACTGTTCACATGAACCACCACTGCCTTATTTATTCTGTATCTAGTGTCATCTGCGGCCTTCTGCTGCTGTGGAAGTTTATGTAGCTACCTGGTGAATATTTGAAGGAACTGACCCAAAAGAAAATTAACCCATCAGGAAAATAAATTATTTTTTAGTGATTAGTTCTCTGAGTTGTTCATCACAGAGCTGCATTAGCAGCTGCCCAACACAATGAGGAAGATGACGAATAGACAGGATAAGTAGGCAGGATTGCTTCTTCCAGTAACAATATCAGTTGAGAGCCTCGTGAGATCAGAATCTAATTCTGGATTAGTAAGAAGAAAATAATGGACATTACCACTGTCACCTTACTTATTTATAGAGCTAAAAGCTTATCTGTGACAAGAAGTGATCGCGAAATAAACGGGAATGTGAAATGAAAGTGCAGTGGCCTTTCTGTACCAACTCCCCCAGACCAGCACCTAACATGACACCGAGACAGCCTGCTCCAGGTTGCCTTAAATCATCTGCAACACTCTATTTTTCATTCAAAAAGAGCCCACTGGCAACACGTTGAATTTACAGGAACTTTGTAGGACAGAATTAAAAAAAAAACCAGGAGGCACTCTGGATTAAATTGCGAAACACCCCTCCATTCTGGCAGAAAGTTTTTGTTGCATATGTCCTGGAATAACAGTCTCGTGTTTGTATTGCCTTAAACACAGCCCAAGTTCTGCCCTAGATGAACTCTTTGGCTAAGTGGTGCTTCAAGCTTGAGCCAGCTGGCCTTTGGAAGTGCACAAACTCAAAGAGTTTCTGAAACGCGCACATTGTGTCGCTGAAGTGTTTTTTGCAACATGAATGTTCTCGTTGAAGTGAATACTTTGGTGTAAACATGGTGAATTATCTCAGAGAGAACTCCTAAACAGAGGTAAATTTGTGTTTATAAAACATATCTCACATCCACCTATTCCCCTGTCACTAACGACAGTACCTTCAGGCTGTACTTTTGGCATTTTGCTGATAAAAATATATTCTATTTCAAAAGCATCTTTCACAGTCTCTGATGGTCACCAATTCATTTGAATAAGAAAAAAAATCCATTTTAATAGTTATTTTATTCATGTGTTTTGAGGCAGTTTATTCCTTTTTTCCGTCAATCTTAGTTTCTATTACACTACCGTGTCTTCCACTCTGGGAGACACAAAGAAATGAGTGGTGAAAAAAAGGCACTGATTCATTTCAATTACTGTAATTTTTATCCATAAAGAACATAGGTCTAGAAAGACACACAGTTTTACCAGGATGAATTCGTAAGCAATATATCCTTGAACCATTAACTTTCTTAGCTGTTGCAGTCTGTAGAAGTTGGCACATTTCATCACCGGGTGTGGGCTGAGAAGTAAGTCAAAGACCTAGGAAACCATTAACTACAACACTCCTGGTTTTTTTGAACACTCCCCTAACTTCCGTATACACTGTTACCATCTCAAAAATCTGGAGAAAACAGAAGTGTTTACCCTTACCCTTCTCTCCCCAGATTTATTCCCTTAAGAGAGTAGTGGATTTTAATACAAAATAAACAATTTCATCTCCTGAACTCTTGAAGAGTAAAAGTCCTAAGAAAAGAGTACTTCCAAGACCTCTCACACCTACACTCTTCCAGAGTGGGTTCAACTTAAATCTCCCTCACCACTGACTCCACATAATTAAACAGTAATCATGGAATAATGTATGACGGTAGTTCTTATTTTATGCCGATATGTGACTGAGGTTTTACAGCATGTCTACCTCTAAAAGTTCTTTCATGTGCCATAAATGTAAGATGCATTTCAAAAAGTACAAGAGGGTGAAGCTACGACTTCTTACGAAGTTTCAAAAATATATCTTACAAACAAAAGTAAGAAAATTTCACCAGAGAAGACTAAAACTCTATCACCTTCTTCAGAACCTGGGTTAATATTTTACAAATAAACTAAATTTCCCATGAGCTTATGTCTCCCTCTTAATTTTACACTGCCTGCTCCTCAAGTAAAGAATTATTTATAGTTTCAACAGAGCAACAGGAAAAGTACAGATATCATGCCTTCACCTTGACGGTTTTGAATCTAACACTGCTTTTCCTAGCAGGAGATAACTGATACCACTTGCTCACATCTCTACAGTCGATGAGCTACATGAGAGAACAATCCAATGTGAAGGAACAACTGCATACTTACTGGATCAGTCAGCATCGTTCTCAGATGCGATGACAAAGCTAGTACTGCCAAGCAGTTAAAGAGAACACCGTTGATCACTGAGTACCAAAAGTCTTTGGAAGGCAGCAACATGACAAAAGTCACTACGAAGTCTGCATAGACAACCAGAAGCCATGTCATGATAGCACAGACCATACCGCAGCCATCTCGGATGAACCAAACCCTCTCTGCCATGTCAGCCTCTGAGGAAGAGGAATCATAGTTGTCATTTTCAGCAAGAAGTGGGTGGTGCTCAACATCGCGGAATCTGTGCCCTGATGACTGCATTGTTTTCTGGCCTTGCCCTGCAGGAAGCAAAGATATACCATTATTATGCTTGAGGAAACTGGAAATACAGGTGGCTCTCGTTTATGATTTGTGTAAGATAAAGCATATACCAGTTGAAAATAAATTACTGAGATGATTTTTTTTTTAATCAAAACCTGAACAATTCTATGACTACATAAAGATGAACTATTTCTGTAATCAAAAGACACTAATTTAAAAAGTTTCATAAACAATTTTGTAAGCAATTTTCTGAGTTTTATAACACTATAACTTTCTTATCACTTCAGTTTGCATGGCAAAATTTGGATAGGAGGGGCTACAGGATTCTGGGAGAAGCTGCTAGAAGCTTCCCTTATGTCCAGCATAGCCAATACAGCTTGCTCCAAGACAGACCTGCCACTGGTTAAGGCCAAGCCCAGCAGTGACAGGAACAGCACCTTTGGGATAACGTATTTTAAAAGGGGGGGGGGGGGGGGGGGGGGGGTGGTGGGAAAAACCCTGTGGAACTGTAGCCAGAGAGAGAAGTGAGAATACAGGACAGAAACAGCCCTGCAGACACCAAGGTCAGGGACAAAGGAGGCGAGGAGGTGCTCCAGGCACCAGGGCAGAGGTTCTCCTGCAGCCCATGGTGCAGCCCACGGTGAGGCAGGCTGTGCCACTCAGCCCATGGAGGTCCACTGTGGAGCAGGTATCCACCTGCAGCCTGTGCAGGACCCCACACTGAAGCAGGGGAATGCCCAAAGGAGGCTGTGTCCCTGTGGGAACCCATGCTGGAGCAGTCTCCTGGCAGAACCTGTGGCCCTATGGAGAAAGGAGCCCACAATGCAGCAGGCTGGCTGGCAAGACTTGTGACCTTGCAAGGGAACCGTGCTAAAGCAGTCAGTCTGTTCCTGAAGGATTACACCCCAAGGAAGGGACCCATGCTAGAGTAGTTTGTAAAGAACTGCAGCCCATGGGAAGGGCCCATGCTGGAGAAATTCATGGAAGACTCTCTTCTGTGGGAGGGACCCTAGCTACAGCAAGGGAAGAGTGATGAATCCTCCCCTGAAGAGGAAGGAGCCACAAAGACAACATGTGATGAACTGACCACAACCACCATAAGTCAGTGGTGGGGAGGAAGGTAGAGAAATAGGCAGTAAAGTCGAGGACAGGAAGAAGGGAGGGGTAGGGGGAAGGTGGTTTTAAGATTTAGTTTTAATTTCTCATCATCCTACTCTGATTTGACTGGTAATAAATTAAACTAATTTCTCTAAATTGAGTCCGTTTTGCCCATGATGGTAACTGGTGAGTGACCTCTCTCTGTTCTAACCTCTACCTACAAGCCTCTGGTTATATTTTTCTCCCCCCACGTTGCCCTAAGGTTGGAAGTGACAGAGCAGCTTTGGTGGGCACCTGGCATCCACACAGTCAACCCACCACAATCATGCATCTTCAATGCTTGACAAAGTGATTTTAGAATAGTTTCGTTTCCATTTTGTTGTGCCTGTAAACCATTCTTCCTCTTCTGTTCAAAATGTAACCTATTTCTTCTATCTCAAACTAAAATGGCAAAGCTTTCATTAAATTACAGCTCAAGTCTCTCAGAACACAGCAAGTAATGACAGCAAACTATTGGCTTTTCATACTGCTCCAGCAGCCCTAGGAAGAGCAGAAGGAAACGCAGAAACACAGCTGTTTAGTACATTGTTCATAACAAAAAACACTGCAAGTTAGTAAGCAGCTACATTTGTTGACATAAGCACTACTGCGTTGAAAAAACCCACAAACCTGATACAAAGATACACTGGATAACTTACAAAACTTAGCCAGATCAGACCAAACTTCAGGGAAACAAATGGCAATGGTTAAATTAGCATGGCAATGGATAATAGAATCAGATTTTCAAAGAACACATTAATTTCATGAAAACCCTTCTAGGATTTTATAGTTGTTCCAGCATGGAACAAAAACTTGACACCTCAAAAAACAGCACTATTTTCTAGACATCTCTAACAAGCAAAGATATGGAAGAAATGAAGTGCTTTCAACCAAAAGGAGATAAAATAAAGCTTTAACATTACGTATCAAGAATAACCTGCTACTTTAGAAGTATACTGTGTTCTAAAATTCATATTGATTAACGCAGCTAAAGGCCACATCTGCGGGAAACTTGATAGCATTTATATTGATTTATGACAGCCAAGCAGAAGTCTCCATTTTTCTTTCTTATTAAGGCAGCCTATTTATGACTGGTAGGAATTATGGCACTTCAATTTACACCCCGAGACCCTGAATACAGGATCACTTTGTCAGTCTAAAACGGTCAAAGTGCCCATTACCAGGTAAAGAGACTCTTACACTAAGATAGTTTGCAGATGAAGCTGTGCATTTCTAAATCCTTTTAAAACTCCCAGTCCTATCTAACAGGAATCAGATAAATACATTTTGCCCAGTAAATCCTTCTGATCTTTAAGCTTTAATGCTAGAACTAGGCAAGAATGATCCAAGAGACTAGAAATGAAAACAAGTACATGCAGATTGCAGTACAGAGATCCCAGAGCAACAGTTAAAATAAGTAGCTAAGATACTCATAGAACACAGTTAAGTGCCGGCTACATTTTCTGGCTCTGAAACAGAACAAACTGAAATACAGCATTGGTGCTTGGATCTTATCACTAACAATGCAGTATTAAAATTTCTAGGAGTTACACTGTGTTTTCTATCCACACATTGGGTTTTTTGTGGTCCTGTGTTGGGGTTTTTTTTTGTTTTTTTTTTTTTGTTGTTTTTGTTTTTTTTTTGCAGGGGGGGGTTGTTGTTAGTAGGGTTATATTGGTTTTGGGTTTTTTTTTGTGGTTTTTTTGGGGGGAGTTAATTTTTTTACACTAAAGTCCCCTCTCTTACCCAAATGCAGCTATCTAAGCCATGGAAGAAGGTTCACATACTAGACAAATACCTTAAAAAAGAAGAAACTTCACCTCCCTTAAAAGCAATTCAAGCTTAATTTAACCTAGATAAGGCCCACTTTTCAGCCACTTTCAATTATCCTAATATTTCTGTATGTTTACGGTTAAAATTGCAATCTATGCCAATTCATTTCAATAGCACTTTGTGACATCAACCACTCCTTGTGGTCAACTTGTAAAAGAAAATTCAAGTTTCATGAAGCCGACGTAATTCGCAGCTAGAACATGCGGCTATTATTTAATCAAAAAATGGGCATATAAAACTTTTAACAAAAGCTTTTGTCTAACTTTTTCTCTCTCAAATAAAAGGAATCAATGAAAAAAAAGTACCTACAATAAACTTTCAACTAAACCTTGAAGTATATGAGGGGCTGACAGCAAAGCAAAGTTACCAGATACACAAAATACCCAACAAAGGCTCCAAAAAGCCAAACTTCTCCTAAAGAGGTAAGCCGCATTGCCCAGATGTTTTCAAGTGTTTGAGAAGAATCAATGACTTGAAACCAACCTCCCAATTCTGAAACTTCTTATAGAACACAAATTTGGAATTCTTCCCAGCTAAAGTAAAATACCTCAGGATAAAAAAAAAAAACAATTATTTTTCAACCAGGGCAAGTTTTCAGCCGCTCAAATCAACAAGTTACCTTAAGAATTCTGAAAGCAATATATCTGTATTTATGTATGTCACAACAAACATGAATTTTTAGATCAATTCCGAAAGCAACTCCTTTGCATACTGTCGTGGTTTAAACCAAGTCCGCACAGCTCATTAACACACTCCCCCCCGCCCTTGCTCCCCCGACTCCCAGAGAGTTAGGAAGGAGAATCCAAAGAATGTAGTCCCCATGGGTTGACATAAG
This sequence comes from Melopsittacus undulatus, assembly GCF_012275295.1. Taxonomy (NCBI): domain Eukaryota; kingdom Metazoa; phylum Chordata; class Aves; order Psittaciformes; family Psittaculidae; genus Melopsittacus; species Melopsittacus undulatus. The sequence continues at coordinate 99,540,374 of NC_047557.1, forward strand.
AACAGTTTAACAGCCAAGGTATAACACAAATCACTACTGCTGCTACTACTACAAATCATAATGATAAAGAAAACAACAAGTGAAGAGAATACAACACCTCACCAGCCACTGACCCATAACTCACCCCACCCTGCGCGACCAAGCACCGACCGATACATCCTCCATTCCCCCAGAGCTCCAGCCCTTCTGGGTCTCTCCCTCGGTTACCTCCTGGGTATGACGTGCTATGGTATGGAATACCTCTTTGGCTAGCCTGGGTCAGCTGTCCTGTCTCTCCTTCCTCCCGGCCTCCCCTCCTCCCTGGCAGAGCATGAGCTCAGAAAAGGCCTTGGACAAACCAAACATTTGAGCAGTAACTCAAAACATACTTGCTATCAGTAACTGTTCCCAGCCTGAGAGTCAAAACACAGCACTGCAGCAGCTACCAAGGATTAAACATGACTGCTACTGCTGAACCAAGGACACATACAAATGAAATGGCACTCATTTTAACTGTATTAAAGACAACCAAGAAATTTTCAGCACAACAGAAAAAACCTCACAGACCTCACAAATGTTTTGCATGTTATTCTGACATCATATCCTTCCTTTGGGCTATCCTAGGCTATTCATATAGTCATATCTGATGTAATCTGAAAAGATATCATGAACAAACTGATCAGTAAAGCACTCTTGTTTCGTTAGGAAAATAGTGTTAAGCACCAATTCTATATATAGATAGTAGTACTTTGAAATACGCTGCATGTACATATAGCAATCATACTTCTGGCCAAGAAGAAAAAAAACCTTCAGATTAAGTTATCAAAGAACAAAACTATAACACTCTAAACACTGTTTTAAGTAACTCTGCATCTGTCTTGTTTACTGTTTTTGTTGCTTATCCAGCTTTTAGCATTACAAAGTAATGGATCCAAAGACCAACTTGTTTTTCTTGTTTCCCATGCCTGGATGTCTAAGTGATAGAATATGCAAAAAATAATAATATTATTTGATTGCCTTCAGAACTTACAGCAAGGTTTTTGGTAGCAGAGTATTAATAACAAGTATACATGCCTATCATTATTTCCATAATTGTAAGATAAGATAGGAAAAATAAGTTTAAACTCAAATTAATATATAAAAGAAAATGGCCCACAACTACGGCAAAAAGAGTACACACTTAGAAAGCTCTCTTTGCGAGAATTCCACCATATAGACAAATAATCACCATACAACCTATGATATACAAATCAGTACAAGGAGTGAAATGTTACCATCATGTTCCACAATCTTGAATTACACCCCTTCCTTTTCACAAGGACACAATATTCACATCCAACCTTTTCACAAGGACACAATATTCACATCCAACACAGACTGTGCAAAGTAAATGCTCATTAGTAGTCTTAAAAGTATAGAAGATTTTCTTTTTCATAATGAAAGGAGAATTAATTTATTTTAGCTAAAAAGCCAGGTACCAGTTTGAAAATTTTAGCAGTCAACTTCTGGAAATCAGCACATGGCATCTGGAGTACGAATGCAGCACAAAACTTTGAGTTAGATTTCTATTTGGAGAAGAGAACAGAAAAGATGTAGGCCTAAATTTCTGACTGGAAAAGTTAGTGACCACATGCATGATGAACAGAAAGTGGTGAAGCACTGGTTTCTGTCAAATTAAGTTCAGAGCCCTGTTGTATTCAACAACATTGACTGTCATTGCTGTTGTCTCACTCAGTCCTACTGCTGCAAACCATACCATCTGTCTGGCAATTAAATCCCCAATACATGATCAAGGAAGATTTTCTTGCTTTGCTTTATAGCTTAGAGTAGGAACTCTAAGCGTCTGGTTAAAGCTGGCTAAACAAGTACCTAGGTTTATTTCTCTGGTTCTTTTATTTTCTAGTATTTAAAATAAACTTTGTGACATGTAAACTCTTGCATTTGGATGGTTAACTTAAATTAACATATTTTGAGAGAAACAAAAGGATTCTGACATTTAACAGCTATAGAAAATACAACACCACTTACTACTTGTAAATGAAAGCGTCCAAAACTAACTTGTTAGAAAAAGGTATTCAAAACAACATTACTGTTGGGAATTCTTCACTATATATTTTCTGATTTTCCCAGTTCAATAGGAACTATACCAATGTAGACTTCCCCTGAAAATGAGAAGCCTCTTGTCTTATTTAAACAAACTCATATATTCTATTGCAAGCCTACACGGTAATGCAAACACTGATTATGCACATATAACTGCATGAAGCTACTGACTGCTTTCTTTTTTGCCTTATAAATAAGCTTTTATACTTCTGTTAACCAGTTTTCACAACATTTTGAAATCCACAATCAAGTTGTCACTGACATGGCATTTAGTGGAAGCTAAGTAGAAACACACAAAGAGAAATTGAGTGTATCACATTAATTTGCAGTGTCATCCACCCATTCTTCGAGTTGGAAGATGACAAGCAATAGAGGATGACACTCTAAGCCTCCGCAGGTGAAATATTACAAGTCAGAGTAATCATACTAAACTGCTACAGAGAATTTATTGAGAAGACAGGGACATGATTTTTTTTCATTTGGCTCTCTAATCCTAAATGCAAGTCTTTGCCAAATTTCAGCAGTTACCATAGCCTCACTAGTTATGGGTTTACGTGGACGAGCCACAGTTCAGCTTTTGCGAGAATGACAGATTTAGTCACTCTCCTGTAATTTCCCCTTCTTCTGCTCCTGCATGTTGTTCTCCTCTGCAGCTGCCTACACCCCAGATTACCCCCTGCCTTGGCTCCCTTCAAGGGAAGAGGATCAGTGTTTGAAAAGCATTTAGACATTGTGAAGAGCTAAGCATCCCCACTGAGATTCTCACAGCTTTCCTCTAGAACAGTCATTTATTTGCTTCAGTGCCTGTCCTAACCAAATTTATATTGAGTCTCTGTTGTATTCTTAAAGAACAAGCCTCCAAGACAAAGCATTACACTTCAACATCTAATATGCCTAGCAACTGCTTTTAATTCGACCTTTTAATTATTTAATGACCTTTTAATTATACAATTATCCAATGTTTCAGGCAAAGCATCATATGTTTGCACAGGTGATTATATTAAACCTGATCCAATGCAGATCCACTCTTAGGGGTTATTTGAAATTCTCAGGTTGAGAATATCTCACCTGACCTGCAGCTCACTGTTAATGAAATGCAGGTGCAAATGCAGATGTATTATTGAAATAAAAGAACAAAACACCAAACTTCTGAAGAAGTTAAATTACAAAACTCATGATCACTGGAAATATGTTTTGTAAAATGGCTGTGCCTAAGATGTTTTAGTTTTCCAATGGGGCTAATGATCTACTGTAAGAGTAAACCTTACTTCCCTGTGTTTACTGGAAGAAGGTTACCAAGGGCATTAGGAAGACAAATGATATAATACAACTACTGTATCATGAGGCCCAGCACTGTCAGTTAAACAAAAAGGGCACCTCAGGGTTAAGCACAACTCTTTTCCCTGATATTTTTTGAAGAAAGGAAAAATATTGCAGGAAAATTTTATTTTACTTTTTTAAAAGAGATATACAGATAATTTATATACAGGCTAAAAATCTGTCAGCTGTCAAAGCCTAAATCTTTTTTGGTCACTTTTTCCTTCAGACTATACACTGGACAGACTCATAGGAATCCTCATATTTCAGTTATGATGCAGGTAAAGATTATTTCAATATTTCTGACTGCACAGTGATAGAGGTCAGTAATTGCAGGGACAGGAACAGATATTGCACACTAGAATAATAATCCCATGGCACTTACATACAATGGATTTAAGTCCTACCTAAAAAGCACTGCACTGGTGGCAAATCAAAATCACCAAACTGTAATTTCATTAAAAGGGTACAGTATAAACATTAACTTCAATAACTGCAGAAATTTTAAGTAAAGCTCACGGGCACACCTACTACTGCATCCAATACCATGGACAATTTGGACCATTCCTTGCTGACAGATAAATATCCATCAGATAATGTCTAGAGACAATTATGCCTAATTTAGGTGAATAACCTACTTTTTATTACAGATACATGTAATCCAAATTGCAAAGCCATTTAATGAGTAAACTGTGGTTTCTTTCAACTTCTCAGTGGCTAGTCTAGCAAACAACCTCACAACAAATGAAACAACTCTAATAACTACATCAAGCAGTGAAAGCACTGAAAACCCTTTAGCTCAGCAGCAGCCCAGTTCTGTACAAGGAGACCTCTATGGCTTCAGAGCTGACCCCTCTCAGCAACCATAATGTGAGACAGACAGGGTAACAAGTATTCAGAAGAACCAGTCCATCAACTACATTTCCAATTTGTCCCAACAGATTCAACCTCTGCTATCTCAAATTACAAAGAGATATGCCCGATTTCAAGAATCTGGGACATACGTAACACAGCACATGGCTCTGGAAAGCAGCAGCTGAAATAGCTTGTGATGGAAACCCATGATACAACCCCAAAGTGGTGTTACCAATTTATTCCCAAGTCTATCCCATACCCTCAGCAGCATAGCTTCTCATCTCTCTAAATCCTTGTTTTCGCTCTAACTTAATATATTTTGTACCATAAACATGGCATATATTTAATAAATTAAATATGGTACATACCTCATGAATTTCTTGTTTATGCCTCATAGCCCTTCTTTGTATTGACCAGTATCTGCTCTACATCAATCACAATCACACTTTACAGTGGAAACAATTAATGTGACGCTGTTTATATGCAAACACCTGGCAACACATTCAAGAGACAATCTTTATTAAGTACATCTCCAACACAGTCAAGTTTCAAGCTATTGTAATGATTCTCTTTACTCCAGTCTCTTATTACACATCAAGTGCCAGGCCATAGGAAAACACTGGAATTGCTTCTTCTCAGCTTTGAAAAGAGGATATGCTGCTTCTAAATAATCTCTGAAAAAGAAGTGCTTAAGCATACAGAAGAAGTACTTAAGCATAAGTATGGATGTCTTGCACAGAACTGGTTTTCTAATTACCTAAGTCTTTATGGAAATAGCATATTTACAAATATTCTCAAATCCCAGCAATGAAAATTCAAGGTAAAATATTATGCAAAATGAAAGTAAAAAAACATCTAGACATGTCTTCAGAATGTGTACTTATAAAAGGAATTGAAGAGCTCTGCTATCAGAAAGAAACAGTAGATTTTTGACATCAAATCACTTTTCCAAAAGCACTGTTCAGCATGGTATCTTTCTGATAAGAAACTTTTCCCCTGCACTGTATCTGATACACAAAGAATTCACTGAGCTCCAACAGAAAAGACAGGGCACTTATGAGCTAAAAAACAACCTTCATATGAGAGCAGGACATGAACACAGTCTATGTCTGGGCTTCATATCTTACATCTTTTGGAACAGGGCCACAAATTCCAATTCAGATTAAAATTTGAAATGCTAGATGCCTAAATCAGTATCAGTATTGTTAAGTGGAAATAGAAAATTTTAATTCTTTGCCAAGGGCAACTGAGTGAATCACAGTACTTTAGACTACAATTTTTTAATTATGTTTAATAAAATTATCTAATCATATTTATTTAAAGTTTATTACTCAACTATATTAACTTTATTATCAATTTTTATAAATATAAATAATATTATTTACTATTAATAACATTCATTATATCATTATTTAATTATATTTAAAGACATATATGCTTTAATAACAGCACATATATCTATGTGCTATACCCTCACACTGAATGAGGATAGCTTGGGTATCACACATACTCATTGCATTGTGATATAAGGCTGGCAAGCACATTTCTTCCAGGCTCCAAAAAGTAATGCCATAGGTCAAAATTTAACTACTTTCACCAGCAATTTTCAGTATCCACTAAAAGAGTGTTCAAGCCTTTGTTTCAATGGTTTTTCGTATCAGGTAAAGCCTCACACTTCATTCTTCACTGTCAGTCTTTCAGCTCCTGCAGAATTCCTTAAAAGTTCTATGTCTTCATAAAAGCCAAAAGAAATAAATACATCAGATATATATGATACAAAATCCACTACATTAGAGCAAAACCAAGGAAGTTTTAGATATGAAAAGTATTATCAGATTCTTTCAAGCAACAACCAGCTTTCAGATATTTAACTCTAATCTAAGCACACTAAAATCCCACATCAGTTTCATCTGCAAATGAATCAGTACGGCTCTGCTTTATCTGTAAATTTTCAAAGTCGGAGAGCACCCACTTCAAAAGATCTGTTAAAATCAACAGTCACAGTGCTGTCAACCTAATTATGTCTTCAGCAAAGCAAGCAGTTACATCCCTGTAATTCAGCATCCTGACACCATTATACAACTGTATGTATAGCATTGAAAATAGCCAATGCTTTCCCGATCCTTTTTGCTACGGTGCAGACCACATACGTGCTGTGCTGTACGAACCTACCCTCTCGTTTCTCAGAGTACGAACTATCTGCGTCCCCACTTCCTCCAACCGCTGCTTCTGTCTCTCAGAAATAAAGAAAACCAGCACCACAGAAATCAGCAAAACTCCCTAAAGCAAGTGCCAGGACATCACCGAAAAGCGGCTGCTGTTCCCCTTCCTTCCAGCTTCCCACGGCGGCAGCTGCGACTCCACAACACACCCGTGCTGGGGGACAGGGATGCTTCCCTCAGCTTGTTTCCATGGCTGCTGACAGGTTTCAGTTTTAAATAACCCGAATAGATGCAAGAGCACAGCCAGGACATCGAAACACCCCGTTAAGACCTAGCACCGAGCGCCAGCAAGGACGGGGACTGAGGGGCACCCAGCGCCTGCCCGGAGAAGCGGCTGAACCCGATAACCTTCCCCACTCGTCCTTCGCCAGCTGCCCCACGCTCCTTCTCCACGGGGCCGCGGGGAGATCCTAAGGGAGAACCCGCGGCTGCGGGCACCCTGAGGGGACCCTGCTCGGTGAGGGGACGGCAGCCCGGGAAGGGAACGGGAGTGGATTTACCTCAGCGGCGGCTGCCCCGCTGCCCTCAGCGCTGCGGCTGGCGCCGTGCCGACGGTGCGGTGGGGCGAGCCGGGGCCGTGCCCCCGCCGCTCAGCCGCCGCCGTCGCCGCCACCGTGCCCGCTGCCGTGCGCTCCGAGGAGCCGAGGATCCCCGGAAGCGGGAAGGGCAGCACAGCAGGAGGCGGAAGCCGGGCGCAGCGCACTGCGCAGGCGCCGAGTCCGGCTGGAGGGCTGGTCGGCGGGCCACCTGCGCAGGCGCACAGAAGAGCAGAGGCGCACGACCTGCTGTGCGCATGCGCGTCCCGAGCGGGATGTCCTTGGCGGGGGGGGTGCGTGTGGGGCGGCGCCGCTGGAGGGCGCTGTGGGTGGGAGAGGCGGTGGGGCTGAGGTACTGCAGGTTCGGGTTGCTCAGCTCTGACTGACAGAAAGTGGTGATATGGGAGTAAAATTGGGTTCTTTCGGTGTAAAACTGGGTTTCTTCACTCGGGTGCAGAGTAAAGGTGCGAGACCTGTCGGGAGCGCGTCCACGGCACCGTGTTCACCGTGTCATTGGGTGAGCCATGGCGGTGCTACTGCCTCAGGGAGCTGACGCCTGCTCAGTCCCTCCTCGTCCCTTCGAAGCCCTCCCTCATCCCCAGCAGCAGCATGAGCCTCTCCACCCGCCGTGACAAAGTACAGACCCAAGGGGCTTCGTTTCAGTTCTTCCATAATGGGTTTTTGCTTTATGACTGAAAAGGTTTTCACAGGGATAGTTCATTACAGTTGTTACTTCAGGAGGGTTATTTGGCAGAGAAATCAAGAGTGTGTTCACTGCAGTTGATCGTTCCAGGCTACAACATAAGTAGTTGAGTTAATTTTATATGGAAATAAAAAATGGTCTCTTTACAAGGACGTGGTGATGGGACGAGGGGAATGGCTTTAACCTGCCAGAGAGGAGACTGAGCTGAGCTCTTAGGCAGAAGCTCTTCCCTGTGAGGGTGCTGAGGCGCTGGCACAGGGTGCCCAGAGAAGCTGTGGCTGCCCCATCCCTGGCAGTGCTCAAGGCCAGGTTGGACACAGGGGCTTGGAGCAGCTGCTCCAGTGGAAGGGGTCCCTGTCCGTGGCAGGGGTTGGAACTGGATGAGCTTTAAGGTCCCTTCCAACCCAAACCATTCTGTGATTCTATTAAATACTATTGCATGACACTCAGAATTTTCCATTAGGAAAAAATACATATCCAGTAGCTTTAAAAATCTGGTGCAAAATAGCAAATACAGAATGTGAGCTGAGGGTACATTTGAAACATATAAAAATGCTGAAGGATAACAAACCAAAATTGCAGCAGCTTGGGCAGGCTTCTGCATCTTTTTTATCTTGCAGCACCACCACCATCTAGTGGGACCTGGGCTGAAAGTGCGTGAAGGACTGTGCATGCTGCAAGTACAACGTTCAGCTGCCCACACGCCTCTGTGTGCTTCTTTTTCGTTTCCAACTGCTTCTGAGATGAAACATTAAGGATTTAAGAAAAGCTTGGGTGTAGTCTTCTGTCTCTAAGGGTTTCACATGCTAAAATAAGTAAGTCGATGCCAGTATCTCTGCTGCTCAAATAAAAGTATGGACACAAAATTATAAGGTCTGATCTTTTTCTAGAACTATTTCCCTCCATGTTTGCCCTTAATATAACTAGTGTCATCTAGCAAAAAGTGAAAACAAAATGAAGAAATGCTTTTTTTTCTTGGGTACATACTTACAAGAGGTTCAGCGCTGATTATAGTGAGCTTAACCCTTGAGAAAAAATGACATGCATTGATGTCCTTACACTTTTATCTCAGGATGGCTGAGAAATTATGAGAAATGATGGTTACCCAGGAGCTACAAAAAAGTTAGGTACTGTGTTGGGCGTTTTTTTTAGCATTATCAGCTAGACAGGACTCTGCATGTTCTCACACCCTGGAGCTATGTACTTCAGTAGTTCCCACACATCCTTTATCCCTTCTAATTAAGTGGAAGGTTTGCAATCGATTTCCGTGGAAATGATGCTTAAGAACTCGTCGCCGCAGTGCAACGAGTGCGTTTGTCCACTGGATGGTGCATGACTTATTTCTGCAGCCCTGGGGCAGCCCATACAGCCTTTGTCATAACCACCATACGACGCTGGCAGACACCGCATCTGCAAATGCAGGGAGAAAAGGTGTCCAAGACAAGGCAGTTATTTGATTTTTTTTTAAGAAATATGTATATGACACATATAATGACGTGTATCTTAAATATAGGCTGAAACCACGAAATTCTCTCTGAGATCTGAGCTTTCCATGTCTGGGTTGCATGCTACAGCTGTGAGTCTAGCTGCTATTTCTGGATGTAGTTCTGAAAATCCAGTTACATTTGCAGCTTTCTAAGGCAATGATGCATATTTTTTCTCTTGGCTTTGACTTCTGCTTGAAGACTGCTGGGGAGACTGGGTGGCTTTGCACAGCACATTGAATCAGTGCTCACTTCAGTGCAAAGATTGTGAGAACCAGCCTGGACCTCACAGCCACACTTCATCTGATTTTGCAGGCCCTTGATTTCTCAGGGTGCCAAAGTACTATTTTTTCTGATGGAATATAGTCCTAACACACCAATTTCCTTTGCCAGGCAGCTGGATTTGAAAGATTTCAAAGTGTTTAAAGTGTTAAAAAAAAAAACACTGTTTAAAGTGTTCACTACACAATGAGAAGTTTGATTGTCAATATTGTAGATGATTAAGAGCAAATCAGCAAATGTAGGCTACCAGAAATTCTTAAATTCAGCTTGCTTTGTTTTCTGTATTTTCAGCACTGTGCATCATCCTCTTGAACTTAAAACCAATTGGTTCAATATTTTCCTCCCCACATCTTTGCATGTGTAGGAGATTTTAAACTTGTTTTGATATGCACAGTGTTGGTTTTACCATGCTAGAAACATTACCAGGCATGTCAGGACTTTGGTTCTCCTGCAAGCCGTGCTCGTTTAGAGCCCATTTCCACAGCAAACAATTTTGCCAAGATAAATTGTTTGCCAGAGATAACTTGAAGTCCTCAAACAAATTACCTAAGATATGTCGGAACATAGCACTGCACAAAGCAAATTGTTTCCAAGCTTCCTGTCCTCGTAGGAAGGAACAGCACTTATCTCTGTTGCAGATTGCATAGAGACAGCCACAATATCTTCACTGGTGTGTGGGTGAGACTTACTTTCTGCATCCATCACATGTCAGAGGAAAATATGAAGTATTCGTGCCCCATTTATTCTCCCCTCAGAAATGCAAATACTGAAATTGACATGATTTGCATGAGGACTCCAGCGGTTTGGCGCAGGGCTCATGGGTTGCCTTAGGAAGAAAAGGGAGATTTTACAAGTATCTGACATTTGCTGTAAGCCCTTCCATCTCCAGCAGACTAGAGCTGCTGAGGGTTTAATTAATTGCAAGGTCCCAGAGGTCTGCCATTGGTGTGGCACTTTCCCCATTGGACACTGCTTCATGTCAATAGTGTGTTTAACTAAAAATAAAAGCTGTTTTTCATAGGCAATTCCCTTTGCAGCCATTCTCTGGACTGAACCATTCCTGCTGTGCTGCAGGTGCAGGGTGTTAACATTGTGCCACATCTCCTATTTTTAGACCACTTTCAGTTCCTCCATAACACAACCTGAAGTAAGAAAATAACTTTATTAATCTCTGTCTCTCTGCCTGCTCTTTGTGGTTGACTTTAAGATGTACCCCTTCAGTGTTAACTGAAGAATGGCAGTTTACAGATATATATTTCTGAACCTTATTGCCTTAATCTCTGGTGCTTTCTGCTTTTTAGCTCCTGCCCTTTTGTTTTGATTTTATGTGGTCCATGGATAGCAATAAAGCAATACAGAGCAGTTGTTCCCAGTCTCAGAAAAAGAGGAACTGTGTAAAAACAAGGAAGCTTTTTAAGAAGGTAAGAGGAACATTTAAGACAATAAAAGCTTTTGAAGGATAGATAGAAACACGATCACAGAGGTGGAGGAAGAGCACATACATATCAGAAAAGCCTAGATAAAGGGCAAAAAGAAGTAGCAGAGCTAAGGAGGTTGTTAAAAACAGTTGCATTCAGAGAAGAAATTGAAAGAACCAGAAGCACTGTTTCGTTAAACACAAGACCACAACGCATATAAAACCAAACTGAGGGACAACTGAGGCATAAAAACGTACAATAAATGTTATTTCTAGTGAAAGGAAGTAATCTGAGAAGCCTGTAGAGCTATTAGGGAGACAAAAAAAACCTCAACAGACAAAAGAAAGCACAGGTTTTGAAAGCCCCATCTGCCTCCAAAGTGAGGTCAGCTACACTTCAACCGTCCTTGAGAAGTTGGGTGTGGTTTAGCATAAGGAAACGAGACTAGATGCTTGCTAATTCCAAAAGGAATAAAAAGATCTATTGTGCAGCCACCAAAAGCCTTCCTTAATACGGCTTCTAGAAATGGTACCTACAAGAGATGTTGAAAGGATGCCCACTGTGATTTATTTTCTGGTGTCCTAGATGAAATGGGCTGTCGGGTGGGTTGGAGCTGGTGGTGGGAGCTGAGAGCCAGAGAAAACAGGGTCTGAGGCTTGCAATAGAACTGCAATCTGAATTGAAGAGCTGGGAACATCTGCAGCCTTCATCCTCGGTGAGGAGCCTCTGTTACAGCCCTTGGTACCCCTGACAGGTCTAGGGAGAGATCCCGACACTTAACGCTAATGCATCACAGCACTTAACGTGGAGGGTTTCCTGGACACTTGCTTGTGCCTCTCCAGGTCAACAGCTTGAACTTCCCTTCGAGCACTTCCATGCAGCTGGGCGGGATGAGCGCTATCACATTTGCTGGGAGAAAAATACAAATAGTAATAATAATTATTGACAATATAATAATAATAATAATAATAATAATAATAATAATAATAATAATAATAATAATAATAATAATAGCAACAACATACTGAAAGAAGCCGATCCCACTTCCCAAAGTGACCTCAGCGCGTCGGGACAAGCCTCTTGCGGAAATGACCGCAACCGGCCTGGGACACCGCGATGCGCGGTCCCGAGGCGGGGTTTGACTGCGGCCGGAGCCAGCGCCGAGCCCTGCGCGCAGCTCAGCCTGCGCTCCCCGGCCCGCGATGCTGCTGCTGCTGCTGCTGCTGCCGGTGCTGCTGGCGCTGCTCGGGGCCCGGCGGGCGGCCGCTCTCGGAGCCCCGGCCCCGCTGAAGCGCTGGGCCCTGAGCTGCCTCCTGCTCTGCCACGGCGCCTGGAGGCAGCGGGCGGCCGGTGGAGCCCCCCCGGAGCCACGGCGGCCGCGCCCGCTCCGCCCCGACCCCCACGTGAGTGTCCCGCAGCCTCCCCCCACCCCCGTACCCCTAATAGTGGGACAGCCTTCCCTGCTCCCACCTTCCATGACAGCCCTTTCCTCGGCATCCCCATCCCTGGCAAGCCCTTTTCCCTGGGACCCCATCCTTCCCCAGCATCCCTAACCCCAAGTCCCTGGAAAACCCATCCCCTGGGACCAATGTACCTCCACAACACCCATTCTCCCTGGACTCATACTCCCCTGCACTCATAGCACCTCCATCTGTAGAACCCACACCCCTCAGGGACCTGCCCCTTCATCCCCAGCAACTTGCACCCATCCGGCACCTACACCCCTCAGGGACCCCCATCCCTCATCCTGGTATCTGACATCCACACCACCAAACCCCTGAAGCATTTGGACCCACATCCTCCTTCCACCCACCTTTCACACATACCAGGGAGGGCAGGTTGGGGATGTCACCTTGGCTGTCTCTTATAGAGAGAAAGCTTACCTTAAATCAGAGCAGCTGATGTCAGTGGGCAGACACACTACAGGACACATGCCTTCTATTTTAGCACACTTAGTGAATTTAATCTAACTTTTTAGGTGTACTTGTCTGCTTAACAAATAATAAACCCTCTGTATACAACCTGTACCTTTCCTGTGTTCATGTAGTATCCTATCAAAATACTCACTGTACCTAACAGGGACATTTGGGTTGGCTTAGCTGTGTTATTTAGTGGAAGGAGAAAGCAGAAAGACTGGTGAGATAGAATGTCCCTTGGTTTTGTTTGCCTCATCAAGATTTGCCTTGTGGGTGCCAGCTGAGATGCTGAATCCTAGGTTATTTTTGTGAGCTTCTAGCTAACATATCCTGGAATCTTCTGGGAATCCTTAAATCATAATATTTAACAAATGCATTGATGCTCCTGCTTAGACTTTAAGAAATTGAGTTGTTTTCAACAGCTTTCTCTTTCTACTGATTAAGCTGCTGATTGGAGCATATTGAAGTGTTTTGCCAATCTTGATTTTATAGGGCAGGAGTGAATGTGTCTTCCCAATCAAACCGACACCCAAAGTGGTTTGAGATTACAACCGAGGTCTACACTTTCCTCTGCTCCTCCGAACAGCCACACTGGAGGAAGTTACACAAGAGAGGTCTAAAAATGGATCTGGAAAACACTTCCAGAAATTATGTCTCTGGATTTTTACATTGGCACCTAGCAGTCTCACTCCATGTGTATTTCCAAGCTCTGTGCACTTGAAATTGCCCCTTACTTGTATGTGTAAGTGCAATAATCATCTGGGTTTAGTATTTTATTTGGCATTTTATGAGGGATAATTTTTCAGACTCAGAACTTCATCCATGCCCAAAAGTGCACACATAAATCATAATTTCCATGTTCCAGCTTTTAAAACTTCAAGTGAGTTCTGCTGAAATATATGAATACAGACACCTGAACTTGAACTTGTGGACTTCTGTTCCTATTGGTTTTTAAGATTTGAGATGTTAACTGGCCGTATGGCAGCCCAACTGCTAACCATGTTGGTAAAGTTCTGTGGTTTCTATAACTTCCTTTTCTCTTCCTTTTTCCTTTTTTATTCCTATGCTTCCCCTACATATAAGTTATCCTCCATACAGTTTGGAGCTTAAAGGGGAAACAGTGTGCTTGTGGTTTAGTTTCCTCCTCACAGACACTCTTTGAGGATGCATTTCACAAGGATTTTGATCAAGGGAACTTCTTTTTGCAAAATAAACACCTTAATTCAGATTACTATACTTCACCTTGTCTGCTCCTATCATGCAGCAGTTGCATTCCCTCTTTAAAACTGCTTCTCATCTGCTGCCTTTCTGCTTTCTGTGCCTACTCTGATGAGGAAATGGGCAAACAAGAAGGAAAAATGCTTTTGTGTCGATGAACATTGTGATTATTGTGTGCCAGATTGACTAACTATTGTGGATTTCAGTTGTTTCCTGAGGACATGGGCTGTCCTGTCTTACAGATGAGGCTTCACTGTTGCTAGCAGAACTCCCTGGCTGCTCTCTGGGGTGCCTGCCATCAGATACAGAAACTGAAAGTAAAATTTGATTCCTGAGAAGAAATCTATGGAAAACAAAGAATTACTCATCTTCTCCCCACCCTTTCCAGCCTCCAGCTGGAGCTGAAATCCAATATCCATTTCCCTTTCCTTAGGCAATCGATTCAGTTTACTTCACCGGCTTTGCAGAGACCAACAAGACCTTTGTGATTGCTCGTCTTGCAAGACGTCCTGATGGGGTCTGTGAGATGTGGCTCTTCCTCAGGGTGGATGGAATAGGGGAGTTTGAAGTAAGTGATGGATGTGGAATGACATTCAAAAGCAGTGCTTAACTCCTGTCTCAAACCTCTGTTAAGATCCTAAGCAAAATATAATGTTCTGTGCACCTTCACTGCATTAACATCCTAACAGTAAGGCATCACGTGCTGCACAAAAGACAGTGATAGAACTGGCAAGATTACTGTCTATGTCTAGTTTTTGCAGTAGGTGCCTGACACTCATTTCCTTTTTCCCATAATTTGCACAAAATATATTTTCTATAAAGTGTCTTGGTATGTCTCCCAGGAAGAGTGTGAGTATTCAGTCTTTCTGATAACATGCAGCTCATGGTTAATAAGTTATGTTGTACAGTTATGGTTGATTTTTCCCCCTCTTTTAAGTAATGAATGCTATAAAAACATTGTAGAATTGCCTTTTTAAAAGAGAAAAGAAAGCTTTTGGGGACTTTTAGGGAAAGCTTTATATGTACATCTGCTTCATTCTTGCTAAAAAGAAAACAGTATTAATCATATACAGTGTGTACATATGATATATATAAATATTTGATATATGTATAATCATTTTGCCTCTGTGTTTTCTATTTTGGTAATAGCTGACTATTAAGAGGAAGAGAAGAATTGGCATAAATCCTTTAAAGGGATTTATGCCAATTAAAAAGAAGAAGGGAAGATTTGGCATAAATCCTTTTGCACTCAACTGTCTTTATGTTCACAGATTTGTGTCACCAAGTAGCCATGATCAGAAAAAGCAGGAGACATCCTATTTGCAGATCATTAAAAAAAAAAGAAAAAAGGAGATTGATGTGAATTATCTTCTTTTCTAGTAATATTTAGTATAATGATATCACTTTGTGGCTTTGTTACTTAGAACTGCCAGCCAAGTTCAGGACCTTCGTAGATTCTTCCCTACAGCAACGGGCATAAGGTCTCATTTAGAAAGGTGACAGCTTTAGGGAAAAAGAGCAGCTGAAGAGTTTTGTGAGAGAAGTTGCATGCACTGGAAATTTACATCATTTTAGAATTTCATCAAATTTAGTCTAAAAATAGGTATACCCCCAAAGCCGTACATCAACTTGGCTGTGAGCTTGACAGTCAATAGCACAAGGAGCTGAGCTCTTGCAGTGCCCTCCCTTCACACTAGTAATTCACTTTTGTTATCTGAAACAATAGTGTGTTATCTTTGGTATTTCAGATGCAGTTTTTCCTCTCTGATAATCTGATTACCAGGAACCAGGTAGAACTGAAAAACCAATTCTACCAAATGTTCCTCCTGCAGAGGACCATCAGAGCAAGAATTCACCCATGTAGCATCCTCAGAATTAATCAAGTATTTTCCTGGAATGTTTTTTTAGCACCCACAACATCCAAACATGATGGTGAATGATGAATCTGAAGAGATTTGGAGTGGAGGAGGGCTCACTATTGAATACTTAGAGCCCCAAACGATCTGGAAAATAAGCTTTGATGGATTACTCAGGTATTGCAGCCATCTATAGTTCTGTTTATGCACACTTAAGAACAAGGCTTTTTGAAAGCTGGAAATGTATTTAACTGATTTTAACCAAAAGCTGTTTGATAACAAGTAGCATACATTGATTTTTATGGAATGAAAACACAGGGATTAATATGTAGCTTTACTATGCTACCTTAGCACACAACAGCAATATTCTCCTTCAATGTCTCAAATTGCATCCATTTCCAAACATTTAAGAAATATTTTGCTGTTTGGGAGTGATACAGAATTATAGTGCATTGTCTTACAGAAAAGGACCCTACCGGCAGCAGTGGAGTAAAGAGGACGGCGAACTTGTACCAGTTAAATTCTCTTTCCAGTAAGAGTGTTTCACATTTGCTCTGGGATTGAGTTCCTGGTTAGGGATTTGGTTACTGTTTTCAAAGGGTCATGTACACAAAGTAACACGTGAAGCACTTACCTCTGCTTTCTCTTTCTGCTTATGGACTTTATTTGTCTGATAAAAAGAGATTTGCTGTCAAAGTAGCACAGCATTTCTAGAGTGATGCTGCATTTTACCTCTGAACAGATACATGAGAGAAAGCAGCAGGCTTTGGCTTGCAGCTCTGCCCTGCCAGCTTCCTTTCCTAGGAAATCTGTTGATTCTTGCAGGCTGTTGTTGTTCTTCCCTGTTTCCTTCCATTTGCTTTTTTGCAAACGTATTTAAAACTATGTTATCTAGAATTTTCCAATAATCATAAAATGCAAGATTGCCACTGTCAGAGTAAGAAATGCGAACTTGGCCTGTTGTGACCTGAATGCTAATGATGTCTTTTATTCCCCCTATCTCCTTTTTCTAGTTGGGAGAACTTCACAGAAGTCTTTAACTTCAATGTCGACAGTCACCCCAGCACATTTGCACATGCTTTTGCTCAGGAACCATGGACCATAGAGTTCTTCCACAGGATCAAAAAGTGAGAGGCAAGATTAATCTCTTCTTGGTTTAATAGTAATTTTTCTACCGATCTCTTAAGGGTCTGTCATGTGTTATTATAGGTGACTTTAGAAGGTGGGTTTAATCTGAAGTGAGCTAATAGAGGACATAGCTCCTGTCAGGTGCCTTCTGGTTTCATTACTACATCAGACCTGGCAACCTCAAAGGAGGATCCTGCACACAGGTGGGGTCTTCCTAATATGTGGATGGAGGGATCTGCCCACAGTTTTGGTCTGTAAAACCCTGAGCATTTGGAATATTTCTTACTCTGTTTTCTTCATTGCTAACAACCTGAATTAGGTTGCTTCCCAAGTCATCAGTCCAGGTATATCTAAGCAAAGGATTAAATATAATTGTGTAGAAGAGCTTAAATGGGCATTTTGATTATGATACAAGCTTTGGAAACCTGAAAATATGAGAAGAAAACATGAGTATTGATAATGTGTTGCTTACATACAAGCAGAAATTATGTATACCGATAGTGCATTGTTGTTGGTGATATCTGCTGACTTCTAAGCAGCAACTGTTTGGTAGTACTACATTTTTTCAAAGAAAGGGCATTCTTGTAGTCTGTCAGAGTGAAGATTTGCTGTTGTTTCATTCTCAGGTGTCTCATAGACATTATGTAGCAATAACTGGGAAACTGAAAAGTGATTGTTCTTGTGTAAAATCTGACATAGCCATGATCCAGATGCTCTGAAATTTCTTCTTTGTTTTGGGGTATAAGTGCACCACATTGGCACTGAGGTTGCTTGAAGAGGGGACTTACTGATTTTGCCTGTGTCAACTCAGTCTTTTCTTTCTTCCAGACAAAGGGAACAACATTTCCGACATGAGGAGTGGGGCCAGTCTGTTGGAGAAATTGAAATAGAAAATCACGAGAAAACCAAAGTTCTCCTCAAAGGGGTTCGGAGCCACTCTTATGGTAACAGCACCAGAAACAATGCACTCACTTGGGTTCCTTCACTATAGCTGGTACTGGCAAGACAGTGGGATTAAGGGTGATCTTTAAAAATAACCAATTTCATGACTGGGCATGAAGTTAAGGCATTTCAGAGGAAGTATCATTACTGTTGTGGGGACATGCATATGCTTACCATGTAATCAATTACATGTTATCAATTATGGAATATTTCTTTATCCACAGTTACTGTCAAGTCAGGTACTACTAGTTCACATTTTCCAGTATGGTGCACTTCAGGTTGTGTGGTTTTGTTCTTTTTTACAGGTATCCGGAACTGGTCTGAGATTTACCGTTATGTCATGATTTTGGCACACTTTGAAGTAGGTATTAACATGTCAAAGTGCTACTTAACTATGAAATCAGAGGTGTTTCTGAACTTATCAGTCACATTTGAGTATTCAGGAATTAGGCACTGGGAGCATCCACCATGTGCAATCAAAAGTGCTATTACATGCATACATGATAATGCTATCAGCATTAGCACATATCAGTGTTGGGAGCAGCTCTCAAAAGCAGAGCTGTGTGTGTAAAAACTGATATTCTGTACACTAGTTGAACCAACAGTTGTTTGAGTAACTTGAAATTGTTTGGTTTGGCTTTTTGAAGAAAGATTAGATAGGCATCTTCACAGGACAGATTCTCAGCTGCTGCAAATACCCAGTACTCAGTGGAATTGATGCAGTGCTGATTCACACTAATTGAGAGCCTGAGGTGTTTGAAGGCATCATAAACCTTCATGACAGCAGTCAGCAAGCATTTCTGCCTGTGCTGTGCTCTGATTCTCTGCTTTGCAATGGTGGCTGTGCTTGAGGACAGTCATCTCTGTGGCTGCTGGGAGCGCACAGCCTGGGGAAATACTGAATTCTGGCCCTACAAGCTGGCATGCAACCCCAACAGATGCTCCTGAAAAGGCATTTTCTTTGCCAACACAGATGTAAACAGATCTAACTCTCTCTCATAAGCAATATTACAGGAATTAAAACTGAATTCAGCATAAAAGTTCTTTTCCCAGATATATGCTGGCTAGCATAAAAACACACTGTGGAAAATCACACATCTCTGCAGATCCAGTAGCTTCTGTGATTTCACACCTGCATTTGTACCTTTTGATAAGACTATGCGTTTGCACTGTGAAGTGTATAATTAGGTAGTAATCTCTCCCTTTCTTCTTAGTTATTCAGAACTCAAAATTACTGTGGCCCTGTATCTCCTTTTTAGAAGCCATCTGAATGGTTTTTAAGATGGAATTTAAGTTTATTGAAGTTTAGAGTTCTCATACTGTACATATATACAACAGCCCAGTTGGTTCTGATCATGGCTAGCTGACATCTTTGCATGTATTTTGTCCTCCTCCCCTTAAGTCCTTTTGCTATGGACTTTCTGTTGTCCTTAATGTCCTTAATTTGTCTTTAATGTGTTTGGTTTATATTTTTTGGACTCATTTTCATTCAGATTTTCATCCAAGATGTATTGAAAAGATCTAAAAGTATAAAAACAGAGGCTACTGCATAACCTAGGTTATATCCATTGTCTTCTTGATCAAGTCAGTTTATGACACACAGAAATAAGTCCACACAAATTAGACTGCTTTTTCTTTATTGCTGTCTTACAGGATGGGACTGCAGCACATTTAACAGTTATTAATCTGCCAGCTACCACAACTAAGTAAGTAACCAAGGAAGTTTACGCTGCTAAATATATGCATCTTAAGGTGGTAGAAATCACTCTCCAGGACATCTGTATTCACATTCTTGCTTTGAACCTGCACAGCCAGATTTCCATCCCACACCTTCTTGCTCCCCACTCCCTCCACCCAATTTTCCATTTGCAATTAGTCACAAGAGTAGCTTTTAGGTTCAATCACTTTTCCATTCAATTACTATTTGACAGATGCAGCTGCTTGTCTTACTGCCTAGATTTAGAGATACAAATTCAGCAATTCCACCTATTTAAGATGATGTGTCCATCTCTAGGGCATTGCTCCTGTCTTGCTGACTAGTGTTCTATGCAGTCAGAACCTTAAAGATCAGTGTTCGTAGTCCTGGAACCAATTAAGAACAAGCAACCTGCCTGTCCAATGTGCCCACCACAATCCACCACTCAAGCTTCATCTTTCCCGCATGTGTGGCTTCCTCACTCAACACTTGCAATATTCCACAATATAACCTTTTTTATTTATTGCTGCTACTTTCCAGGAATGAAGGATATGCGTAGCACTGGGCTTCCCTGGCAGGCAAATGTCCATTTGAGTTTTGGTTGAACTTCCAATCTGCTCCATTTCTTTCCCTTTCAGCCTTGCTGTAGGTTATGTCTTTTTCCCTGATGGTCAGAAGGCTGGCATTGAGTGGTCCAATGCTTCACTGGCTGAGATGGCTGATGATGGTGTTATCAAGGATGAATATGGAGTCAGTCTTATGGCTGGTAAGCTAAATGCAGCCCAAATTTATCTGCCTGTAGCTTTTTGGAGTGCAGTTAATTTAGTGGAGGAAGGACTATTCAGTGAAATTCCATGTGATCATTGGAGTAAATGCATCATTTTACACCCTGAGAAATTTACTTCTATGCTTAAGTCCTGTGTGTAGTGTGTCATCAGTGAAACTGTGTGTGTCCACTGCAGGATGAGGGCCACCAGCAGCTGTATCAGGGAGGGTTACAGTTTCCATTTGTGATGACTGTTGCTTTTGCTAATCAAGATAAATAATGTGATTTTCACTTTTTTTGGGTGTCAAAACATACGTTATGAGGTGGATTCAGCTGCTCTGGAAATGTGGCTTGGTACAAGATTTTACTTTTACAAAGGAGACAGGAAACCTATTGCTCTTTAGAAAAACATAATAAGAAACCATATGCAAAAACAATAGATCTTGGGATTTTTTGAGATTAAATACTCCTGAGGCTGGAGACATTCTTCCACTTTTTTTTCTTTTATCAAAGGTGGCAAGTACTTTGATGTTTCTGCAACACTGGACAAGCATGCTTGCCCCATGGTGTATAATGGCCTGACCGGAAGTGGCGTTTTCCATGAGTGCATTGCAGATTTCCAACTAAATGGGATAACACAAGGCTGGGGCTTGGTTGAATTTTATTACAGGTAAAATAATGACAGGGAAGAAGAGGTAAAGCATTCCCACCCTCCTCTATTGCCCTATGTGGCTACAGCTCCATAAGTATTTGAAGCAGAAATGCACAGATTTTTTATCTGGTATAAAGTAATACGGCCCATTTAGTGGTTAATGTGTTTATTAAGTTGCTAACACTATAAATTATTTGGAAAAGAATGGTTGTGCAAGCACTTCATACATGCAGACAAACCATGAGCACTTGTTCAGTTGTTTGTTGTATAGGTTTACATAGGATTTTATATAGGTCTGTGAGTTGGTGTGTGGATAGTCCTTTCTGAAGACTGTCTTATTTAGGCAATCTATTACATTATAAAAATAATGAGTCCTCTACCCCAAACAGCAGGCTAACTATTTACAGGGTGAAATTTGCTCACATAAGTGCTTGTCAGACAAGAGCACAGAACAGATAGATATTCAGATCAATATGGGAATGCTTCTTCAAGGAAAATGATTATATTGACAAAGTATGTGCTTTCCTGTGAAGTGCTATTTCTTCTGCCACATGATTCCTGCAGTCTTTTACTGGAGCTTTTCCCATATTGAATCTTTCAGGAAAAAAAAGCTAGTTTTTTGTTGTTTATGGTTAGTTTGCTTTTTAAAATAAACACTAATTCTTGGCTATCAGAGGAAATGCATAGATAACCTTCAGAATGAGAGCTCAGCTTCTTCTGAAAACCAGACAAATTTAAATGACATAAAATAGGCCACTAAACTGCCAAACACACGGGGGCTGAACTTGAAAACCACAGCCTGTAGCTGCTGCCAGGTACCTGCTGCATTCCCTTCACTGCTGTCAATACCTGTGCGGTGGAGGAAATAGCTCAGTATGGAAAGTCTCAGCTAAAAACCGAAAAAGGCAGCTTTTGCAAGTCTGGGACATTTCTGGATCTGGACATTTCTAGATCTGCTCCAGAAAGGCTTAATTTAACAATGCTGGTGGAATTCCCACCTCCTATCTGCTTCCAAATCAAGCCATGTTAGAACTTAAAGGGTGGGTGTCCACTTCTTCCCCCTCACTGCAGGACACCAGCTCAGCATCACTGTTCTTCTTACAGGGATGAAGCTGCCCAGCCAGTTCCGAATTTGCAGCTTGGTTCAAAAGCCAAAGGACCTGATCTTTCCTCCTGATGCAGTGTGACTGTTGGCTCTCCCCTTTGAGCATTTTCAAGCTTGTCCCAGTGATGTTAACAAGCAGCAGCTTTCAAAAATAACATTTATTCACTGTAGAATGCACTGTTTTGGGTGTGGAATTCACTGTCAGAGGATGCTGTGGAGGTTGAGGGTATAAAAAGAGAAATGAAATGCATTTATAGTTGTGCAGCACTTAGTGTTGGCTAACCATGGTGGCCTAGAGGCAATTTAAAGAGTGCACGGGGAAGGATCACTCTATGCTCTGTCTTATCTGCCAGCTGCTCTGCTCTGTGAAGACCAGGACATTGGGCTACACGGATCTCAGACCCAATTTAGCAGTCCCTCTGTTCTTTCAGACTTGTTTTTGAAATAAAATTAATATCTTTCTGAACTCTCTGGTTGTTACAGTCTTTAAAATGTGGGGGAAAGCTATCATAGAAAACTATGCTGATTTGATAGTCTTGCTTGTGACTGTATGAAAGCTGAACTGGAAGAAGTAAGAGAAAGCTCACTTAAATGAGGTGTCGTCTAGGAACAGCATTAATGGCCAATGAAATAAATGGTACAAGCACATTTTTTCCCTTGTCTGAAGGAAATAGGTCTGGTAGTCCAATTTAGAAGACAATCTGAATTTCTCATAATTGGCTTGAACTTAGATGCCATATTAATCACAACATCTATGTTAGTCACTGATAGCTGCTGGCCCAAGGTAGCCTAAAGCATATTCCCTACCTAGATATGTCCTGCCATCAAGTACTGAAAATTAAACATTCTAACAATATGTCAAGAAAAATTAGTTAAGTGGAAGATCTGGACAGGAGTTAAGGGGAAAAGCTTGTTCTCTATATGAGGCAGTAATGTTATGCATTTGCTAGGAGCATTATGTCATAATAGTACCTCTACTCCATTTAAGAGAATAGTGAAATCTGGGTGCATATAAATCTCTGCTTAGGCTGACACTGGAGGAGAATTTAATAGCCTTAAAAGAAGACTTTCTCCTTTCTAAGATAGTTCTTACACTTACTACTATAAAAGTCTTATGTACAGAGTAAGTGCATGAACGTAAAATTATTCAGCCTATATATATCACAGCAATGACTGCATGTTCAAATTTGGGATACATTACTGAAAAAGGCTGGGATGGATAGAAACAACAGCCTGATATGATGCAAGAAGCTGATTTATCAGCAGTCTCTTCTGCAGCTGTGTAGTAGATAGATTCCCAGTCCCTAATTTATGACATTGTTCTTTGTGCCTGTGAGCTGAACCCCAGCGAAGGCACAGATCTGTGGTGGAAGTGCTGTGCCTGTCCTTGCACCCCAAACCGTCAGCTGTAAATGCGAAGCAGGCTTATGACTGCACTTCTTGTGGGATAGTCATTGATTCAGAGCTTTGGATTTCAGCTGGACTTCCGCTATAAATACTTCTTCTATAAATATTCTCTAGTTACAGTGGTATTAAGAAACACATTCTTGTGACTCTTGCCAATACTTAAAGATGCCTTAAATCTGTCTCTGTACTGGTAGTCTCAATGCACTGAAACAGGGAGTTTCTAAATTACTCAAGACAATAGTACTCTGACAGAAGGGAAGGCCTTATGCCTCTTTTTGCACATAAGAAATCAGTCAAATAGGTAATTGTAGAAAGGTTAGAAAAGTAAATATGTTATACATCACAGTTTGTTCACTCTAAGTAAGTGGCTTGTTTGGCTATGATCTCAGGAACATATGTTCCTTTATTCTGTGGAGTTTTTGTCATCTCTTTCCTTTTTTCTTGAAGACTAAACCATTAACACTTAGAAGAAGGAATACAGGCACATAATTAAGCAAGGTCTTTGTAGGTGTCAATGTCAATTGTCAATGTCAATGTCAATTGTCAATGTCTACAAGAAAAAATGTTAATTATTACCGTGGAATGATAATTTGAGAAATTACTATTAAAAAAAAATCCCCTGTCCAGGCCAGAAATTAAAAATACATCCCATCAAGGAAGGTATTGGTCTGGCTGTTTCTGACTCGTACAAACTGGGCTACAGCTTGAGATACTGTGGGGCAAATGGCAGGCACATCCCCTAAATAGTGGTCTGTGAAGTACGTGTTCCTGTAGTGGAGGAGGCAGAGGAGGATGGCTACTCATTGCTCGCCTTTTGTCCTCTACTTGTTTCTTTTGGTACCAGTGGATTGAGAATTAGAGCACTCCTGAGTTCAGTTTTTGAAAGGTTCAAGCAGGGTACAGAAAATGATTAATATAAAGTTTAGAGCTGGCAGGTTTATTTGCCAGGTGATGAACTACGGGTACGGTATTTCAGCTTGAAGGACTGAAAAAATTGACTGTCAGGGGTTTTCTCCCTGGATTTTAAATTAGTTTATAGTGAGCTTGTGTCCAGAACACATGGAATAACTTATTTAATTTAAAATAAATCTACCAAGCCCCATGCTTTGACCATATGAAGTGGTCCTTCTCTTGCGGCTCCTTTCTCAGTGGAAAAATCCATCTTGGGAAGTGCTTCTGCAGCCCAAAAGCATTAATTTTGAGCACAAGAAGCAGTAAATGGAGGTAAGTCCTGGCCAGAAGTGAAATGTAGCATATGATCTGCTCTCATCCGGCATGGAGGGAGGCAGCTGGAGTTTTGTCGGGATGAGCTGCTTTCCAGCATCTGCATTTTGCACATCTGGGAGGAACTGAACACCTGTAATTCCTGCTGCTGTCAATGGGCCAGAGCCTGACACGGCAAAGTACTTGCACAAAATACTCACACATCCCAATGGAGCTCACATGCATGTTGAATTTCAAGATTCAGGCACTTGTAAAGAGGTCATTTAAAGGCTGTCAGCCCCAAACTGAGCATTTCCCATCAATCTGGCCTTGGCTACCGATGTCTAGAATAGTAAATATTTTACTAGGCTTATTTATTCTCCTTCCTTTCTGCAATCTTTCATGGATTCCTAGGATAGATATAAAGGCCATTTTCAGTGACATTGTATTTCACTGGCAGAAAGAAAGGAAGAAAAAAGTCTTTTTTCTGTTTGGATTTATGTCCTAGCTTTACAGTTGGTGAAGCAAAGTGTAGTCCAGGTATTTCCGTAATTTATCAACAACAGAAGGAAAAGTACTATATATACAAATTATCTCTGCAAGCAACCAATTATTTCAAAGGTAGACTTTTCCCTCCATACGAACAAACTCAGCAGTCAAATGACTCAAAGACATTCCAGACAAAGCGACTGATAAGCACCCACTCCCTTCTCCTATTTACTGGAACCCCAACTGCTTCACACTCCCTCTTGGTTACCATAAAAAGCCACATCAGTCTTTTTCCGTTCAAAATTGCTCTTCCTTAAACTATGGCTTTTTTAACTGTTGTTGCTCTCTCAACATACTCAGACTCAAAGCTTAGGTGTCTGAGGCAGGGTCTCCATAGGGATCTGTTCTGGGGAGCTTTTGGGGTCATTCCCCCCATTTTGAGGTATTTTCCTTTCCTGGTTAAGGCTATAATTAGTTACAGCATTGATTCTTTTTCTTTTTTTTGCTTTTATGCAGCATAAAAAACTTTACTAAGAACACAGTGCAAGTGAAGTTCATTCTAATCTGGCCATAAAATTTTATGAGGGATGTAAATCAAAGGCAGGAGTGGCAGCTAATTCTCTGGAACAGCTGAGCCCTGTTCAAGCTTTCTCAATACAGTTAAATCCCTCCAGGAGCAATTAGCCTAACAAGCTGTTTGGTCCACTTATAAATAACGTCACCGATGGAGACGTCTGGAGGTGTCTGCTGTATTCACAAGAGACTTTCCAAGTATGCTGAGTGGTGAATGACTTTTTCTTCTTAATCCACAGCGGGGAGGTGGAGATGCATATTTGACATGTCCCAGCAGGTTCAGTCATGTATTTATCATGTTTTCCAGGAAAGGTAAGAGAGAGGAAAGTAGGAGTGCCATGCTCTCCTGAAGTATCCTCCTACACAGCTTAGTAGCTGCACATCAGACAGCATGTCTTAAGTGCTGACCCCAAATGCTTTGGTCAAAGTAACTTAGAAATGGCCCTGTGCACAATAAACCTGGGAATGGTTCATGGCTGAACCTTGTCACATCCCCTGAGACTGGAGAGGAACTTCTGGTTGCTATCTGCATTAGAAATGTGACTTATAGAAGGAGGTCCATCAGATGCCATTTGAGCAAGGAGATGTGACCAAGTGACTTTGGTTTCTTCATTCAGGGGCATTTCTGGCACATCTGGGCCCCACCACCTCAACTAACGATATGGCCTCATTTTTCCCTTTTGCTTGAAAGGTTTTCCCACCCATTGCATTTGCTTGAAGCAAATCTCATTGGTCTGGGGAGGTTTTTAATTGTCAAATGTTTGGCTTTTATTTTTCTAAAATAT
The DNA here is from genome assembly GCF_012275295.1 of Melopsittacus undulatus. Classification (NCBI taxonomy): domain Eukaryota; kingdom Metazoa; phylum Chordata; class Aves; order Psittaciformes; family Psittaculidae; genus Melopsittacus; species Melopsittacus undulatus. The sequence continues at coordinate 99,567,009 of NC_047557.1, forward strand.
GTTGTAAATTTGTAGCCTTTATGGTGTTATGATTATGCAATAACCTTCTGCAGCACGTAGAGAACTCACCCCATAAAAATGGCTTTATAAAATGCTAATTAGATGTTTTAGATGTTTTCAATTGCAAGGAAAAATAACTGCCTGTACCCCTTTAATGTCTGTTTTCAAAACAGGGCTGAAAGGCGCTCTTAGCTATTCTCTGCCAAAGCATGAACGCCATTGGTGAAGTAAAGACCCACACAAGGAGAAAACAGCACTAACTAATTACAATAGCCTTAAGGCAGTGCCTTTAACCATTAGAAATGGTGATTTTCATAAGCAAGTAAACCTCAATGCAGATGCCGCCTTGGTTTCAGCCCTCATTTGACTGTCATTTGAGTTAGTTCCCTGAACCCAACATTTTTTTATGTGTCAGGAGGATGAAAGCTTTTGAATGGGAAGATTAAAATGATGGGAAAGGGATGAAAAGCCTTTGGTCTCATCCTGTTTGTACCTTGAAGGGACAGACCTGCATTCTATATATTGTACCCAGTGCAGAAAAAGTGCTATTGTGATTATTTACAATACACTACAACGTGTACACTACATACACTACATACATACATACATACGTACACTACATACACTACATAAATACCCAGTGCAAAAAAAGTGCTGTTGTGATTATTTACGATACACTACAATGTGTACACTACATACACTCCATACATACATACATACACTAGATACTACAGGCTACATACAATATGTATACTACATACACTCCTATCTAGGTGCAGGTGAAAATGGTAATTATAACTTTCATAAGGAATTTTACCATAAAATCTATGTTTCTTGAGGACAGGTTTGGTCAGGTCCCATGGCAAGTGCAAAAGGATACAGCACAACCAGACAGGGCTATGCAGCTCAGCACCAGTAGGATAGAAGTCCCAGAAAGCCCAGTGGGCCACAGAGATAGGGCAGGGATAAGAGCAGTGGGCCATGGTATCAAGCACACTTCTGTGGTGATATGAGCCAGTGCTGGGTACATACCTATAAACAGAGAAAAAGTTACTATGAGGGCAAGCCAAAAGTGCTATTCATATTTTTCCTTCTACTCTTAAGGACACAAAGGTAGTAACTATCCATGCAAGGAAACACTGTTTTTTTTTTTACTCCTGAAACTCATTTTCCTTTTGCAAAATGATCCAGATTATGCACACTTGATAGCTTTTCATTAACTTTTTAAACCTCCTTTTGGATGAAGCATAGGAAATTCCACTGTTTGTTGCTTTTGTTGTCAATCCTAAATGTCCTTTGAGTAAGGGCTGGCTAATCAGTTGATAAGGAATTAAAAAGAATTGACTACAAAGCTTAAGAATATTTAATAGAATTTGCAGGGATCAGGAATGGGAAAAGTTCTGAGGTTACACAATGTGCTGTGCTGCTGGTTGTCTTTACTAAAGCATCCAGATCTCAATGTTTCCTTTCCCAGTCTTGTTTCTGCTGTTATTCTAAGGCATGTAGGCTTCTACCTCATGTTTATAAGCTGATAAAACCATAATGCCAGGAATGTTTTCCTTCCTCTATTAGATTAACAAAATAAGTGACTTTTCAGATACAGCGCTGTTTACCATACTTTCCACACCAAAACAATAGTTGTGATTTAGCGTCATAACTCACAGAGAGGTGAGAAAATAAGAGCTGCTCCTGCCTAAATGCTGATGTAAGATGTATCTGAGCATCTCTGTGTTGATGAGAAATGTTCTGCCCTCCTGACATGTTCTCCTCATGGGAGCCCTGGTATCGCACCACTGCTTTGCTGGGCTGGCAACCCTCAGCTCTGACAGGAGTGGTGACATAATGTTTAGTCCAAGTGTCTAAGAATAAGCCCAATCAGACATGACTGAGTGCTTCTGCAGCCGCTGCTGAGCAATTCATAATTGTACATGTCAGGCAGCTTTCTGACAACATGGGGTTTGACTCTCATTAAGACAAAGCGGCCACAAAAAAACACTTTCCATAATGAAGGAGTATTTAGAATTATTTCTAATAAGATTTTCCAAAATCCATAAATACGCTCTTTTTGATCTGCCATGCACTTAGAAGAGCCATGTGTTGTGTGAGACTTACAGAACAAACACCGACATAGAGACTTGTTGGGGAGCAGCCATCAGAGCCAATTGCACTAAACTCCCAAAATACATAAAGCATGTCATCAAGGGAGATCAAAGTGCCTTTCATGGCAAGGAAGAGCTATGGTCTGTCTTTTACCCATGGGAAAATGCTGGGGAAGAAATTATCTGGCCAATTCTATAGCAGCATTCTTTAAATGCTAACCTCAGAGTTTACTTCACATTTGTCGTAGCTTCCTATACGCCCTCACAGCATCTTGTGAGCTCTGCCCACACTTTTAGCTGCCTTTACACATTTTGAGGATCAGGCAAGATGAAGAAGGGGGGGAAAGTCTGCAAAGGAAACAAAGCACAGTCAAACCTATGCATGCAACAAGGCAGCACGCACTATAGGTAACTAATGTGTATTCACATTAGTGTATAGAATCATAGAATCATAGAATAGTTAGGGTTGGAGACGACCTTAAGATCATCTAGTTCTAACCCCCCTGCCATGGGCAGGGACATCTCACACTAAACCATGCCACCCAAGACTGCATCCAACCTGGCCTTGAACGCTGCCAGGAATGGAGCATTCACAACATCCCTGGGCAATCCATTCCAGTACTTCAGCACCTTCACAGTAAAGAACTTCTTCCTTATATCTAACCTAAACTTCCATTGTTTAACTTTGAAGCCATTACCCCTTTTCCTATCACTACAGTCCCTAATGAAGAGTATGCAGTGTATAACTAATGTGTATTGCATCACGTGTATGCTGTGCAGTCACTCCCACTAAAAAAGTTTAAATAGCTATGGCAAAATATTTTTGCAGACTTTGTGGTGCATGTTATAAGCTGTAAATCATTGCTTTGGGTTCTGAAGAGCCCCATGACTATGAAGAATCCTCAGTTTTGATATGCATTATGAATATGCTATCATGATAGTACCAAGGTTTTTCTTTCAAATCACTGTGACTCTTGGAGTTTCATAATGGTGACTCAATCAGCTCAAGCAGCACAGCTAGCATTGGCTAGATATTTAGTGGAGCACCTTGTTCCTGGATAATTTAGTATCTTGGAAGTGATGAAAAAGCACTGAAATGAGTGATGATTAGCTCAATTATTCCTCACCTTAATGAACTGTGGCTAAAGAGTTCCTTAAACATTATTTCCATGGATTTATATTTGTCTCAGAAGGGGACACAGGGCCAAAGCATGCAGAAGTCCAGCTCTGCACCCAAAGAGGCATGGAGCAATGCTCAGATGACTCAGGTTGTGCATTCACACTTATGATCTCTGAAACACCATAGTTTCTCATGGGCAAGCCAGTCCTGATATAACCAGGATGCTAGATAATCTATATGTTTCTGCTGACTTTGGCCAACACTAAGCCCTTCAAAGGCCCCATGTAACATTTGGGAAGTGCTGGAGCACAAGGAAGCACTGCTGGTGTTTGAAGCTTTTCTGTAACTGGCATAGACTGGATGATGAAGGCCCATTTATAGCCATCTCTTTCTCCCTCAGGCTCTCTCAGCTTCATTGACGAGTTGTGATTCTGCACCTTATTTTACATGGACTTGGCTGGCTCTGCCTCAAGGAAAAAAAATATCAAAAGGATTCCATGGAGATTCTTTTCTGCATTTATTTTACTTAAATCCTTCGTTACTCACACAGGGCATCTGATTTAAATGTTATTTTTATGATTATTTAGCAATATTTCATCGTTTATATAGCTTATAAATATATATAGTTTATATAAAATATATAGTTTATACAGTTTATATAGCTTATATAGCTTATGGCTATGTAGGCTATATATATCAGTTTACAGTGATTGAGGAGCAAGAACCCTAGGCAATTTCACACAAGAGTGTGGATGAATGGGTTCTGGGAGCAAGAAAGTACCCACATGTGTTCGTTGCCTTCCACAGAAGCTGGAGCTATGTTGACACAGCACAGACAGTCCTGGTAGACAGATCCACTGCATCCATTAGCAGTGCAGTTAAAGAGGGAAGCATCACCTTGGCCACCTCTGTTCACTTCAAGCTGCTGCTTTCTCCTGTCATGAGTTTGGGATGGTTTTGCTGTCTCTCCCTTTTACTCTGCAGGGACTTGCACTTCCAATCCATCTTCTCGAATGACTCCTGAGGGTGTTTCCGGGAGGACCTTGTCTCTTGAATTTGTTTCCCCTGTCTGATTCACAGGGTCTAAGCGTGTTTGATCTCCCAGGGCCGTCGTTTCCAGCAGCTCCCTGGGGCTCCATGAAAGGGGAGTAAGGAAGAAGAGTTCACATATGCTACACAGAAATCTCCATATTTTAAAGGGTATCCTGTATCCCCACTGGAATATTTTTAATGGTCCACAAATCAGAAAGAGAAAAAAAGGGGAAAAGATTGAAACCCACACTTAAGGCATTCATTGTTCAAAGCCCAGATATTCTGGGGGCCGCCGTCTTTATGAAGGCTCCATGGGGCCATGATCTGAGGAAGTCTGTGCTGAGATCCGACTCCAAGACCCCTCTTGCCTGGGGCTGGATGGGGGTGCCGTTCTCAGGCACACACTGTTTATCTTTCAGGGATATGTTCCCATTTTTGGTAAAGGAAACAAGCAGAAAGATTTCCAAGGAAGAATATGCAAAGGTATTAGTTATGGAGATTTATGCCCTGCTTATGACAGCCAACAGGGATTTGGTGAAATGTGTGTTAGAAGAGGTAAAAGCTTGTTTTATTCCTGTGTAAAACTCCTGGAGCTGAATTCTGCTTTCCTCGTGACATACTTTGATGAGACTTAACAGTTACCAAGGCTGGCCAAGCCAAAAAGTGGCTGGTAAAACCAGATTGTTGTAGCTTCATGTTCTCTATTTGTACTCTGCGAACCTCAGTCACTCAATAACACAGGAAAGTTAAGAGCTGTCTACAAGTGATCTTTTTAATATGTTAATATCCTGGCACTGGAACGGATTGCCCAGGGAAGTTGTGAATGCTCCATCCCTGGAGGTGTTCAAGGCCAGGTTGGATGAAACCTTGAGTGGCATGGTTTAGTGTGAGGTGTCCCTGCCCATGGTAGGGGGCTGGAACTGGATGATCTTAAGGTCCTTTCCAACCCTAACTATTCTATGATTCTATGATTCTGATTCTGTGTCTTCTACTTTAATCTTTGGTCACGGAGTGATAAGAAGAATTGTCAGGATGTTCCAGCTCTTCAACAAGGAGATATATCCTGTGGGAATGATACGTAGAGACTGGATTTAATCGTACGTGTATGCAGAAGTGCAGTTACTGAGACTGAAGAAACAATATCCCACAGGAAGTAAATTATAGGACTGGCCAACAATTTTCAACCTACTGTTTAGACAAACAGAAAGAAGCATAATCTTTCCTTGTGAAACGTGAGAATAGATTCTCCAGATGTGTCCAATGTCATCTATAAATGCTTTCAAAATATGTTTGTTTACCAAGTCTTCCTGTAATTGGTATTTACATATAAAAATGTGCTGTAAACATTTGGTAATTATTCTGCTTCCTGGTCAGTAACTGACTAAAACAGAAATAGCTGGTAATTATGCAACCAAAATGCAATTTCATTTGATTTGTGAATGTTCTGAATAAAAATGTGCTTTCTATAGCTATTCTACATGAATAGGAAAAAATATTTATAAGGAGGTAAAAAATTAATATTAATGTTTCCATAGTAAAATGTGCAAACCCTTGAAAATATTGAGATGCTAGAAAGTTTCAACAGCTTGTAGGGAATTCCCATTATTTCAGCAGAGAAATTGCCAAACTACTCATTTGTTAAGATAGCATCTTTTGCAATTACCCTCCAGTTAAAACTCTTAAAAAAGGATACTTTTCCCATCCTCCCCTCCCTTGCAATGCCAGCAATACCACCAGTGCCTGGTCAGGTTTTTGGTACTAGGTAAGCTGTTTTCACAAGGAAAAACACCTTTTCTCTTGTTTATCTATGGAACAAGCGAGCAATACTTGCTCTCTGCTTTAGCTGCTCTCACATGCCATCAGCTAACGTGTGTTTTCTCTTCCCAGGTAGAGCACAAATGCAACCCCTTGCTGCCCTTTCTTTCTCCCCTTTGGAGACATTTGCCTACCCCTGCTTCAGATGCCCCTTTCATCCTCCTCCTCATCCTGGCTGAGGAAGGCCAAAACGTGTCATGTGCAGAGGGGACGCACAAGGGAGTCCTCATGAGCTGGTGAAGGGACATGAGCATCCAGATACTGTCTCATTTCAAAGCAGAAGAGGAATCCATGGAAATACAGGGCTCTAGAGACCTCTCGTGGACAAACATATTTGGTTCCTCTATGTGACGTGTTTGCCTTAGGGGTAGATTGCATTTATTCCTCAAGCCTTAACCCAGTGTGGAGTTATTAGCTGTCTATGGTGCACAAATGCTGATTCTGGTCTCATGGCGATGAAGCAAATCACTTTTTGAATCATTTTTATCTGCTTTCTCCATTGCCTTGTTCTGCAATTTATTCTTATGTTAGGATCTTTGTACTTTGAAGTGGTAGATGTCAGTGGAAATCATTCACATCCATGCAGCTGCCTTACTGCTCTTCACCAAAATGTGTATTGTTTTTCCTAATAATGTAACTTTCAAGACAATAAAGATGCTACAGGAGGAAGTATTAAAAAAGCAATAGTAAATTTTATTCTTATGTATTTATTGTTGACCATAAATTATTTTAATGTAGTATTCTTTCTCATCCTAAAGCCCTACCAAGATTCATCAGTTCTGTTCACATTTGCCTCTTCATTTTTAATGCCAATTTTTCCTCTGTCACAAAGCAGAAAATTTCCTTCAACCAGAGAGAATTCTGGGGGCTACTAAGCATTTCTTAGGAGGTGTTTGGAGGTTGAAAACCACCAGTCTTGAACAAGGAATAAAATAGAGATTGGATTTTTATTTATTGATGAAAAAAGCTCAACATTTTTCCCTGCAAAATGTGTTAACCTGGTTAAGTCCAAGCCTCAGGAGATGCCTCCTATGAGAGGAGTGTTATACTAAAATCCACATGTCTGTACCCATCTGCCAGTGCAGGGATAAATTGCTCTTTCTCCAGAGATTATTTGACTTTTTCCATGATCCGCCTCATTTTCCAGTTCCATCCTTTCCTCACTTAGGTGAATTATTGTTGACCCTTGATGTTTTCAGTTAAGGAAAAGCGTGAGGAAAAATGGCTGTTTTCTTCACTACCCTGGCTTTGCATGAAAATGCAATAAAATTTAAAAAAAATTATTAAAAAAAAGCTTTATGCTGACAAAAAGTTTTATACTGAGGAGATGTAATTAGAGTGCACTCAGTTCTCAGTGTTTATCTCCAGCCTCTGTGAGCAGCCCACTGCGTGGAAGTCAAAGGCAAGGTAATTTTTCTTTTTAATACTGCAGTAACTCTAAGCTATTTTAAGAGAAAATCTGCTGAGAATTTTGGACAGAAAGCTACATTTCAAAAATAAATTAAAATCTTGGCAGGAAGAGCTTGATTTCACAGGAAAATTTCAACGTACTAGAAAGCTAAAAACCATACGAGTGGGACATATTTCTGCTGAACACGCTTTGATTTTTTTGCAGGGGAAAAACACAGATTGGACACTTCCTTTTGAATTCTTTTCTGCTGTTTTTCTGCAGGGGAAAGAACCTGGCAATATTTTTCTCATCGTCCTTTGTGGCTTTGGTTGTGGGTGCGAAGCTTTAATGGGAATCGGGAAGAAAGGGATAACGCTGTTGCGGTTCAATGCTGGCTCTCCATTTCTTAAGCTGCTCTAGGAGTGCTTTATTTACTGTGCTTTAAGTAGATTTTATGTGGATTTTAGAGAAAATTATTCTCTTCAGCATTTTCTCTTTTCAGCTCCCACACCTGTGTAATTTTTAGCTCTAGTTTTTGATTTATTCTTGTCCTTGTGCTGACTGCAAACAAGCTCATTCTCACAGTAAAATTCTGAGGATTTTCTAGACTGAAGTAACATGGTAATGGGGATTTTAATTTTTTTTCTTGGTTTTTTTTGACCCTTTTATTGCAGTCCTTGCTATCAGCTGTACCCAGGCCAAACATGGATCTGGAATCCCAGATTCTTACCCCATTTTTCTCTCTATCTTTGCCTGAAGCTTTCCCTTTTCAGTCTGACAAACCACCAAGAAGTTTGAGTCTGAATATTATTTTTTTGTGGTACATCTTATCAGCCAATTAGGGTTTTAATTTAAATGTACAAGTGCCTATCTCTCCATTCGCAGTTATTCTGCCTGATATAAAACAATTGTTTGGTTACAGACTTCATGAATCAATGTTATCATGACTTGTGAAGTATCTTATTTGCTTTGCGATATGAATGTTTAGCGTATTTTTGAATTCTATTTTCTTGGTTCTTACTTTTATGTGCCATGAAAACCAGAGTGATCTCAGCAGGCTATTTTCCTGTTGTTAAGCCCTGAACCCTAATCTGAAGGAAACAAACCCAGCTCCTCTTATTTTCAAACAGATAAGATTTGCGAGGTTATTAATCACAGGTTCAAATGGCTACATTGGGAATTGAAAATGATATACAGTTTTATATAAAACTTGTCAACATTTATTACAGAGACGGACCATCCGTCCAGTGGGAGCCTTAGAAAGTCATTATGTGTCTGGTGTATGATAAAGAGCCATTTAACTGCATAAACAGCCATGACATCATGCTGAACTTACATGTTCTTTCATCTGCCCCTAAATGATACCGTTTCTTTTTGGCTATTGCCCTGAACTTTTATTTTGGACGGGGGAGTTCTTTCTCCTCCCATGTGTCATTTAATCTATTTATTCTTTTTAAAAATAGAGCAAATCACTGTTGTTGGTTTTATTTTTCTTAAAGATCTGAGAGAGCTTTCTGGCTGGATTCAGAGGATTAGCTCCTGGGCAGGTGTAAACCAGCATCATCCCACAAAAGCTGTCTTCCATCAGGCAAGGTTTTAGCTCATGGTGTTTAAACTTGGTGGATTTGTATGCTGGAAATTATATCCTCTCCCACATAAACAGATCCTGGCGGGTGCTGAACGTATTGGAAGAAGATAAGTTTCAGATCGCTTCGTTTCCTTTCTCAGCCTTGTTCCTCAGACATTAAACCTTTCTCATGGGTGACTGATACAGTAGGGCTACCCAATCCACTGTCTAAACCAACAATTAATAATGAGATATACCAACAACAAATAATAAGATAACTTAAAAAAGAGATTAATTCCTTTTTTCTGTAGCTGCCATAAGCACTACAAGTACCCAGCAGCCTTTAGCTGGAAAGGCTTTCAGCATGCAGTGTACCATCACCACTACTATGACCAAGTTGGTTAAAGCTCTCATAAATATCCCACCCAAATCTCCCAGTGACCATTTGGTGCTGAAATAAACTGCCAACATTGCTTGAAGAGGGTGGTGTGTATCTATACATCCATATATATTTTCAGAGGTACTTTGCAGAAACTCATGATGGGAATAGATCCTTTGCAGGGATGCCACGGTGCAGTCACAGCCACTGTGGGACAACCTCAGGCTCCATTTACTGCCAAGGACTGTGCTGGAGTAGCTGGTGATAAGATCACAGTATGCAATAAACCTCTCAAGTCCCTTCCAAGGGATAAAAAAGGGAAGTGAAGTGTTTTAAGTGCAGCCAGATTGCTGTCCTCAGCTGGGGAGAAAAAAGAAAAAGCAATGAAACTGGTATTTGGAGAAGTGGTCTCTGAACTGTGTAAAATTGTGTTTGGCATTGAGAAATTAAGTTACGTGGGGGCTAATAAATGTAGCTTTTTGCAACTGGTGGTGCTGCAGCCTTGAACTGGCATCCCTGGGGCTGTGGATACCAAAGGGCAAAGATGTGTCAGAAGTGAAATGGAGAAACCGAGATAAGAGTCATGCAGAATGACAAAGATTTCCCTTTTCCCTTTCTGTGATTCCTCACTCCAAAAGGACAAAGTGCAGGAAGGCTGCTAGAAAATTGATGGATTTTCCCTCTTGCACACAAAAGAGTGTTGTTAGAGCAGACAGAAAGAGCAATATGTCTTACACTGAAGGTGTCAGTGGTTCCCTTGCAAAATCACAAAAGGAAAGTAATAACAGAATTAATAATAGGGCCCTAATAGACTTGTGTCTCTTCTCAGTGGAAGCTTCTACAGAAATCATCCTCTATCACCCTTCACAGCAAAGGAGAGTCTTAAATTTTCATTTTTTTCTGGAAAAAATAGTGTTTTACATTGCTCCCTAAACCTAATGAGCAGCTAGTCCTTCTTCGTTGCACACATACTGCAGTGACAGAATGCTCTTATAAGTTTGACTATTACCTAGTAGAAAATATCTGCAGTTTTTAAAAATTTTAAAATAGCAGAAAAAACAACATAAGGAGAGGGAAGATCTTGTTCAAAATGGGACTTCCATGAGATTTCCCAAGAGGTGGATCATAGAATCATAGAATAGTCAGGGTTGGAAAGGACCTTAAGATCATCCGGTTCCAACCCCCCTACCATGGGCAGGGACACCTCACACTGGACCATGTCACCCAAAGGCTTCATCCAACCTGGCCTTGAACACTGCCAGGGATGGAGAATTTATCACTTCTTTGGGCACCCCGAGCCAGTGCCTCACCACCCTCACAGGGAAGAACTTTTTCCTTGTATCTAACCTGAACTTCCCCTGTTTCAGTCTGAACCCATCACCCCTTGCCCTATCGCTACAGTCCCTGATGAAGAGTCACTCACCAGCATCCTTGTAGCCCCCTTCAGATATTGGAAGGCTGCTATGAGTCCTTGGGATGTGATGAGGGTGTAGCCAGCCATGACTGCCTTGGCTTTGACCTGGTCACTAACTCCAAAATATGCACCCCACACCTCAGAGGAGTTTTAAAGTCTGCCCTGAGCTTCCTATAGCCATAACATAGTGACCTCCAAGTGCAAAGCACTAGTACAAAACACTGACAGTAGACTAGCTCTTCCCTGCAGCATGGCTATTCAGTGGAGATAATCCTCCCTACAACCATCAGCCAAGGTTTCCCTGTTCCATTGTTGTTAAAGTATTATGCTAGGTGTTGGAAGAACATATATTCATGAGCTGGCTGCTTGTGAAGTCCATTGCGGTCATAAGCAGCTGAAATGGCAGCATCTGAAGATAATATTTCTTGGAAATAAGAGTGATTTGAGTCTATGAATGGATTCTATCAAAATCCAGACACTGAGTTTAAAGGGAAAAACATGTATGTGGTAATAGGCATATTATTGTGGCTTTCTGTTCGTGTTTGTAGGTATTTTTCT